>NC_035435.2:81487090-82087090 GCF_002127325.2 Helianthus annuus
GAAGGGCTTCTAGCACATAATTCTAGCATATCGCCTTTCCTTCGTCTTCCAAAATCATGTTGTGCATGATTAACAAGCGTACATAGCATCTCTCATTTTTTGCTTGGTCCATGCACGACAAGGATTTCTCAAATACTGCCATCTTTGTTTAAGAACCCCAAAGCATCCCTCAATGCCTTTTCGTGAAGACTCTTGAACCTTTTTAAAGTATGCTCTTTTTTCATCGCTAGGATCACTAAACGTCTTCACGACAATCGAATATCTAGGATAAATTCCGTCGCACAAATAATATCCATGAGGGTAGTAGTTTCCATTTGCGTAAAACGACGCTTTTGGAGCTTTGCCAGAAATCCAGTCCTCTAACAATGGAGATTGTTCAAAAAATTTATATCATTGCATGTCCCGACCACGCCAAAGTAAGCCGACCAAACCCAAAGGTCCTGTAAGGCAACCTCCTGAAGAATAACAGTAGGTCCTTTTTGGTCACCCCGTGTGTGTTGGCCACGCCATGCCATGCGGTCGGGTAGTTATCCCAACGCCAATGCATGCAATCCAAGCTCCCGATCATACCAGGCAAACCATGCTCAGCCAAATGTACCTCGTAGATCTTTTGAAGGTCGTCCCATGTGGGCGTTCTAAGATAACGCGCACCATACAAATCAATAATACCTTTATAAAAAACATACACAAACATAAGCTTCAAAAAAAAAACTTGTAAACATTATAGTAAAGTATAGGAAATGTACCGTGACAAAAATGCTCCAAGGTGTCTCTCGTTGTTTTCTCAGCCATTTTCAAATACTCGTCGTTGATGTCGGTTAAGCAAGGACTCGTGTGTCACACCCCGATATTTCCACGTATTACCGGTGGGCCCGGTGGGGAATATCGTGACGTAAGATTGATATCGTCATAGTCAAACACACACAGAATAGCACAGCGGAAGTCTTGAAATATAAAATATTATTACAAACCCAATTGTCAGAAATACTAAAAACATAATTACATTCGAGCTTGCAATATTAAATCCACAGGCGGATCATATTAAATTGTACAAAATGAAGTTTAGCAGACTTTAGGGCATCCTAAGGATTTGCAAGATCCTTCATTGACATTAAGGAGCTTCCAGCCAATTTCGTATAGTACTTGTCACTTAGTCTTTTGAAAATACGTCAATTTACACTGGTAAATACAATTAACCGACTCATTTGAAAAGTGTTTATAAAATTGGTTTGGATGCACAAGGCATAAAATCTTTTATAACTTGGGACAATTATATAAAATAATATTGTATACAGATTTACTTGTTTGTCGTACGTTCATGGCCCGAAATAGAAGAGCAGAATCATGATTAATTAACACACCACTAATATAGTCCACAAGGAGTTATCCTCACGTGTGGTTATATTTGTATCTAAATTCCCTTTTTGGGGAAAAGAATCCGTATCGCCACTGTCAGGTGTATGCCTACACCCCGTGCTTAGGTCGTGGTCATTTGCATTTAAATGATGCCAAGCATTTCCAGGACACGGTCATTAACCCCCAAATACTTTATATCAAACAAAACAGATTAAAACGGGTTATCTCAATGATTTAACCGCTAATCGATTAAATATTCAATACCCGACCAAGTGGTAATAGTTTACCGTATCCCAAGCCCGTATAAGGGAAAATAAGTTAAAAGTATTTACCTGAGCTAAAAATGTATATTATACTCAGCCGTATATTCTAATCAGCAAGTGCAGATAGCTTTTACTGGGCTCCTAATCTGGAACGAAGGTTTTAATAACCTATTAGATTCCTAACGGGTCTTATTTAAGTTTCAACTTAGACCGGTTAGTTATAAAGAAAGGGTTACGGTACAAAACGCAAGATTAAGCGGTGACCGGATTAGAATGTGATTTAGACCCATCAAGTATGAATACTTGTATATAATGGGTAAACTAAACACATTCTGGATTTTGAAGTAAAAATGATTAGGTTTGACTCGTTTCTATTAATTTATGCAAACTAGTTACATAAACCGTACCAAACGCGTATATGCATAACGGGTAACCGGATGAGTCATATACAAGTTTCACAAGTTAATATGCTTTAAATATGATATGATATCAGTAGGATATCACTAATTATGCCCAAAACAAAATTAAACCAACCTAAGTCCCGAAAAGGGTAATTTGGTCATTTTAAAGTTTATAAAAGAGGTTTAATAGCAAACTAAGGTTCTGGTCTAAATATTCAGTAAAAATATTTATTTTATCAAGTTACATCAGTAAGATATCATACATATGTGAGGTTTATCATTCATGGCCAAACTATGCACCGTAGGGGCATTTTGGTCATTTCACATATGCTTTTAAGGTCAAATTTAGAAATCTGAGTCCAAGACTTATGCTTACTGTTAATGTATAAAAAATTATTTATAAAATCAGTAGGTAACAAGTCTTAGGCATTAAATATGGTTTTAAACCATACTATGCGCCTAATTAGTGTAAAAGTCGGTAATTGACGGTATTCAAGATGTTTATAAAATTCTGAATTTTTGATCAGTCTCTAATGCTTAAAATATTTTATTTAACATATGATATCAGTAGGAAAAAGTTTGGCATGCAAACCATATGTTAAACTCATTTTATTAACAAAAGGGCATTATCATCAATTACCGAATTTATGCTAGAACTCTACGTTATGCTCAGTATAAAATTTGACAAAAATTTTCAAAAATCCCTAAATATTATATCATAATAGTGGGTAGCAAGTTTGGTGACAAAAATTGGGTTTAAATATGATTTATGCCAAAAATGCAATTTAATTAACAAAAAGTTTCGTTTTATGATATCTTGCATAACTTTAGTTTGAGACCAGAAATTGATGTCAAATTTTTGTGACATGCTTATATATCAGTAATAAAACTTTTTGTCCTCTCACATTTTCAAAAATCTCGTTTTTATAACATAAGGGCATAATAGTCAATTTTAAGCATTTAACGGAAACATGCAAATGAACTATGATTTCTAAGGGACCATGTAGTATAACCTTAGAGGGCTATACTAACAAATAATATGGTCACAAAGGAACCCTAAGGCATAACTAAACTAAGCTAAATCGGGTCAGAATTGAAAGCCAAAGCAAAAGTCAATTTTTGCGACTTTCGGTTGCGAACCGAGCCTAAACTCAGAATTGTCGGGTTTAACATGCCTAGACATGTTCAATTAATATTTACCAAGTTATTAAAGTGACAAAACTGATTTTATAGTTTCCACATCATCAGTTATGAATTTTATTTAAAAATTGACCCGTTTGAGTTTTATTTTAATTACTTTGACCTGACAGTTAACTAAGTAAACGTGATAATTAGGAGGTGCTATTTTGAGGATTTAACACCTACCTAATTACGATCACGTAGCCATGTTCGTAGCGAACAATGGCTTGACCGTTTATGGTCTAGCTAAAAGTCAAAGCGTTCGTCGTAAACGCTTGACTTTTTGGCTTTAAATGTCAATAAAATGAACTAGTCATGAAAGGACACTTACAAGAGGTCCAAGGGACTGAAATAAGCTCAATGGTATGCTCCTATTAGTTCAGGAGCTCCCAATGTGAGAAGGAGTGGAAGATTGAATGAATGTGCAAATGAAAATGTGAAGTTTGAAGCCTATATATAGTTTTTGTGATTTAATAGGATCTTGCCATGTGTTTTTGGGATTCTTTTGGATGATCACAGGTGTAAAACCAGTTATCTAAATTAGTAAACAAGTCCAAGGTTTTATAAAAATGGTTTTGAAACCTATGTGTGGGCACCAAGTATTGAAAAAGAATAAAAAAAAATATATGTTGCTGCTGATGTTCTTGGCGGCCCGCGTACAGCCGACCCAAAAGGATTTGCGGCCCGCGATCCTCATAAGTCCAGCAAACATGTTTTATTTTCTGACAGAACAGCCCCTCAACCTTTTCATGTACTATTTAACTTTCAATCTTGTCATTTTTGGCACTTAACTTTCTATTTTCAAGTATATTTTCATTATAAGGTGTAAATGCGTTAGCGGCCAATCTTCGGTACACTCGGAAGTTTGACTGAGCATTACGGAGTTCCTGGTTCTTTTAAAAGATCATCCGAAGGTGTAGTTTCGCTTGTTGTCATTTCTAGTCCTTTTAACGCACATATATGTGCGTAATATCGTTTAGCGATATTCAATCCTTACGTAACCCATGTTAGGCATTCCCGAGAGTATGATCGAATAACACGATGCTCCAGTTTGCTTAAATGACCTCTCAAAGGTATAGTTTTAGAAGTTGACGCTTTTGGTCCCTCTAACGTGCAAACTTGCGCGTATTATCGTTTAATAGCATCAAAGCCCTGTGCAATCCATATTAAGCATTCTCAAGATTATAATTGCACTTCATAATACCCCAGGTTCGTTAAAAGGTCATTCAGAGGTATAATTAAACATATTGACGCTTTGACCCCTTTAACTTGCAAAGTTGCGCGTAACGTCACTTATTTGCATAAAAAGCCTTAGATGGCCAATAATGGGCATTCGCGAGAGTATAATCACACATCATGAAGCTCTCGGATTGTTAAAAGGTCACTCAAAGGTAAGAATTAACATGTTGACGCTTTTGACCCTTCGACGCGCAAACTTTCAAATAATTATGCAAACGGCTCCTCTCGACCAACGAGTGGCTTAATTATAATTATGAATACCATGCATTGTTATTCAGAGGCTTAGTTTAAGCATGTTAACACTTTTAGTCCTTCTACATTCAAATTTTTTGATTTTTCACAAAATTTGTTCTTTAAAGTCAACGTTTGACTTCATTAGGGTTTAGTACACGTGTCAACACATCATTGCACGTGATTTTACGAGGTGTTACATAGCGCCGACGTACACTTTTGGATACCGGTGAATTGTGACAACCCGTTCATTCAAGGTTCTGTTTATTACTCTTCGGTTATTACGTTAAACTCATTAATTGTAAGGAGCTGTGTTGCGGCAAGCATAAACGATATAACTTATTTATCAATCGAGTAGTTGCATCAGTATTCGAGTCGTACACTCTCTAGGGGATCAATACGATTAGTTGCGTGACCCAATGTTATCGGCCCAAAACCCTTGAGCCCAGCCGGAACCAACTTAAACCCAGCCCACCTCCTCACCTCTTTTGTATACGTGATTGCTTGAGGGCCTCCACATAACTTCCTAACTTTTGTAAACCCTAGTTCCCTCTGGCGATTAGTGGCTATCTCGGCAGTCGCCTTTCCTCTCTCGGAATCTTTCCCTCCCGATTGCAGCGATCCAGCCATCACCTCATATCTCGGTTAGTTTCTAGTATGCATTTATGGCGTTTTTCTTGTTGGATTTATGCATGAGTTATGGCTTATGTTTGGTGTAAAGTTATGTTGTGTTATTGTGTGTATATGAACCTGAATCAGGATTTCGTGATGTAGTTAGTTTGGCTTAACTGATTAAACGATAGGGTATGAACGGCTAGCATGTTATGGTCATATAAGTGTAACTGATTGACTATGATGATAGCAGTTAACGTGAATTTAGATAATGATAGAACAATAGATGATGATTAGGGTTATTGTTTGATGATGACAATGAGTAATCTAGTATCGTATGATGACTGTTTCCTGATGAAACCCTCAGGCCGACGAAACATCGACGAAACCCTCAGGCCGACGAAACATGGTGTTTCGTCATCTGGCCTTGTCGACGAAAATGGTGAACCACAAGCCGACGAAATATGGTGTTTCGTCGAGAAGGGGGGTCCCACTGTGATAGATATGGCGGCTAAGTATTCATGTTTTTAAATATGATACGTGTGCATGTCACTAATGCTGAATTAAAGTTCACGTGATATTGATGATTAGTTGTCATCACGTCTGCTGTTGTTAGATCATATAATCAATTGATTGTTTTGACGACCCATGTAAGTACAAAAGACAATTCAAGCAGCCCATTTAGATAAGCACTAATTAGATTTGGTCCAGTCAATTGTTAGTATTAATCGGCCAATCACTAATATTTTAGTATTAATCGGTTCAATCACTAACGTTGAATTAGAATGATATAATCTGAGTGCATGTTATTATTGTT
Source organism: Helianthus annuus (assembly GCF_002127325.2). Lineage (NCBI taxonomy): Eukaryota > Viridiplantae > Streptophyta > Magnoliopsida > Asterales > Asteraceae > Helianthus > Helianthus annuus. The sequence continues at coordinate 81,493,189 of NC_035435.2, forward strand.
GAATTATAATGATATAATATGTGCACATGTTATTAATGTTGAATTAGAATGAGAAGTGTGATGGACTGTTAGTAGCAGACCCACTTGTTAGATGTATTATGTGCCACACACATGGGATATGGTAACTGGTATCTAAACATGATAACAACACTTTGAACTCACCAGCGTCGTCTGACACACTTGTCTGCATGCTTGCAGGTTTATAGGTTGATATCATTTGGAACTTGCTGTCTGGAAGGCTGGAGTGGTCATGGGTCGAGATACATGGAATCGCAACACAAGTCTAATGGTTTACTTATGTGTGGTTTATTAAAAACTTAACAAACGAGTTATGCTTCCGCTGTGTACAATGAATTGTATGTAACGTTTTGTAATACTTTATGACAAAGAATGAAAGTTTATTTAAATGTATTTATGAGTTCAATGTGATTGGTGGCTAAGATCCTGGTATGTCACACGCCCCGCAGTGTTTCTGCAAGTGGTATTTTGGGGGTGTGACAGTTTGGTATCAGAGCCACTGGTTATAGTGAACTTGGTTTTAAAAATGTATTATAAAACTGGACTATAACCGAACTGTTCTGAAAACGAGGATACGACCATGATACTCAGCTCCAGATTGCAAGGTTTGTCTTTTCATCTGTGGTATACATTGCATGAGTAGTGTACATTGTTTATGATATAGCGTACAAACACACACTCGTCACTATAGCATGATTACATGAATTGCTTGCTTACACTGTGATGCCTTGATAGCATGTCGTAGTCCTTAGATTCTTGTGATCTATCGTTTGATAACCTCTGTTTGGCATCCGAGTTGAGGAACCATTGGACATGAGTTAGGAGGAACTGAGATGAGCATGCAAATCACAATATTATTGTGGGTGCACACCTAATAATAATGTGGGGTGCATGCGAGTCCCAGTGAGGCTTAACAAGTGAAAAAGGGGTTCCATTCCGATATTGCTAGATGTGAAACACAACAGTCTATAGGAGTCGTAGCAATGATTGTCTCCTACTTGAGCGTGATCTTTTCACTCCACTCTGAATCCTTACAAATCTCAATGCTATCGAGTATTACCTGAACACCCATTTGAATGCCTAGTGAACTGTGTAGAATGTTAGGTGCTTGTACGATCACCCCTGAGTTGGATGTTGCAGCGTCGAATGATTGGTCGATACCTTTTCGCTACTTTTCATTGGTTGGAACTCTGTGTATTGACGCCTTAGATTCCGTAAGTGCGATCGTTTCTGCAACTCCCTAGCAACATACTGTGTATTACTCGACCAACTTGCAAGATTGAGGGGCAAGAGGATGATCGTAGTATCTCACCGACTTTAGCATTAGAACGGCCTTGGTTTCTGGCAACGAACACCAGCAAATTGGCTTTAATCGAATCCTTAACCCTAGTAAGCGACTTATGGGAGTCAACACTTACCAAACAATTGGGATGTAATCGATGACAATTGACTATAGGGTGGAATGTATAACTACCCGCACCAGGAGTAGTGCCTTAGGACGTGACACGAAATACGAAAGGATGGACCCTAATGGTGAAAGGTCGCAGGACTCCGTTTCGAGCAACGACCTTAGAAGCAACAATCACAACGACATCAAGGTACTCGCAAATCATGACTTTCGGTATGGAAATGATGGTGGCTTCAACAAGGATTGGCCGATGTTAAGTCAAGACGCCAACAACCCATGGAACAATGGCAGTTTTGGGAATTCTAGTAGCAGTAGCAACTGTTGGGTTTTCACATCTTTATCAAAGCTATTTTATCCTTATAAAATAACAACGCAGCTGAAAAATATATTTAAAACATGTTATTTACAAGATATAAATCCCATTTTATATGTAAAACCCAATCCCCGGATCCATATAAAACACAACCATAGGATGTTTCAAGAATACTACCTTCCATGGAGTAAAAGATATGAAGAAGATGATGCTTCTTGAATGGTAGTCTTCAAGTGTAGAATACCTCAAGCTTGTATACCCCAAGCCTTCCAACAAACACTTAAGTTTAGCTAGGATTTTACACTCGTGAACTCACTTGAAAAATCCCCTCTTGGAACCAACCCTTGGCCGAAAATGAGAAGAGAAAAGTAGAGCTCTTGCACTTGAAAAATTAAACTTGAAAACCTTTAGAAACATCACATGTTTGGTCGATTTTTAGAGAGAGTTCTCTAGTGTTTTTCTTTCAAGTTCATCTCTCATATTTAAAGTTAAAACTCCTTGGAAAACTTCTCTTGGCTGAAAATTAATTATTCAAGTTTATGGAGCTTTGCAACTTTAAATAAGTAAGAGAAAGTAGGAGAGAGAATCAGCATTTAATGAGTCTTGGAAGAGATGTATTGCATGCAATTTAAGTGATGGAAACCCACTTTGGGAAGCCATAAATGGCTGGCCATTAAATGCTTTTTCCCACCATTAATTCAAAATCTCATTTTAAATTTAGTCTTGTATTTATTTATAACCTTTTATAAATATAACACAATATGTTACAAGACTTATGCAACACATCACAACATTTTAAAATGTTATTTAACCCATTAAATAACACAATAAAATATTCTCTCAAAAATAAATTATCCATATAATTTATTAGTTTCTCAAGTGCAATTATTTAGAAAACCAATTTCCAAATATTATAAGTGTTAATATTTATTTGTTTGATCATATCATAAATAAATATTATAAGTGTTTGTCTAGCTTGTTATTGGGTATGACTTGACTTGGATCATAACGTACTAGCCACATCAATTTAATATGTGTCTTGGGCATACAGAGTCCAACAATCTCCCACTTGCACAAGATACATAAAAGATTGATGCAAGTAGTAAATAACGCCTAACTACGGTTTACTACCCCTAATACGTATGACTGTATGTCCCATTCAATAACATCATCCCTTTCAAGTCCCTTACTTGAACGTGATTTAGGTGAATCTATCATTTATCCCTTTGTTGCAGATGTCATGTCAAATCCAGAGACATAGAGTGATCACTCTCTGTTGATTTAAATTTAGCAGGCCTTAGACATCTTACTCTCAACGAATAAGAGGAACAAATCCCTTCTTGGCTACATACGTCTCTCACAATCACCTTGTACCATACCTGAGCTTAGCCTTATGTACTGTCATATTACTGACAGTGAAGAAATAAGTCAAGGCATAATATTTGGTGAATATCAAGACCTAATATGTATCTCAGGTCAGAGGATACTATGATATTCTCCTTTACTCAAATTTACTTATGATCAATCACAAATGATTCCATGCAGTAATATTTGAGAGCGAGTCAGTCCAATATTTGTGTCCCACAAATATCTATGAACTTTGGCAGCAACACTTTGCTCTATATTCATACCTAATGAATATCCACCAATCCAAGTTCACAATAGTCTTACATTCATAATTGTTCCCACAAGTATGATTGACTACGGACATTTAGAATAAGAAACTTATTCATGGATTTAAACATGCTAAAATGGAACATAACTCAATATACCATAAAGAGTTATAGAAACAATTGTTCCAATATCCAAATACAAACTAGATCAAATCCAATCACTAGAATATAGAAGTCCTAAGGCACAAGTATGATCCTTCATACTTTGCCTGTTCAAGGAGCTTTGTGAGTGGATCCGCAATATTTTGATCAGTGTGAACTTTGCGAATACATATCTTTTCCCCTTTTCAACTTCATCCCTTATGTAGTTGAAACTCCGCTCAATGTGCCTATACTTTTGATGTGCACGAGGTTTCTTGATTTGAGCAATCACACCATCGTTATCACAAAGATCTCTAGGGGTCCTGAATGGAAGGGACTACCCCTAGATCGGCAATAATTCAAGTGGCAGATCCATATGAATTATCTCGATCAATGAAGCGGCGATGTATTCTGATTCTGTAGTGGATAATGCTACCCTAATTGTGATCGAGAACCATCTCGATCAGTTTGGAAACTCGTATCCATGCAACTCTTTACAACGAATTCCGAAACTTGTAACCCTGTAACCCTTTACAACGAGTTCTTCCTCACCAGATCCATATATTAGAAACATATCCTTAGTCCATCTAAGGTATTTCAATATACTTTTAACAGTCATCCAATGACCGTTACTTGGATTTCGCTGGTATCTTCTCGTCATGCTTAAAGTGCATGACATGTCCGGTCTAGTGCATATCATTGCATACATAATGAATCCTATAGCTGACACATATGGGATTCCTTTCATTCTTTCCTGCTCATTCTTTGAGCTTGGACATTGAAACACATTCAATATTGTCCCATCTTTGAATAGGTACCAAACCTTTCATAGAGTTCTCTATCTTGAACCTTTTCAAGACTCTGTGAATGTATGCACTTTGGTTTAAACCTATTAAGCGCCTTGATCTATCCATGTAGATCTTTATTCCTAAAATATAGGGGCTTCACCAAGATCCTTAATGGAAAAACAACTTTCAAGCCAGGTTTTTACACCTTCCATGGTTGGAATGCCATTTTCAAATAGTAGAATGTCATCAACATTTAATACTAAGAATGTAATAATGCTCCCACTAGCCTTCTTATACACACAAGCTTCATTGCCGTTCTTGATGAATCCATATTCCCTAATCTCTTCATCAAAACGGTGATTCCAACTTCTAGATGCTTGTTTCAATCCATAGATTGATTTCTTTAACTAGTATACTTTGTTAGGATGTTTTGGATTGACAAAACCTTTAGGCTTAACCATATAGACATCTACCTCAAGATATCCATTAAGGAAAGCCGTTTTGATATCCATTTGCCAAATCTCATAATCATACTATGCAGGTATGGCAAATAATATCCCAATTGATTTTACACCATAAGTCTCGCTTTATAAGTATCCAAGTTACCATGCATATCAGTTTTCTTCTTGAAAACCCACTTACTTCCAACTACTTTGGAGTTAAGAGATGGAACAACCAATTCCCATACTTGGTTGTCATACATGGATTGCATCTCTACGTTCACGGCTTCAAGCCATTTGTCACAATCGGATTTTGACATTGCATTATGGTATGTGGTAGGTTCACCCGAATCTACCGCGTAGCATCCATCCATGAAAGATCCATATCTTTCAGGTGGACTACTAATTCTACCAGATATGCGAACGTTTTTGTGTGTATTGATCAACCACTTGATCTTTTTCAACAACCTCTTGTTGAGTGCTAGTTTCAACCAAAGGTGTATCGGCTTGTGGTTCTTGATCCTCATCAAGTTCCATTGTTCTACTAATTCCTTCCACGAGGAAATTAGCTTCCAAGAACTTAGCCTTTCGAGCAACAAATACCTTTTGCTCTGTTGGATCGTAGAATTAATATCCTATACCATCTTTAGGATATCCTACAAAGACACACTTAGTGGATCGTACTTCTAATTTGTTTGGGGTGTATTGCTTCACATATGCTTCACAACCCATACCTTTAAATATGATAATGATGGAGCCCTTCCATGCCATATTTCAAAAGGTGTCTTATCCACTTTCTTGGTTTGGGCCATATTTAATATAGGGACTGCAGAAAGCAAAGAGTAACCCCAAAATGATAGAGATAATGTGCTCCTAGCCATCATTGATCGAACCATATCCAAATAGAGTTCGATTCACCCTCTATCAGAACAAAGAACTTTGATTGAGTTGATTTTGTACTTCTCCTTTTGAAGGTTTTGAACGTTTCAAAACTTCATCTATGTGTCAAGTACACATAACCATAACTACTATAGTCGTTGGAAAAAGGTAATGATGTATCTTTCACCATTCCTAGTCATTGGCTTAAAAGGATCACATACATTCGAATGTATGATACCTAATTAATCTTTTGCCCTTTCCCACTAAGGGATTACTTGATCATTTTTACCTTGTAAACAAGATTCGCATGTATCAAATGAACCAATTTCATTTGTTTCCAAAAGACAATTCTTTCGAAGTGTTTACATGCGACATCTGTTTATATGACCAAGGCGATAATGCCAAAGATAGGTCTCACTCAAATCCATTTTGAGTTTCTTGGTGATTGCTTGGTACATTTAACTATCAAATGGTATATTATCATGAACCAATTCATAAATACTATTTGAAGGCATAGCTTTAAAGTAAAACATGTCATTCATCAATATAAATGTCATTGTTTACAAACTTTAAATCAAAACCATATTGTCTTATAAGGGAAACTTGAATAATGTTCCTAGTCAAACTAGGAGCATTTAAAACATTTTTAAAACAATTTCCAAACCATTTGGAAGTTACAAAACATAGTCTTCTAGGGCTTCAATTTGAACTTTCATTCCATTGCCTATGAAGAGACTAATGTCTCCCTTTTGTGATGCTTATTTCTTTTGAACCCTTTGTAACAAATTGCAAACATGAGTTCCACATCCGGTATCTAATACCCATGTGTTTGAAGAAATAACATTAAGGTCAATATGCTCTATAAAGATTGTACCCGAGGTTTGCCTAGCATCCCTCTTGGTTTTCAACTCCTTGAGATAGGTTGGACAATTGTTTTCCAATGTCCTATCTCACCATACTCAAAGTATGGATCGTTCATGGCAAGCTTTGCCTTCCGATCCTTTGGTTTCGGTGGTTGCGGTTTAGTCTTTCTTTTCTTTCCCTTTGAATTTCCCGTTACCATTTGCAACATTTGCTTTGGTGTCGGGGTGATGCCCTTTCTTGTTGCCACCCTCATTGATCGTTTTGAATGGATAAAGCCCTTTTACCCATATTTAGCTTTTCGAGGCGATCAATGTGGCTTTTCATCTTAAAGACATAAGATGAGATCGGTTGGGTTTCCTCCATTTGACATGTATGAAGCGCTCGAAGCGTTCTACCCATGCATATTGTAGGAACATTTCCTTCAATTGGGTAATCATGCCGTATGCTCATGACGTTCAAAATCCTTTTGAATGTCGGGAATTATAATTCCTAATCATGAGGCAAGAGGCTTGTATAGTATCCTCGGGATACTTAGTCCAATCGTTATAGGCATCCTCATCTTCCATAAGAGGTTCATCGGGAATATGATCGTTCAACACATAGGATGACTTCTCTCACTTGAGAACGATTCTTAAGTTTCGATATGAATCCATGAAGTGTTATGGTTGAGACGATCCTTTTTAAGGATTGTTTTAGTGATAGGTTATGGACGGTTTTGGGTAATATTGTTAGCGGCCATCTACAAAATTTAACAAGGTTCAATTTTAGTATTTTTGATATTATTATATTTTAATCATTAATACCCTTTTATGTCTCATAGACAATTAATAATTAAAATCTAGAATCCAACGTTACATTTAAATATTGGTTAGGTGACCTTTATCCCATTATTTAAATTAACAAGGTAGTCAACGTTTAACGATTGCAACCCTTTGCAACTTCTAGCCATATGGGATCGGTTAAACATCTTTATGTTTAGTTGGCATGTTTAATCCGATCAACACCTTTGTTTCCCATGCTTCAGTGACCCTAAGTTCATGGTTTCCAAATCAAGTCGTCCAACTTACACACACGTGTGGGTTTACACATATAAGTGGTTAGGTGACCTTTATCCCACAAACATGGTAACCCCACCTCAAATATACAAGTTCCCTCAAAATGTGGTTAGGTGACCTTTATCCCACAAAAGAGTTCCCTTGATTCGAGTGTTCTATAAAAGGATGGTGTTTGACTTGTTTTATAAAAGGGATTTTGAGTTTTCAAAAAAAATCTAGTTTTAGAAAACTTTATGTACCATACATTTGCATGCATTCAAGTCCTTGGTACTTTTGTGAAAACAAATTTTCAAGGTTCTTTTTGATAAAACTCATTTTATTATAAAATCATTAATTTTTAATAACCTTTTATTAACCAATTTTAATGATTTAAAAGAACCAATTTTAAGCTTGTTGTTGATTATTAGTTTGTTAAGCATGCATATCCAAATATCATCAAAAAGAATATAAATAAACAACCACACAAGCACAACACACATATTAATAGGTGCATAACCATAGCCAACTATCTTTAACAACACTTGTTAGCCGAAACAAGTGTGCCAAAAGGTCCTTCCTAAGGGTTGAATATTGACACAAATAATGTGTCGTTGAACTCCCACTTGATCCCGCATCCAAATGCTTCAAGTCTTCTTCTTGTGTTGTGATTTATTCACATTCTTTGGGCTTCCAAAATGTCTTTAAATTCAGCTCCAAACTCCTTTGGACTTAAAAAATGTGTTTTGGTTATTGGGCTAAAATCCCGTTAAGAACTATGAAGTCCTTTAGGCCCGAAATTGGCCAAAACCAAAAACACAATTTTGTGTGCATCTTCTTTTACAAAAAAAATATCCTAATACATTTTTTCAAGTAAAATAAAATGCAACTAATCTATTTGTTTTACATACCAAATGAAAATAAATAAATTACATATTTTACAAATGGAAGAACAAAGATAACAATTATTACAACCCATTGAAATAATAATAAAATAAAACACAACATAATCATTCAACACAAGGTCATGTGTAACACCCCGAAAATATAAATCTTTATATTAGAAATTTAAGGATTTCATAAACAAGAAATAACCATGTAGAAATTTTAACCTAGTTAAAACCACAAGTCTTGAAATAACTTACACTTGGTTAAAACAATAGTAATTAAAAACTAGGTGATAAGTGAGGGACTAAACTTGCCAAAACATGAAAGTTAAATGCTGAAATAGTAACAAAAATTACCAAACACACCATTTAGTGTGTCTGGTCGATCAAGGGAAGGAGGGGACGAGCAAGGGTTTGTTCCAAACCCTAAAACCTTCACAAAACTCAAAATTGAAGCTATAAATATGCTCCAAATCAAGTTCTAAACACGAATTAGTGATCACCTCGTCATAGGGATCAAAAGGCATGTATAATTTTGATATTTTGATTCACTATGAATTCTAGGTCAATGGTGAATAATTGAAATTGAACCTAGATATGTTATGCATGAATGAATCTTGAAATAATATGTTGCTTAGGGTTAAACCCTAGATGATTAATTGTGAAAATCATTGCATGATACTTGAAGAAATTACAATCACCATTGTAGGTGATTTATGATATTGTAAAGACTAGACAAACACTAGGATTATGAATTCCTAATCTAGTGAAAAGCTGAATTGTATGAGGAAATTCAGTAATTTGAATGTTTAAGTATGTACAATTTGCTTAATTAAAGTGAAATTAGATGTTAAATGGCAAGTCATGAACTTAGTAATGATTGTAGAAAAATCTGACCTGTTAGGTGTTCGTTGAAATGCCTAAGTGAGGTTTTAAATGTTAGAATAGGATGAAAACGCAGATTTTGATCATGTCTCACAAATGATGTGAATACGGTCATGAAAAGAATTCTAAACAAGTTAAAAACTGAATTTCTAGGCAAAGAGTCCGGATCATCAAGCGGACAAGCCGGCGAGAATACACGGGGAAAAGGCGTGCTCTAAAGGTATGAAATTTATAGTTTCATTACATTATGTTTATGGTTAGTCTCATGTCATTATTCATACATGATAATCGAGAGTTACCTTGATGTCATGAACTCGATTATAGTCTTAAGCAAGTGATAAACATGGGGATTGAATGCCGTAAGGTGCTTAATTCAGTACCAAACGGGTCAAAACAAGTTTCGTAGTAAACATGAATTTTAACAACATTACATAAGGCATGGTTATGATTATTGTGTAAGCCGTATGTTGGACACGCTAAGTTTTGTTGCGAAGTCTAACTCCTAGTACAGGAGTTAAGGTCATGAAATGGTAAACATGTCAAGTGGTATAGTTGACAAACACGAAGTCTTGGATTCAAACATGTAGATGATTTCGTAAGCAATCCCTCATGGGAGAGCGAAATATGATAGCGAGCGATAATTCCGAACATGGGTAATTAACCTTGGGAAGGTGATAAACTTGTTCAAGGTTAATTCCCGGCAAAACGGAACTAGAATGACTAAAATCACAAAGCAAGAAAACATGTGCAGAGTCTACCGTAAGTTACGGTGATACCGTAACTTACGGTAGCAAATAAATTGCTACGGTGGGAGTCTTCTGTTTTACGGCAGAACATTAAGCTTCCAGGTGCCACCGTAACTTACGGTGACTACCGTAAGTTACGGTAGTCCCCAGTTCCAAAAGCTGAAATTCATATTTCTTGATTTCTTTAATTGGTTTTTAAACACCGTTTTGTTTATATTATTGGTCAAGGACCATAATACTAACATTGGCCTAAAATGCTCAGTTTTCAGGTTTTCTAGTAGAAGGATGATGATCAAGCATATGTATCCGAACCGAACACTCTAACAAACGCTTCCGCACATGATCTTTTGTTTTAAAAACTATGTAAACAATTGTAGTTATCGTCCTGATTATGATTTTGTAAGAACAATACCTGTATGTTGCGTCAAGTTATGGTTTTAAATATTGAAAGTTTTTGTAAACTCTAAATTTTGGCATCAAATGTAAGGTTCCATGTTGTTAAATCTAGTAATATAAACTGGGTGTTACAAGTTGGTAATCAGAGCTCAAGGTTGTCAATAAGTGTTCGGTTCAAGCTTGATCAAGTATCCGGTAAGAATTAATTGTGTAAGTAAATTTTGATAAAATAGTGTGTAAAAACACTCAAACACAAGAAAAGCATGAAACAAGAACGACAGAATCAAGAGTGTGTAAACACACTCAAACACAAGAAAGGCATGAAACAAGAATGATTGAGTCAAGTCATGAACTTGATTAAATCAAAACAAGTAAAACATGTGTTACAAATGGAATATTTAACAATATATGTAAACATTTCAGTATAAAAGATGGCGGACGGAGGTGATGATGATGCGGTGCCAAGAGTCACCGAACAAATGAGGATAGGATTGCCCAAGAGGCTAGAAAGGCAATCGAAAACAGTTTGTCGAACTTCATTGATAAAATTCAAAACACGGTTTTATTAGTAGTAGAAGAGAGAATCAAGAAGCTAGAGGATAATTCGAATCTAGCAAAGGAAAAATCTGGAGGACGAAAGCCTTGTTCATACAAGGAATTCATGGCTTGTAAACCACCCATATATAGTGGGGAGGTTGATCCAATTGTGTGCCAACGATGGATAGGCGATATCGAAGGAGTATTCGAGAGAACTCATTGCGATGAAAATGACTACGTAGCTTATGGTACGGGTCAATTAAGAGGTCAAGCAAAAGACTGGTGGGATAACAAAAAGAAGGAGATTGGAAGTGAAGCGGCTAAGACCATGACATGGGAGGAGTTTAAGACGCCGTTCCTTAAACACCATAGTCCCAAGGCGGTCATAAACAAGATCAAGGAAGAGTTCATGCAACTCAGACACAAAGGTGAATCCATAGACAAGATTACGGGGATGTTTATGGACAAGATGAAATTCTGCGATGATTTGATAACGAATGAAGAGCAAAAGGTCTATTACTACCATAACATGCTAAGCGCAGAGTATAGAGAGTTCATAACCCCTTCAAAGTACGAGACCCTTACCGAGATTGTCAATGCTGCTCGGGAAAGGGAGATCGAACTGAAAAAGAGTATAGAACATGGTGAACGAAGGGCACAAGATGTGAATCCAAGCCCTACCAATAAAGCAAGAACGAATGAAACAGCGAAGAAATCAGACGCAAAAGGTAGTACACCAAGTTGCAAAATTTGTGGGAAGAATCATAAGGGTGAATGTCGCTTCAAAGATAAGCCTTGTCCCATATGTCGAAAAATGGGACACATGGCTATATCATGCCCGGAGAAAGTGATTGTTTGTTACAACTGTTACCGAACGGGTCACAAAAGATCGGAATGCCCAGAACTGGTTGGAAAGAAAGAAGGGCAAGACTCAAAAGGTAAAGCCTCGAAAGCAAAAGCAAGATCTTTCCAATTGACTGCTGCTGAAGCAAAGGTCGAACCTGACGTGGTCTCAGGTATATTCACTGTAAACTCAATTCCCGCACGTGTGTTATTTGATACTGGTGCGAATAAATCCTTTGTTTCGTATGGGTTTATTCGGCACCCTTCATTTGTTCTAACAAAATTACCTATGCCTTTAGAAGTAGAGATAGGTAATAACAAAAGCTTTATTGTTTGCGATGTATGTGAAAACTGTACAATGAACATTGATGACGAGGAATACACAATAGACTTGATTCCGATGTCGATGGGAGAATTCCAAGTGATAGTGGGAATGGATTGGCTATCCCGTTACCACGCGAAAGTGGTTTGTTTCCGAAAGGAAATAAAACTAACTTCTCCAAGCGGAAAACAAGTTACGATATATGGTGAAAAAGGAGGTAACCCGGTGATATGCACAATGCTAGAAGCCCATAAACTCATGAAACATGGATGCAAGGCTTTTATGGTATACGCAAGCGAAACAGAAAAAGAGCCCCTCAAAATTGGGGATGTACCGGTGGTGCGGGATTATGAAGATGTGTTCCCGAAAGAACTACCGGGGATACCACCAGAATGGGAAGTAGAGTTCGGGATCGAGTTGATTCCGGGCGCAAAACCCGTGGCCAAGGCGCCATATCGACTTGCGCCATCGGAGTTACAAGAATTGATGTCTCAAATTCAAGAATTTCTTGACAAGGGGTTTATCCGACCGAGTGTGTCTCCGTGGGGCGCACCGGTCCTATTCGTGAAAAAGAAAGATGGCAGTATGCGCATGTGTATCGATTACCGAGAGTTAAACAAACTCACGATGAAGAATCGATACCCACTCCCAAGAATTGATGATTTGTTTGACCAACTACAAGGAGCAAGTTGGTTCTCCAAAATTGATCTCCGATCTGGTTATCACCAATTGAAAGTCAAGGTGGAAGTCGTACCGAAGACGACCTTTCGTACACGGTACGGGCATTATGAATTCCTTGTAATGCCCTTCGGGTTGACCAATGCACTCGCGGCTTTCATGGACCTCATGAACCGGGTTTGCAAACCTATGCTAGATAAATCAGTAATTGTATTCATCGATGACATATTAGTATACTCGAAGAATGAAGCTGAGCACGTGTGTCATCTGGGAGAAATGTTGGAGACACTCAGACGAGAAAAGTTATATGCAAAGTTCTCTAAGTGCGCTTTCTGGCTAAGAGAGGTGCAATTTCTTGGACATATCATTAGTACTGATGGAGTACTAGTGGATCCGTCCAAGGTAGAAGCGGTGTCAAAATGGAACCCTCCAAGAAACCCCTCGGAAATCCGAAGCTTTTTAGGGCTTGCGGGATATTATCGGAGATTCATACAGGATTTCTCCAAAATTGCCTTGCCATTGACCAAATTGACTCGCAAGGAGGAAAAATTTGTATGGGGCGTTAAGCAAGAGGAAGCCTTCCAAACGCTCAAAGAAAGGTTGACCCACGCTCCGGTGTTAACATTACCGGAAGGGACCAACGACATGATGGTTTACTCGGATGCTTCTCATTTGGGGCTCGGGTGTGTTTTAATGCAACGAGGTAAGGTCATTGCCTATGCCTCGAGGCAATTGAAAATTCATGAAAAGAAATATCCGGTTCATAACTTGGAATTAGCGGCGGTGGTGTTTGCCTTAAAAATATGGAGGCATTACTTGTACGGGGTAAAATTTACAATCTTTACCGACCATAAAAGCTTGAAATATTTCTTCGATCAGAAGGAATTAAACATGAGACAAAGGCGGTGGTTGGAAACGGTCAAAGATTTCGATTGTGAAATACATTACCACCCTGGGAAGGCCAATGTAGTGGCTGATGCGCTGAGTCGCAAAGCAGATTATACCCCGATACGGGTATGATCAATGCAACTCATTGTGACTTCGAGCTTACTAGAACGAATTCGAGAAGCACAGGATGAAGCTGTAAAGACGGAAAATTGGAAAAAAGAAAGAATTATCGGCCAAGTTAAAGACCTTGAGATAGGCAGTCACGGCCTGAAGACTCGTTTCAATAGAATCTGGGTCCCTAACACATGTGGGGTTAAAAATCTTCTACTTGATGAAGCACACAAATCCCGTTATTCCATTCATCCGGGAGCGACCAAGATGTATAATGACTTGAAACAGAACTATTGGTGGCCCCGAATGAAACGAGACACCGCGAGATACGTGGAAAAGTGTTTGACATGTCTACAAGTCAAGGCGGAACACCAAAAGCCATACGGTAAATCCAACCGTTGGAAATCCCCGTTTGGAAATGGGAACAAATCACCATGGATTTGTTGACCAAATTACCCAAAACTAACCGCGAGTTTGATGCTATATGGGTAATTGTAGATAGATTGACGAAAAGCGCTCACTTCTTACCAATTCGTGAGACCTATACATCTGAGAAGATGTCGGAAGTGTACACCAATGAAATCATAGCACGGCATGGGGTACCGATATCCATTGTGTCAGACAGAGATACTCGGTTTACTTCGAAATTTTGGCGTGAATTCCAAGAACAAATGGGAACTAAATTGTTCCTTAGCACTGCTTACCATCCACAAACGGATGGGCAGAGTGAAAGAACAATACAAACGTTGGGAGACATGCTACGGGCTTGCATTATTGACTTTGGAGGTAGTTGGGATGTCCATCTACCCTTGGTCGAATTTGCATATGACAATAGCTATCACGCGAGTATTAAGATGGCCCCGTATGAACTGTTATATGGCAGAAAATGTCGAACCCCGGTATGTTGGGGAGAAGTGGGTCCACGAGGGCTAGCTCCTACCGATATAATCCGAACTACGAATGAGAAAATCGACATAGTTCGGGCACACTTGAAAGCGGCTCAAGACCGGCAAAAGGCATATGCGGATAGAAGGAATAGGCCAATTGAATTTCAGGTTGGCGACATGGTTATGCTAAAAGTTTCCCCGTGGAAGGGTATTATTAGATTCATAAAAAGGGGAAAACTAAGCCCAAGATTTATTGGGCCGTTTAAAATCACTGAACGGGTTGGTAAAGTAGCATATCGTCTTGAATTACCCGAAGAGTTGAGTGGAATTCATAACACATTCCACGTGTCGCATCTCCGAAAATGTTTGGCCGACGAAATCGCTCATATCCACTACGATGATATCGAGGTGGATAACAGCCTCAACTATGCAGTAAAACCGATTGCGATTTTAGATCGTAAAGAGAAAAGTTTGAGGAACAAGGTGATAAATCAAGTCAAGGTCAAATGGGAGCACAGAAAAGGGTCAGACACTACATGGGAATCCGAAGAAGAAATGCAACGGCTATACCCTACTTTATTTGGTACGTAATTCGGTTTCGGGGATGAAACCCTTTTAAGGGGGGTGGACTTGTAACACCCCGAAAATATAAATCTTTATATTAGAAATTTAAGGATTTCATAAACAAGAAATAACCATGTAGAAATTTTAACCAAGTTAAAATCCACAAGTCTTGAAATAACTTACACTTGGTTAAAACAATAGTAATTAAAAACTAGGAGATAAGTGAGGGACTAAACTTGCCAAAACATGAAAGTTAAATGCTGAAATAGTAACAAAAATTACCAAACACACCATTTGGTGTGTCTGGTCGATCAAGGGAAGGAGGGGACGAGCAAGGGTTTGTTCCAAACCCTAAAACCCTCACAAAACTCAAAATTGAAGCTATAAATCTGCTCCAAATCAAGTTCTAAACACGAATTAGTGATCACCTCGTCATAGGGATCAAAAGGTATGTATAATTTTGATATTTTGATTCACTATGAATTCTAGGTCAATGGTGAATAATTGAAATTGAACCTAGATATGTTATGCATGAATGAATCTTGAAATAATATGTTGCTTAGGGTTAAACCCTAGATGATTAATTGTGAAAATCATTGCATGATACTTGAAGAAATTACAATCACCATTGTAGGTGATTTATGATATTGTAAAGACTAGACAAACACTAGGATTATGAATTCCTAATCTAGTGAAAAGAAGAATTGTATGAGGAAATTCAGTAATTTGAATGTTTAAGTATGTACAATTTGCTTAATTAAAGTGAAATTAGATGTTAAATGGCAAGTCATGAACTTAGTAATGATTGTAGAAAAATCTGACCCGTTAGGTGTTCGTTGAAATGCCTAAGTGAGGTTTTAAATGTTAGAATAGGATGAAAACGCAGATTTTGATCATGTCTCACAAATGATGTGAATACGGTCATGAAAAGAATTCTAAACAAGTTAAAAACTGAATTTCTAGGCAAAGAGTCCGGATCATCAAGCGGACAAGCCGGCGAGAATACACGGGGAAAAGGCGTGCTCTAAAGGTATGAAATTTATAGTTTCATTACATTATGTTTATGGTTAGTCTCATGTCATTATTCATACATGATAATCTAGAGTTACCTTTATGTCATGAACTCGATTATAGTCTTAAGCAAGTGATAAACATGGGGATTGAATGCCGTAAGGTGCTTAATTCAGTACCAAACGGGTCAAAACAAGTTTCGTAGTAAACATGAATTTTAACAACATTACATAAGGCATGGTTATGATTGTTGTGTAAGCCGTATGTTGGACACGCTAAGTTTTGTTGCGAAGTCTAACTCCTAGTACAGGAGTTAAGGTCATGAAATGGTAAACATGTCAAGTGGTATAGTTGACAAACACGAAGTCTTGGATTCAAACATGTAGATGATTGCGTAAGCAATCCCTCATGGGAGAGCGAAATATGATAGCGAGCGATAATTCCGAACATGGGTAATTAACCTTGGGAAGGTGATAAACTTGTTCAAGGTTAATTCCCTGCAAAACGGAACTAGAATGACTTAAATCACAAAGCAAGAAAACATGTGCAGAGTCTACCGTAAGTTAGGGTGATACCGTAACTTACGGTAGCAAATAAATTGCTACGGTGGGAGTCTTCTGTTTTACGGCAGAACATTAAGCTTCCAGGTGCCACCGTAACTTACGGTGACTACCGTAAGTTACGGTAGTCCCCAGTTCCAAAAGCTGAAATTCATATTTCTTGATTTCTTTAATTGGTTTTTACACACCGTTTTGTTTATATTATTGGTCAAGGACCATAATACTAACATTGGCCTAAAATGCTCAGTTTTCAGGTTTTCTAGTAGAAGGATGATGATCAAGCATATGTATCCGAACCGAACACTCTAACAAACGCTTCCGCACATGATCTTTTGTTTTAAAAACTATGTAAACAATTGTAGTTATCGTCCTGATTATGATTTCGTAAGAACAATACCTGTATGTTGTGTCAGTTATGGTTTTAAATATTGAAAGTTTTTGTAAACTCTAAATTTTGGCATCAAATGTAAGGTTCCATGTTGTTAAATCTAGTAATATAAACTGGGTGTTACATCATGGCTAGGTTATATGCACCAAAATATATATCCATATATATATATATATATATATTAAAATCAAGAAGCAAAAAATGGTTTCCTTTTATAACCTACATTTTCGGTCAAGAATGAAAAACCGAAAAAGTGGGTTTTTGTCCAAACAAACAAATCATCCATATAACATAATTTTTCAAGATATTTTTATGCATGTAAGAAAATAATCTTGAAAAACAAAGGGACAACCATGTTCAAAACTTTCGGCCATGGGGTTTCTCTAAACCCGAAAACCCGAAAATTTTAATCTATTGAACCATGTACTTATATAAGCGGCTCTAGATGCCATTGTTGGGTTTTCACATGTTTATCAAAGCTATTTTATCCTTATAAAATAAAAACGCAGCGGAAAATATATTTAAAACATGTTATTTACAAGATATAAAACCCATTTTATATGTAAAACCCAATCCCCGGATCCATATATGAACATGCATGCTATCAAAAATAAAACACAACCATAGGATGTTTCAAGAATACTACCTTCCATGGAGTAAAAGATATGAAGAAGATGATGCTTCTTGAATGGTAGTCTTCAAGTGTAGAATGCCTCAAGCTTGTATACCCCAAGCCTTCCAACAAACACTTAAGTTTAGGTAGGATTTTACACTCGTGAACTCACTTGAAAAATCCCCTCTTGGAACCAACCCTTGGCCGAAAATGAGAAGAGAAAAGTAGAGCTCTTGCACTTGAAAAATCAAACTTGAAAACCTTTAGAAACATCACATGTTTGGCCGATTTTTAGAGAGAGTTCTCTAGTGTTTTTCTTTCAAGTTCATCTCTCATATTTAAAGTTAAAACTCCTTGGAAAACTTCTCTTGCCTGAAAATTGATTATTCAAGTTTATGGAGCTTTGCAACTTTAAATAAGTAAGAGAAAGTAGGAGAGAGAATCAGCATTTAATGAGTCTTGAAAGAGATGTATTGCATGCAATTTAAGTGGTGGAAACCCACCTTGGGAAGCCATAAATGGAATGGCTGGCCATTAAATGCTTTTTCCCACCATTAATTCAAAATCTCTTTTTTAAATTTAGTCTTGTATTTATTTATAACCTTTTATAAATATCACACAATATGTTACAAGACTTATGCAATATATCACAACATTTTAAAATGTTATTTAACCTATTAAATAACACAATAAAATATTCTCTCAAAAATAAATTATCCATATAATTATTAGTTTCTCAAGTGCAACACATCACAGCATTTTAAAATGTTATTTAACCCATTAAATAACACAATAAAATATTCTCTCAAAAATAAATTATCCATATAATTATTAGTTTCTCAAGTGCAATTATTTAGAAAACCAATTTCCAAATATTATAAGTGTTAATATTTATTCGTTTGATCATATCATAAATAAATATTATAAGTGTTTGTCTAGCTTGTTATTGGGTATGACTCGACTTGGATCATAACGTACTAGCCACATCAATTTAATATGTGTCTTGGGCATACAGAGTCCAACAGCAACAACACTGGAAGTGGTACTCGTGGAAGGGCATTTAGGACTGGCTTAGGTGACGCCAGGCATAATAGCAACACGGTAGCTTGTATGAGTAGCTAATCGCTTCGTCCTTATCCTACTTAACCCTGATGCTTCTTGAAACCGAATCGGTTGTGGAATTGGCTGATGGCAAGTCAATTGAAGCCTCGTAAGTTCGTTGGGATGCAAGCTCGACCTTGTGGGACAAGTGTTCGACATCGACCTTCTTTATGCTACCCTTGATAGTTACGATACAGTAGTTAGTGTGGATTGGTTATCCAGATATCGCGCAAATATGCACCATGAGAGGAAAATTTTGCGTATCCCTCTCCCTAAGTGGAGAATCGTTACCTGTTCTAAAGCGTCAGGGTGGTGCGAAGGTGAGCGCCATTTCGGTTATGAAAACGCAGAAGCGTCTATGGAAGGATTACTCCGCTATGAATGGCCACCGTTACTAATGTTAGGCTAAGGAAAAGAGGACCGAGGATCCACTAATTGTTCGTGATTTCTCTCTTTGTGCTACCAGAAGAACTATCAGGTTTACCTTCACATCGTCAGGTGGAATATCAGATCGGTATCATGTCAGAAGCAGCTCGTATTACTAGTACTCCTTATTGTCTCACATCAGGAAGGTTGCAGGAATTGCCTAATCAACTTTGGGAACTGTTGGACAGGAGTTTTATCGGACCTAGTTTTTCGCTTTGGGGAGCCCCAATTATATCTGTGAAGATAAGCCTTTTCGTACGCGTACTGAATATCGGGAACTTGACAAGGTGACAGTTAAGAACCGCTTGCCTCGACCATGTATTGACAACCTGTTGACCAGCTGCGAGGGACAAGCTTCTATTCGAGGATTGACTAACGAACGAACTGTCATCAGAGGGAAGTCTAAGGGGAGAAGGCTCTTAGAACGGCATATTGAATGCAATGCGGCCATTGCGACTTTGTACACCATGATCATCGAGTTAATCAACACACAAGCAGCTTTATGGATCACCTGAATCGACCGTGTTTATTGTTGATGTCTTGGTTCATTTCCAGGAGAAAGGAACATCATGGGCGACACTTGTATCTTATTTTAGAGCTCCTAAGGGAGGAGCCACTCCACGCGAAGTCTAGTTAAATGTGACTTCTAGATTCGAGAAGTACATTTTTGGTCATATAAACAATGAAGTGGGAATACACGTGGATCTCGCTAGGATCCATTTTGCTAGAGACTGATCGACACCAAAGAGTCCTTGGGGGGAATAAAGAAATTTCTTGGTTTCGCAAGAGACTATCGCAGATTCATCAAGGGATTTCCGAGGATTGCGCAGCTCTAATCACTTTAGCACAGCAGGGTGCTGTGTATTCGTGGGAGACAAAGCAGGAGAACGTCTTCTCAGCTTTTGAAATCCGACTCTACAATGCACTGAGCAACGTCTTTACCCGTGGGTACGGGTGATCTAGCGGAATACAATGATGGTTTGAATCGGAGACCCAGTTACACACCGAAGCAAGACGAGAAGATGATAACGCACGTGGTGGATTTACAAAGGGGAATTGCATAAGTCACAACCCACGGTGGAAACCGTGGTCCTTGGATTTAAGTTGGAGGCATTACTTGGACGGTACCAAATGCACTACTTAGACCGATCACAAGGGCCTCCCGTTTACCCTTGTTTCGAAGGAGCTAAAACACATGATGGCATCGCTGGATGGAACTCTCGAGCGATTACGACTATAGACCTTAAACACGTATGAGCGTGTAGCTCACCATCGACTCTAACCTACCCGATCAGATCCGCCTTGTTCCAACCGAAGCATTGAAGGAAGAGGAATTACACGTTGGGTCCATGCGGGGCATGGAAGAGCAACTTTTGGCAAGTCGGACGATATTCGCTGCCTCTTGGAACGAATGCAGGCCTCATTATATGGCAACTGTAGGGAACTTGTGTTGAGCAAAGCACATCGTCCTCGATATTCTAGTCGTTCGGGTTCTGATGAGAGATATTAGGATCTATAAACCTTGTACTGGTGATCGAGCATGAAGGCCCACCTAGCTATGTATGGGAATGATGTTTGACTTGTGTGAAAGTCAAGGTGAAGTATCAGCAACCAGAAAACACCCATTTGGAGAATTGGAACAGACTACCACAGACTTTATCACTGGTCTACCTAAAACTCAGAATGGAAATAGTATCACCTGGGTGATCGTTGATTGTCTCATACAACCAGTTCACCCTCTTTCAATTAAGGAAACTGACGAGTCTTCACAGCTTGTGAATATTCCTCTGAGAGAGGCGGTTTATAGGCTCGAGGAGCCAACTTTTGTAACCTCTACTTTTGATCTATACCCGATTTATGACGGACGTTATACAACACCCTTGACTCACGTCTAGACATGAGCATCACCCATCACCGTAGGATGAATGGTCAGAATGAACAAACCATCCTGACACTCAAAGACATGCTGCGAGCATGTGTGTGATAGACTTAGTAAACAGTTGACAGGACACCTACTTTTGGTTGATATTACTGCAACAGTTACCACTCGAGTACTCAGATAACTCTGTTAGAGGCCTTGCATGGACAGTAACTGTCACACCCCCAAAATACCACCTAGGGAATGTCCCTACTAGGCGTGTGACGTACCAACAAGAGCCACTAATTACATTGAACCCATACAAGTTTATCAATAAAATCCTCAATTATTAATGAAAATAACATCATCAAGTTTAAATGAAAGCCAACATGTTTAGCGGAAGCAAATAGTAAACCAAAGTAATCTGTTTCAAAACCAAAGTATAGTATCAATAATTCAAACACATGAATCCCTCCAGTCGACCCATGACCACTCCAGCTACTCCAGACAGCAAGTTCCCATTTCCAAGATATCTAACGACCTGCGAGCATGCAACAAGTGTATTAGACAACGCTGGTGAGTTCATTGTTTTACGAAAACGTTGATTACAAATCCACGACCCCAAACATCATACACACATTCAAGTATTTTCTCACATGCATTTACAAGGCCCAAACACCATCTTTTTATACCCGGCCCAATAGTTAAGCAGCTACCCTTAATCCCGAGCCCATGCAGCCCGCAACCCAAGTGTTTAGTGGTTCAGCTTCTGGCCCACATAGACTGGCCCAACAGACTTAAGTTCAGTTATGCAAGTGGGTGTGGTTGTGGTCCGGTGTCAATGTGCGGTCCAAAGAACTAATGGATTGGTTTCTCATGTAAAACGGCCCAAACAAATTTATGCATATTCTATTAAACTAGAATAGCCCAACAGCACTATAGGCCCAAATCTTATGTCAAGTCCATAGTAAAATCAACCAGGAAACTATATGTAGTTCGGCCCATGCGTGAGTGGCCCAGGTATGGTTTCTTGACCCATTGATTCCAATTCAAAACAAAACACCCTAACTTACTGTATAACACATATTACATATACTATGAATTGTCCATACATTTAATTCATTATCAATCTATACTAACTATGTTACACAGGATCCTTTTAATTGGCTAATAATATCCCAGCCATCTAGAGGAGTAGTTAATCCCACAAGAACAATCATAATACTTGTTTATTATCATTAAAATTTATCACAATACATTAATTATGTCACACCATACCTATATAGAATTATCATAATAGCGAGTCTCTCGGCTCATAACAATCTGACCGAACATAATATTCAATTAGGCATTAACCACATATAATCATCATAACATCGAATCACTATCGGATCATTATCTTTTTAAATCAATCATACGAGCATCATGGATACAAAGTTCTATTATTACCACAAGATGTATTCATGTATTGCAACCTAAACGACTCTCGATCATAAAAGCATGCATCGACCAGGAACTCATACTTTTTTCACATATAATCAAAACGATCATCAAGTTAAATAAACATAAGATAATACTAACCGAAAGAGTGTGGAGAATATAATGATGGTGATCACGACAGGGGGGGGGGTGTTCTACTGCCGTACATAGAAGATGGGGAGGTGATATTTGTTTAGGGTTTTGAAATACAAGAAGGTATCTAATACTCAAATTTACGTATAACAAGCAAAAGAGGGGACTTGGGCCAAGTTGATTACCATAATCGAGTTACGCCCAAAGGTGGAAGTGATCAATCCAAGGTGGTTATGGATAAAGGCGGCCCACTCATACAATGCGGCCCAATTATGTAAAGATCGGCCCAAAACATATACGCACACACGACTACAATAAATTTAAGCACGTTTATCCGAGTCACGGGAAAATCACAAAACCGAAGGTACTAACCTCAGAGTTTGGGTTGTCACATCATCCCCAACTTGAAAGAAATTTCATCCCGAAATTCACCAGCTTCACCAGAATTAGACTTGTCATTAGGAAAAAAAAGTTGAGGATATTTGAGCTTCATCTGATCCTCGTACTCCCACGTGAACTCTGGTCCACGTCTTGAGTTCCAATGAACTCTAACAATCGGAATACGACTATGTTTACAAACCTTGACCTCCCGGTCCATGTGTTCGATTAATTCCTCCAGTAAAGGTATCGCACGTGTTTCATCAGACAATCACTGCCTTAGATCCGAAACATAAATGACATCACGTACATTACCCGATTCGTCGGGTAACTCGAGTTTGTAGGTTACACTACCGATTCTTCCCAGACTGTTGAATGGTCCATCGTGACGTCAGTTAAGCTCACCATGCTTCCCATGCATTCCACACCCTCCCAGGGTGAGACTTTCAACACGATACGGTCGCCTACAACGATCTTCCAGTGTTTCCCAAGTTTATCAGCTATCCTGACGGTCACGTGTTGCCGCTAATCGACTCTCGATCCAAACAACCTTCCCAAGAGTTTCAAGTACCAGTCCTGAACCAGTAATTAAGTTATCAATCATCTCAGTCTAACAAGAAGGTTGGCATTATTGTCTATGTA
This sequence comes from Helianthus annuus, assembly GCF_002127325.2. Lineage (NCBI taxonomy): Eukaryota > Viridiplantae > Streptophyta > Magnoliopsida > Asterales > Asteraceae > Helianthus > Helianthus annuus. Next base: position 81,516,977 of record NC_035435.2, read on the forward strand.
ATGCCTCAACAGAGCTGCTGGTTACCAAGATGATAACTGCCACCGTAGTACTCAACCATAGGTAAGAGTCCTTCCAATTTGCACCAAAGCCAGTCAAACACATGCTCGCAGCATGTCTTCGAGTGCCAAGTGAGTTCGTTTTCTCTGATCGTTTGCCCAACGGTGATAAGCAATGTTCTGGTCATGACGTGAGCCAAGTGTGTTGTGTATTGCCTGACATAAATCATGCATAGATCAAATTCAGAGGTAACAGGAGTTGGCACCTCGTGCCTAAAAGCCGCCTCTCTCAGAGGGACATTCACAACTGTGAAGACTCGTCAGTTTCCTTGATTGCAATAAAATGTGCTGGTAACTTGAGCCCATTAATGATCACCCAGGTGATAATGTTTCCGTTTCGAGTTGTAAGTAGACTAGTGACAAAATCCATGGCAGTCTGTTCTCATTTCCATACATGTGTTTCTAGTTGCTAATATCCCACCTTGACTTTCCCACATGTCAAACTTCGTTCCCATGCGTGGCTATGTTGGCCTTTAGGCCCGGTCACCCGTACATGGTCTTCAGGTTTTAATACATCCTATCAAAACTCAGATGAATAGGATATCGAGACCCGTGTGCTTTGCCTACACCAGTTCCCTAAGCTTGCTGTATAGTGAGGTCCATATTCGTTCCATGAAGTAGCAAATATCGTCCGACCTGCCAAAGGTTGCTTCCCCATGCCCTGCATGGGTCAATCTTGAGCACTCTCTTCCTCCAGTTCTTCAATTTGAACAAGGCGAGTCTGATTAGGTATGTTAAAGTAGATAGTGAGTTGCAAAGCTCTTGCACGTCCAGGTTTCACGGTCGTATTCCTTCAAAAGTTCCACCCAGCGTTACCATCACATGTTTAGCTCTCTTGAAACAAGGGTACACGGGAGGCCTTTGTGATCGGTATAAGTGGTGCATTTGGTACAGTCCAAGTAACGCCTCTAATTTAAATACAAAGACTACAGCTTCCACCGCAGGTCGTGACTCGTGCAGTTCTTCCTGAAAGTCCACCACGTGGGCCATCTCCTTCTCATGTTGCATCGATGTATAACTGGGACTCTGATTCAAACCATCATGGTATACTGCCAGATCATCGGTATCCTCGGATAGAAGTGATGCTCAGTCGTTGCAGGGTTGGGTTTCAAAAGCTGAAAAGACGTTCCCCTGTTTTATTTCCCAAGAATTCACAGCTCCCCACTGTGCTAAGGAGGTTGAAGTTGCGCAATCTTCGAAAATCCCATGATGAATCTGCGATAGGATCCAGCGAACCCAAGGGATTGCTGTATCCCAGAAGGAATCTAAAATTGCATAAGGTCAATCTGAAATTCCACCTGGCGATGTGGAGGAAAACCCAGTAACTTTTCAGAAAACACGTCAGAAAATTCACGAACAGCTGGAAGATACTCGGTCTTCCCTTCTTCAGTCTGCGAATCGGTGACGAGAGCTAGTATAGTAGGGTGGCCCTTTCGTAGACACTTCTGGGCTTTCATGGCTGAGATGATGCCAACCATGGCACCACTACGATGATTTTGAACTGATAAGGATTCCCCACTAGGGAGAGGGATACGCACGATTTTCTCTTTATAGAGAATTTCCGCTTGATGCATAGATAAACAAATCCATGTCAACGACCACGTCAAAACTTACAAGAGTATCGGGAAGTAGGTCAATGTTGAACACTTGGCCCATGAGATCAAGTTTACAACCAAAAGGAACATGAGAAGCTTCTGTCGATTTACTATCAGCTAATTCTACTACATGCTTATTTACAAGAGGGGTGGGAGTCAGTCCTAACTGACGACTGAACCCCAAAGACACATAACTCCAATCGACACCAGATTTGAATAAAACAGAAGCAAAAAGATCATTCAAAGAAGACGTACCGGTGCTATCATTGCGTGCTTCCCAGCGCCAATACTAAATACTCTTCCCATGTGCCCCGTTCCCACCATTGTTCCCTTTGTTGTCATTCCCAGTATTGTTGTTACCAGCATTCTGATTAAGCTAAGGGCAATCCCTTTTAAAATGACCCTCATCACAACACTGAAAACAGCCCTTACGATTTCCCTGATTATGTTGAGGCTGCTGTCTCTCCTGTTGCTGCGGCTGATGCGGCGGCTTTGGGAGCCAGACCCTACAATCTTTAGCCATATGACCCACCTTGTTGCACCTGTGACATACCCGAGTGCATGGCCCGCGATGGTGGAACATACACTTATTACACTTTGGTAGCTTTCCCGCGTAGGAGCCCTGATTTGAATTGTCGCTCTGGTTTTGATTAACAAAAGATGACTGGTTGAAATTGCGATTGTTGCCTATGTCTGGTTTCTTCTCTGACTGCACTGAATTGGACGTCTTGTCCACATCATTCCATTTACGCTTGCTGACAGTAGTGGGGGCAGTAGCTGTAGCTGTAGTAGCAGTAGTAGCAGAAACATGTGGCGGCAAATTGCCATGTTCGACCTCTTGGTCAGTGATCTTGTGTGCCAAACGGATGATCTGGGCCAGATTGTTGAGGTTTGCGGCAGTGACATACCCCTTTACAGCTGGTGCTAGGCCCTTGAGGTACAACTCAATTCTTCGCGATGCAGGTCGAGACAGGTTAGGGCACAAGATTGCTAGTTCATGAGATCGTTTCGTGTAAGCCTTGATCTCAGATCCTTCCATCTTCAAATCGTAGTACTCGTTCTCGAGCTTCTGAATCTCATCACGAGCACAGTACTCCTCCCGCATCAGCTCCTTGAACTCATCCCAAGTAGTGGCGTTAGCCATCTCGATACCCAACATTTGCACCTGGGCATTCCACTAGGTTAAGGCACCATCCTCCAGAGTGCCTATAGCATACTTCACCCGGTCCCCCACGGGACAGTTACACATAGCAAACACAGATTCGGCCTTTTCAAACCAACGCAAGAGTCCCACAGCTCCTTCAGTCCCACTGAAGGTCTGTGGCTTACAATTCATGAAGGTCTTAAACGTACAAGCAGGTGGATTGTTTAGATTCGCAGGTTGACCTAAAACAAAAGGGCGTACAGCACACAAGTAAGATTCGAGTTGTTGGTGCATATACGTCTGTCGACTTCGTCTTGTATCGAGTATAGGATTAGAATTGTTAGATCAGGGCACGTTGTACGAGAATATAGCAGTTTTAGGTGTTTTATTGTTCTGATTCCGCTTGAATGCTTGATTCCGCTTGAAAGGGAGTTGTGCACTTTCAAGCAAAATCACAATATATGTGATTATGCTTGAACTGCTCCTGGACACTTTCAAGCGGAACCCTGTTTCCTATAAATACCTTCAAGCGTAATCATTTGGTAACGATCTTGTTTTCTGGTACCGAACTGCTGCTGAAGTGCCGTTTGACTGTAATCAGTATGAAATCAATATACAAGGCAAATTTATGTGAATCAAGTTGTTTTTAAAGTCCGTTCTTAGTTTCCGCCTCTGAAACGGATAAGATCTCTTCTGATTGACTCGTTTGGGTCAGCACACGATCCTACAAGTGGTATCAGAGCTCAGGAAGAAGAGTTCTTGCCAAAACAACCTCATTTTCTGATTTCTACACCTTCTTTTTGAATCTGAACAAGTTGTAACTGTCAAAATCGGCTGAATTTTTCACAAATTGTATAAAACTACATATTATCAAAGCCTTGAAAGAATCAGTTTAAAATTTGGATTAAAAACGGCTGAAATGGACCTTCGAAGTGATTCCGCTTGAACAAGCATTCTCTGATTCCGCTCGAAATTGTGATATTACTTGTCTGATTCCACTCCAAAGTGTCTGGTTTCACTTGTTATTCCTGTTGGACCGTGTCCGACCCTAAATAGTCAGTATAAGGCAGTTCATCTTCGTATACAGAGGCGGAATCAATGTAGACAAAGTCACAACAGCTATATCCTTTAATTTCCTTTTCTATTACTATATTCTGAGTCGTTTACAAGAGTTCTGACAGAAATCCGGCAGCACCTCGACTCTGATTTCGCTCCAAAAATTACAAAATGAAACAACACATCAGGTATTTATAGTGTTCCTGATTTCGCTCGAAACGATAGGAGCGAAATCACCATGTGTTCATCAGGAGCGAAATCACCTGGTTAACCTTAGGAGCGAAATCACTAACTTGACTTTGGAGCGAAATTACATGGTATTCTGATTTCGCTTCAAATGACATAAGTGTCATTAGGAGCGAAATCACATATTAAAACCCTAATTTGTGAAAAAGAAGGATGGCACTTTCAGGATGTGCATCGATTACTGCGAACTAAACAAGGTCACAGTGAAGAACCGCTATCCTCTTCCTCGTATAGATGACTTATTCGACCAGTTGCAAGGGTCGAGTCACTATTCCAAGATTGATCTAAGGCCAGGGTATCATCAGCTGAGAGTCCGGGATGAGGACGTCTCCAAGACAGCATTCAGAACTCGCTACGGTCACTATGAGTTTCTAGTCATGCCATTTGGGCTTACGAACGCGCCGGCAGTTTTCATGGATCTTATGAACAGGGTGTGCAAACCCTATCTAGACAAGTTCGTCATTGTCTTTATCGACGACATTCTGATCTACTCCAAGAGTCAGGAGGAACACGAGCAGCACTTACGTCTTATCTTGGAACTACTTCAAAAGGAACAACTGTACGCCAAGTTTTCAAAATGCGACTTCTGGCTTCGTGAAGTCCATTTCTTAGGCCATGTGGTGAACAGGGATGGGATTCATGTTGATCCATCCAAGGTAGATTCGATCAGGAACTGGCCTGCACCGCGTACACCAACTGAAATACGTCAATTCTTGGGTCTTGCGGGTTACTACAGACGATTCATCAAAGACTTCTCAAAGATCGCACAGCTGCTTACTATGCTGACACAGAAAGGTGTCACCTACCGTTGGGGAGATTCCCAGGAAACCGCTTTCCAATACTTGAAGGATAGACTATGCAGCGCACCTATTCTCTCATTGCCAGAGGGCACGGACGATTTCGTAGTATATTGTGACGCATCGATACAGGGGCTTGGTTGTGTATTGATGCAGCGTGATAAAGTTATTGCCTACGCTTCGCGGCAACTCAAAATTCATGAACGGAATTACACGACGCACGATTTAGAGCTGGGAGCTGTTGTTTTCGCGCTTAAGATATGGCGACACTACCTGTACGGTACCAGGTGCACTATTTACACCGATCACAGGAGTCTCGAGCATATCTTCAAGCAGAAGGAATTGAACATGCGTCAACAACGATGGGTCGAGTTACTTAATGATTACGAATGCGCCATCAAGTACCATCCAGGCAAAGCCAATGTTGTGGCTGACGCTCTCAGTCGAAAAGACACTCTACCTAGGCGTGTACGAGCTCTGCAGCTCACTATTCAGTCTGATCTTCCTGCACAGATACGAAATGCTCAGGTGGAAGCATTGAAACTAGAAAACGTAAAGGCTGAAGCTTTACGCGGCTCAAGGCAACGATTAGAACAGAAGGAAGACGGCGCTTACTATGTAACAGGACGTATTTGGGTCCCACTATATGGCGGTTTACGAGAACTTGTGATGGATGAAGCTCATAAGTCTCGCTACTCGGTACATCCAGGTTCGGATAAAATGTACCACGATATCAGAACTACATACTGGTGGCCTAGCATGAAGGCCCACATTGCAACTTACGTCGGCAAATGTTTGACTTGTGCGAGAGTCAAGACAGAGTACCAGAAACCCTCAAGCCTACTTCAGCAACCCAGGATACCACAGTGGAAATGGGAAGAAATTTCCATGGATTTTGTTACTGGCCTGCATAGATCCCAACGTGGGAATGATACTATATGGGTGATCGTAGATCGACTCACAAAGTCTGCTCATTTCTTGGCTATCAAAGAAACGGATAAGTTCTCTACATTAGCAGACATCTACTTGAAAGAAGTTGTTTCGAGGCACGGGGTGCCCACCTCTATTATTTCGGATCGGGATGCACGATTCACTTCAGAGCTATGGCAAGCAATGCACAAAGCTTTTGGATCTCGATTAGATATGAGTACAGCTTATCACCCTCAGACGGATGGACAGTCTGAGCGCACGATCCAAACTCTAGAAGACATGCTTCGGGCATGTGTTATCGATTTCGGCAACAGCTGGGAAAAACACCTCCCGTTAGTGGAGTTTTCGTACAATAACAGTTACCACACCAGCATACAAGCCGCTCCATTCGAGGCATTGTACGGACGTAGATGCCGGTCACCTCTCTGTTGGGCAGAGGTGGGGGATAGTCAGATTACAGGTCCAGAAATGGTAGTTGACACTACTGAACGAATTGCACAGATACGACAACGCATGGCGGCAGCTCGTGATCGCCAGAAAAGCTACGCTGATAAACGCAGAAAACCGCTCGAATTCCAAGTTGGGGATCGAGTGCTACTCAAAGTCTCACCTTGGAAGGGTGTGGTTCGATTTGGTAAACGAGGCAAGCTCAATCCACGATATGTTAGACCGTTCGAAATCACTGAAAGAATAGGCAAAGTAGCCTACAAACTAAACCTACCAGCTGAACTCGGTGCAGTTCACAACGTATTCCACGTGTCGAATCTGAAGAAGTGTCTGTCAGATGAGACCCTCATAGTTCCTTTTAAGGAACTCACTATCGACGAGCGGTTGCAGTTCGTCGAGGAACCAATAGAAATCACGGACCGGGATGTTAAGGTCCTCAAACACAAGAGAATCCCTCTTGTCTGAGTTCGTTGGAACTCCAAACGTGGCCCAGAGTACACCTGGGAACGCGAAGACCAGATGACAGAAAAGTACCCCCAGTTATTCGGAACCAATGCATCCACTACTGAGACTGAAGCTACTACTGCGGAATTTCGGGACGAAATTCCAAATCAACGGGGGGATGATGTGACACCCCAGGAAAACCAGTGAACAATATAACTTACCTAGCTTCCTCAGTGAGTGCGTACCAAATTTCGGGACGAAATTTCTTTTAAGTTGGGGATAATGTGACAACTCGAATTTCCAAGATTCCTATTTCGCATTTATTGCACGTTCATTTATTGTGTAGTTGTTTATTTGCATAAATAATTGGCTATGGAACTGTAACGTTTTTATACAATGAAGTGTATTGTGTGATTGTGCATGGTTGTTTGTTAAATATTGATAGACTTGTCAAATGCATAAACTTGGTGGTGAAACTGTGAAACTGTTTGAGATGGTGTACTATTGTAAAATATTATAATTAAGGGTGTGTAGAGTTATTAGTGAAACTTATATGATACTTAACCCTAATTCTTCACTAAACCTCACACAAGAAACAAGGCACGTACTTTCATTCTTTGGTTTTCTCTGGCATTCATCACATCATCATTGGCAAGCTATTCATCACTTTTCGATTTCCACATTTTCTCTAGAATCAACACAAGGTAAATGATTATTGTTTATTGATTGTTTGATTGTATCAATTCTTGATTATTAGAATACTTGTAAACCCTAGCTTTGATTTGATGGTTCTGTGCTTTAATTTGAATCTTGGTTATTGTGTTATGATGATGATTAGTCGTGAAATCGTTTGTTTGATGACAAGATGGGCATGATATGATGAAGTTGTTAATTGTTAAATTGATTCCTGTTGTGCAATGTACGAATTAGGGTTTTTCAGATCGTATGAACAATAGAACGTAACTGCTTCAATTTCAAAGATCGAATGATTGAAATGTTACTCAGAGTTTTGTGAAGGTATATGCTTGTCTGAGTTTCGCAACCCTAATGTATACGATAGTCTGAGTTTTGTGTAAATGCATAAGGATCCGAGCTTGTTAGTGATCAAGAGTCTGAGTTTTGTAATGTGGCCACTTTGTCCGACTTTTGATATATGATAATGTGTCCGAGTTTTAATTGCATAATGTTGTCTGAGTTTTTAAGTGATGAAGTCCGAATTTTTGGCAAGTTATCATGTTGTCCGAATTATTTGAGGATTACACTTGATGTCCGAGTTTTTTTTTAAATAAACACATGGGTCCGACTTTTAACCCCAAGACCTTGTTGTCCGAGTTTCTAAACCCCCATGGTCCGACTTTCATGACTTGATCCCTGTCCGAGCTTTATACATGTAAGGGGGTCCGAGTTTTGGGACTTGATCCCTTGTCCGACCTTTAAAGCCCCCCACCACTTTCTTATCCGACTTTTAAACAGGGGGAACCCCCCCCCCCCCCCCACACTTGTTTGAGTTTTAAGAAGGGCAAGGCCCTGTCTGATTTTGTGTGTGTTAATATGAGGCCCTGAGATGTATGTTATATAATGTTCAAGCTGTAAAGATGTGTATGTCACTTGTTTAAGCCGCAAACTCTATTAAACCTGTTAAGCTTATTAACGATGATAACATGTTATGTTAGATTAAACTGTGTTATCAAAGACGCGACGCGTGAATTATGTGAATACGATTAACTGTTTACGTGATGTATGATTCTATATATATATATATACGTATAATCGTATGATACTGAATGCAACTGTATGATCCCGTATGTATGAACATTCTATGTGATATCATCCTGTACACAATAAGCACACAAAACACAGTTGCTTGAATGTCAATGATTTGCAAACCCTAATTGGATGCAAACACTTACATCGTATCATGTGCAATGGATCCTAGGTCGTGTGTAACGGACTTAGACATTTACTAAACCCTAGAAGCAATAACATACCGAGCAAACCAAGGTGAGTTCACACAGCCAAGGCATGGGGATCCCAGGGTGGGAATGGGATTGATTTATTTATTTGTACTTCTCTAGATAATGGAACGTAATGATATGATCCTCGGGTGAGGAAGGTGATTGGTTAAGATACTGCTAGACTAGTGATGCTTATAGAACTGATCTTCGCACACACGCCGGGGTTGGCTGCAATAATATGACTGATCTTCGCACACATGCCAGGGTTGACTGCGATAATATGACTAATCTTCGCACACATGCCTAGGAAGGCTGCGAACTATACACTAAAACTTCGCACAGGTGCCGGGTGGCCGCGATACAAACATACCTAGTCTAGAATACTTGAGAATTTTCCCTAATCTTCGCATACATGCGTAGAGGGCTGCGATACGAACTAATACGATACATGACCTAAGGAACGAACACAGGGCTTACTATATTATTACAATTACTGAACTATTAACTGTGAACTCGCTCAACTAGTTGTTGACTCTCTGCTGCATGCCTTGCAGGACCTTAGGTACTTATGGAGCTTGCACAGGAAGGAGCATGTCGTTGTGGAGCTTGGATCATGGATGTTTGTTAAAACATTTAAACATTTGAACTATGATATACACTAGGTTTTCATACTTATGCTTCCGCTACACTTGATACTATAATTATGTTTTGAACACCTATCGTATTGAATGTTTGGTTTGCATTTATTTTACTTGATATTAATTACATGTTCAATATGATTGGTGGCTTGATCCTGGTCAGTCACGCTCCCAAGCGGTGGTTATCCGCAGGTGGATTTTGGGGGTGTGACAGAAGTCTTCGGCGTCGAGTCTTCAGTCTTGATCTTTTCTCCAACACTATCTTCACAGGTTCAAGAACTCATTCTAGCTCCATCTACAATCTCCTCTTTAACTGTTGATCCAGAACTCTAGACTCCCCCTTTCACAGACTCCCCCTCTCGGAATGCTAGGATCTAGGGTCTTTATCTGGTTCAATCTTTGATTTTTTTGATCCTCGGAGATGATAGAATCTACAACCTGTTACTCAACTAATAACATTACAAACTATTGATTTTAACAATAAAACACAATATCTATCAGTTTAAAAATCCACTCAAGTATTCAGGTCCAAGTTAATGACCCTGATTACTCAATTAATCTACCGAGTTCAGCTTCATGACCTTGGTTGATTTCAAACAAAGCAAACTAATTTAGATCATCATTTTCAAACTTTTTAGAAAATAATAAGCATCAATTTAATGAACTTGTTTTTGACTTTTCAACAATTCAAACTTCATCAAGATAAGCTCTCCTCATTCTCCAGTCCAGAACTTTTCCTGCATCTGCTTCAGCTTTTGAGAATCCAACGATCAACTCTCTACTTTAGTTTGTCCGAAAATAAAGCAGAAATAAAATCTTTTTGGATTTTTAATAAAGTTTCTAAACTAGGAAATGAAATACAGAAACTTAAATTGCAGAATGTAAACAAAGTAAACTATTTACAAACATATTTTTGATGAGCGTGTCAGGGAATCATATCAGCTTGTTAGACAAGTTACTAGTACCGTTAAGCTTTAAATCATACTCAGAATTAAACAATTCACGTAGATTGTCGATATACTGATCCACTTTAAATTCCCACACAGATTTCAATTAATTCATGATATGATTTAGATATCTTAGGAACTTAACTCATTCATGTGTCCCACCTCTTGAATATACTCTCGTATCCAGAATCCCAATATTCAGTCTTACAGGTGAGTATACCACAAATGATATCTGTAAGGGGTTAAATGCGAGGGCCGTGAGAGCTCAGGTCGATACTTCCGTATACGCAGAGAGATGACGGCTTCGACTTTTCGGTGTGTCCCCTTTAGAGGATCTTTTGTTTCAACAGCACTGATTATCAATTTTATTGTTTAATCAAGTTGCTAAGGGCGATGCTTTGTTTCAAGCATTTGCGGAAAGTATTATTCGAGGACTAGGTCAGAACTTCCATTCAGCAGAAGTCCCGGAATAATACCCCAGATATCACTGAGTTTAAAGACCTAGTATCACAGAATAAGGGACCTTTCAAATGAGATTTCAGGGGTTACCTATATATCCAAGTAGTGTTCCCCACGAAATAAGTTTCGTTTTGAAATTTTAGGTTTATATCCCGAATAAATCTACTAAATGTGCAAAAACCTATCGACACATCATCAGTGAGACTGTTTAACACTTTTAATTCTTTACAAATCTTTAGCATACCGTAACAGTCTAGCTAATGTATTATCATTTTCCCTTTTTACACAAGCTCTTTTTTAGATTTTATATTGTTTTTAGATTTTGAAATTTTATCATGTTTTTGTATTTTTGAATTTTTTACTGTTTTTGTATTTTTCTAAAAATCTATCTACTCCCCCTAAATACCAAAACAGGTAAAAAATCGACAAACCATTGCAGATTGTTTCTCATCTTCATCTACAACAGTATCCTCAACAACGCCAATAATGCCATCCGACACCGAAAGAAGCTTCATACCATTCAGTTTTAAAAGATATTTAAAACGTGTTTTATCAAAAGCTTTGGTATGTAAATCAGCTTTCTGTTCGTCAGTGTGAATTTTCTCTATTCGAATCAACTTCTTCTCGAAGCAATCTCGAATGAAGTGATATCGAATTTCTATATGTTTAGTTTTAGCATGATGTACTGGATTCTTTGTTATATTTATTTCGGCCTCATTATCAACAAAAAGAGGTGTGTTAAGAAACTGCAAACCGTAGTCGAGCATCTGTTGCTGTATCCACAGGATCTGAGAGCAGCAACTACTAGCAGACACGTACTCTGCTTCACATGTGGATAGCACCACAGACATTTGTTTCTTACACTGCCAAGTAACCAAGCGAGGTCCAAAGAACTGGCATCCTGCAGTTGTTGATTTTGAATTGACTTTGCAGCATCCGAAATCCGAATCGGAAACCCTTCGAGCGTAAAGTCGCCTTTTCTAGGATACCACAACCCCAATGAAGGAGTTCCTTTCAGGTATCGTAATATCCTCTTCACAATAATCATGTGCGAAGCTCTCGGCTTAGATTGATATCTTGCTACGAGGCACGTTGGGTACATGATATCAGGACGTGAAACAGTTAAGTACATCAATAAACCTATCATGGATCGATAAAATGTCTCATCAGCCCTGTCTCCGGTGGGATCTGGGTGAATCCCATGATTTGTTGCAAGTGGGGTAGCAGCTGGAGTAGAACTTGACATCCCAAATTTCTCTAGAATATCATGCACGTACATCGTCTGGTGAATGAAGATTCCCTCAGGTAGTTGTTCAACTTGTAGACCCAAAAAGAATTTCATTTCCCCCATTGATGACATTTCGAATTTTTGCTTCATCACTGATTCAAAGTCTTTGCACAAACTCTCATTTGTTGACCCAAAAATTATGTCATCTACATAAATCTGTACTATTAGAAGATGTCCATCGACCTCTTTAGTGAAGAGAGTGGCATCCACTTTTCCACGAATGAAGCTGTTGGCTAGTAGGTGTTGAGACAAAGTCTCGTACCAAGCTCTCAGGGCCTGGTGTAAACCATACAACGCTTTGTCCAATAAGTAGACCTTGTTTTTGTGGATTGGGTCGGTGAAGCCCGGCGGCTGTCCGACATAAACCTTCTCTTTAACCTTCCCATAAAGAAACGCCGATTTTACATCTAGCTGATATACTTTGAAGTTCTTCCAAGATGCAAATGCCAGGAAAATTCTGATTGCTTCTAGTCATGCCACAGGAGCGTACACTTCAGTAAAATCAATCCCATCCTGTTGACTAAAGCCCTGAACAGCGAGTCGAGCCTTGTTTCGTACAATAACTCCTCTGTCATCTCGCTTACACTTAAATACCCATTTCGTATTGACTTTCCTGTGACCATCCGGCAAATCCACTAGCTTCCACACTCCTAACTTTTCAAACTGACTTAACTCTTCTTGCATCGCAATGACCCAAGAGTCTTCAGTAAGCGCCTCTTTGTAAGTTCGTGGTTCAATCTGCGAAATAAAACAACTCAATGAAAATTCAGTTTGTAAAGGTGCTACTATAGAGTAAAAACATGTAAGGCCCTGGTCAATTTGACGTCTTGTGCGAACGCCCGTTTGCAACTCTCCAATGATCAACTCCTCTGGATGGTATGAAAGAGTTCGTGGCATCACTTCACTTGGAACATCTACATTGCCTTCCAGATTAGTAACATTTTGATTTGCACCTTGTTCACCAACTTGGTTTGTTTGACTTGAAATCTGGATCTGTTCCCCCTCAGAATCTGAATCACCATGATCAAATACTGGCATGTTCTCAGCTTCTTGATCATCATTTTCTGCAGACTGATTACCAGGAGCAATTTTATCATCATGTTCACCAACATTGCTAGGGCCTGCTTCATCATCATTTGAAGATTCCTGTGGTCTTTTAGAATACTCAGCTGGGAACCTGTGCTGCGACTCGTACTCTCGCAAAATATCCAGCTCATCAAAGAAATCTTCTTCCTCCTCTGATTCTTCCCTCATGTCAAACGAATCCCACAACTTGTCATAATGATAACGCCATGAATCTCCTGGATTCTGAGGCGGCATTGTATAACCTTGACATTCAACATTTGCAGCTTCAATAATCCGCTTCTCACTGGGAACGAAGACACGTCGCATAGGGCTTGCATAACCAACAAATATTCCCTCAATGCACTTCGGCCCAAACTTTCCCTGAGGCTCTATAACAGTACAGGGTGACCCGAACGGTTCTAGATACTTCTAATTCGGTTTGCGGTTATTGATCAGCTCAAAGCATGTTTTGTTGAACTTTTTGACAGTGAGAACTCTGTTGAGCGTATAGCATGCGGCAGAAACAGCTTCAGCCCAAAAATTGATCGGTAACTTTGAATCTGCGAGCATTGTTCTAGCTGTCTCGATTAGCGTCCGGTTTTTGCGTTCTGCGACTCCATTCTGCTGCGAAGTGTATGGAGCACTAAACTCATGCAATATACCTCTTTCATCACAAAATTCTTCCATCTTGCTGTTCTTGAATTCAGTACCATTATCACTACGAATTCTTCTAATACGCCTTTGGTACAGATTCTCAATCTTCTTGAACAACGTCATCAAACTGTCATAAGTTTCAACTTTTGATTTCAAAAACATTACCCACGAAAATTTGGAATAATCATCAGTAACGACCAAACAGTAGTAATCTCCCGTAATACTTTTGATATTCACAGGACCAAACAAATCCATGTGAAGTCTTTCCAGAGGTCTTGAAACTGAACTGACTTGCTTTGTAGGGTGTGACTTTTTCTACTGCTTGCCTTTGACACAGCTAATGCACTCCCCTTCCAAATGAAAACCTTTGACGTGAACTCCTGTAACCAAATCGTTGTGCACCAAGTGATTCATTTTTCTTAGATGAATATGCCCCATCTTGCGGTGCCACAATCTCGATTCTTTCTCAGTTGCTCTGGACACAAAACAATGAGCCTGACCCGTGGTTGTAGTAGCTACGCTCTTGTCCAACACGTACAGATCATTAACTCTTGGTTCCCTCATGATAATCCATTCCTCAGGGATTACAAATCCTGGCTTCAAGATCAAACATTCTTTATCAGTGAAGTGAGTGGTATACATCCTGTCACAGATCTGGGAAATACTCAGCAGATTATTCTCTAGCTCAGCGATGTAGTTAACTCTTTCAAACGTCACAATCCCATTTGATAACGTTCCTTCACCAACAATCCTATCACCTTGATTACCCGCGAATCCTACATAACCTCCATTGATATTCCTCACATCATACACCAATGCAGTTTTCCCTGTCATATATCGAGAGGCTCCACTATCCATGATCCATCTCGAAACGAGTTTTGGAAGATCCTGCACATAACATCAAATTGATTTAAAAACTTCAATGAAGATGCCGATTCATGCTACGCGATCCAGGAAGCTCTGGCAATTCAAACTGCTTAGTCAAACATTGTGTCCACCCAAGCCTCATCAGTCTTGGGTGTAACCTTGGTACTTTTGACTCTCGCAATTTGAATTTTAAAGTTTTCAGCCTTGAGAGGTGGAAAATTTGCATCATACTCAATCGGAATTGAATCCTCAACCTTTTTCTCCTCAGAAGTTGAAATTTTTGTCTCTGTTTTAGGTTTCAAAACTTGTTGAGATAATGCTACCCGTTTGTAAAACTTGTCATTTTTAGTTACTACTTTCTTTACGGGATCATTTTTTACTTTGGTGTTGTCATTTTTCAAACTCTTTTTCTCAACAACCACTGAAACTTTACCCTTCATATCAACTTTCTTCTTTTGAGTCTTCACAGTGTCAGTCTTAGGCTTCAAGTTGTTACACTTTCTTGCAATATGTCCAACCTGACTACATCTGAAGCATGTTTGGGTGTCAGCTACCCGACTTGTGCCTTCAGACTGAGACTGTGAGACTTTCTTCTCAAAGAACTCTTCATTCAATTTCGAAAAAATCTTTTTCTCTTCATCAGCAAGTAAACTCGAACTGTTCATAAAAACTTTCTTTTCAACAAACTTCTTGTTTTGAACATTTCTCTTTTGATAACTCTTACCACCCTGATAACCACCCGACCAGTTGTTTCGATTGTTGTTATAAAAACGTGGTGGAATAACAAGTTTCTTATAGTAAGCTTTATCTTTTTCAAAATTCATTACTCTCTTTGTTTGACTCAAACTGTTCACTTCTGACAACTCAACTTCAACCAACTTGAAAACATTTGTCAATTTGTTCACATTTACATTCTCAATGGGAAACTCAGAATCCGAAAAAAACTTATCAGAACCCGACATCTTGTACATGACAAGAGTAGGTTCATCATTTAAATTGCTTTTGGACTTTTGTTTCGAAATGTAATTGTCCAAAAAAATCCATCATCTTCAGCTGAATCAGACATCAAAACACTTTCAGTTGTGCTTTTGACAATTTCCGTCTGAACACTATCATCAGATGATGAAGAAGAAAATGTAAGATCAATTGAATCAGGAAGTTTCACTTCATTCTCTTCTTCAATTTAAACCAACCCAGATTGCTTTTTCGAATAATTGTCAAGAACTGGTGGTGGTACTTGATGAAAACCCACCCCGGTTCCATCAGAGTAAACATCTTCGCCTGCTTTGTTTTTCCCGATGGGTTTGGGAACAATGTGTTGCAAAACAAAGCTTGCGGAGTTGTAACACTTAAGCTTCAACTGGATTCGCTCATTTTCAATTTCAGCCTCTTGAACTTTAAGTTTCAATTTTGCGATTTCATCCAGTTGTTGGTTGATTGATTCTTTTTTTAACCGAAGCACCGTTTTTAGTTGAACATTTTCTTTATATGTTTTACCATTCCTATCATCATTATCTTTCATAGTGCTTTTTAGTTTCTCAAACTTTTCAGTGATCTGACGATTTTCAAGAACTAACTTTTCATTTTCTTGCCTAATCCTTTCATCATCAATTTTATCATTTTCAATTTTGTTAGTTAATTCTTTTAACCGTTCAGTTGAAGCTTTAACCCTTTTATCATGATCAAGGATTTGATCCTCAACGCTTCTGACTCTCGCAGTCAAATCCTCAACCTTCTTATCACTGCGATAAGAGACTGTGTTACAAACTTTGCATTCCTTGATGCAATTTTTGCAAACAACATCACCATTGACCTTTTTACCTGACTCAGTCGTTGACAAGTTTGAACTGACCTGGCCTTTAGACTCAAAAACGGATTTAGAATCTACCTCAAGCGCCTTAGCTGCCAGCACCTTGTCAGCCATTTTCCAAGATTTTCAGCATTCGACTCCTGCGTCGTGTCAATGATCCCAGTGTCAATCTTCTTTGACTTCTCTTCATCTTTCTCCTTCTTCTCTTTCTCCTTCTCTTCTTTCTCTTTTTCATCTCCGCTTCCCCACCATTTTTTCTGCCAATACTCATCTTCATCTTTAAACTCTTTGATTATAGTTTCCATATCAAGAGTTTTATGATCAACAGCAATGTTTCCATATGGGTCAAGATAACATTCCCTATCTGGATCCCATCTCTTAGCGCTTACTGCCTCATTAAAAATACCAGCTAATCTGACCAATCTGTTCGAGGCCAACGACCTTCTGTAAATGTACTTTTGTTCTTCAGTTCTGTTGTCTTTCCAAGGAATAGGTTCTGTTTTTGCCATGAATGCATATCCAACTGCATCCTCCTCAGGTAACAACTCACTCCAGTCATAGCCTTCATCGTCGTGAATTACTGCAAGAGCTCTAGACTTCTCTTTGTTCTCCTCGACCTGCTTCAATCTTGGCGGCTCAGATTTATTCTGATGATAAATCGCCTTCTTGTAGTAATCTTCTCTGAATGGGTTCTCAGACTCATCGGCATACGTGTTTCTGCATTCACGCTTAAAGTGACCTTTCAGTTTGCATTTGAAGCACGTCACTTTACTCTTGTCAAAGCCCAATTTGGTAGAAGGTCCACCAATTGACTTCCTCCCTGTGATCTCCATGAAACGCTGTGCACGACGAACTGCACTGGCCATACACCATTTTATGTCAATCAGTTCCATCTCCTCAGGATCTATCTGATCATAATCTTCTTTCATCAAGTTGGTGTTGCCAATCTTCCCTGCTACAAGTCCTTCATAAGATTCTAACACCGATGCCAAGAAAACCATCTGTTGTTTAGCAGACTCCTCGCTGAAATTCTGAGCGTTCTTTAAGTCTATAGCGATGTTGCATTGAAATAAGTTCTTTGCATCAGACTGGTTTGAATTTGATGAAGATCCACTGTGATAACCACTATGATATCCACTGCTTTGACTTTCTTTGTTTGTTGTGGAGACATTCTCAGCAGAAAACGCAGTCTTGGGAGATGTGTTCTTTGGCATCATGCTCTATGGATAATACAAATCCAAGTTCTTGTGTGTCTTCTTTAGCTCCAGCTCGTGACTTTCAAGTCTCTCAATCAATAGATCCACTGTAAGCTCTGCAGGCTTGATTGTATTCTTCAGCATCAACGCATAATATTGCCAATCCATCTCGTCTGGTAACGAATCAAACAGCTTGTCGACTAGCTCTTCTTTAGAATAGAAAATTCCATTTCTTGCCAGTTCCACTTTTGCCTCCATCCTGGTATCCATTTTTTAGATTCTTCCAACTGGGAAAGGCAAAGGCTTTCAACCAATCTTTGAACTTCTTGGCCCACTGGCTATATTCCTCGATAGCCATCAACTTCGGTGGTTTGTTGTAAGTTCCGAAAGCACTTTCAACTTCCAAAGCATCCGATAGCTTTTTCTTTGCATTCGGAGAATTCTCATTCGTGTTGCTTGAAGAAGTATCATCGTTTCCAGAATTTCTAGCAAACGCATACATGTCGCTAAACGGGTTCATGAAAATATCATCCATCTTGAACGTACCTGAAAAATCAGCAAACACTTAGAAAAATTTCAAAAGTTTTGAAAAACAGTGATTTCGAGCGAAATCAGCTTTTTGAGCGAAATCAAACAAACACTGTTCGAGCGAAATCAGATGTATACTGATTTCAAGCGAAATCAGATAATGTCTCAAGAGCGAAATCAGAACTTATGTCCCTTAGAGCGAAATCAAAACTTCTCTTCGAGCAAAATTAGGTTTCGCTCCAAATGACCATGTGAATTTAGAGCGAAATTAGCCTTTTCGAGCGAAATTAGCGATTGTCATTACGAGGGAAATCAGGTTTTTAGGCAACTTTTACCAATTTTAATCCGAATTTTAACCTGATTCTTTCTAGGGTTTGTTAATTCTATGTTTTACACAATATACTCGAAGTTCAGGTCATTTCAACCGTTGGAACTAGTTCAAATCAGAAAAATATGAGAAGAAGAGAGTAGAAATGAGAAAATCCGGTAGAATCAAGCTGCTATGGTATGAACTCCTCTTCCTGAGCTCTGATACCACTTGTTGGACCGTGTCCGACCCTAAATAGTCAGTATAAGGCAGTTCATCTTCGTATACAGAGGCGGAATCAATGTAGACAAAGTCACAACAGCTATATCCTTTAATTTCCTTTTCTATTACTATATTCTGAGTCGTTTACAAGAGTTCTGACAAAAATCCGGCAGCACCTCGACTCTGATTTCACTCCAAAAATTACAAAATGAAACAACACATCAGGTATTTATAGTGTTCCTAATTTCGCTCGAAACGATAGGAGCGAAATCACCATGTGTTCATCAGGAGCGAAATCACCTGGTTAACCTTAGGAGCGAAATCACTAACTTGACTTTGGAGCGAAATTACATGATATTCTGATTTCGCTTCAAATAACATGAGTGTCATTAGGAGCGAAATCACACATTAAAACCCTAACTTGATTTCCGTGCTCCAATCTAACCTATCTAGACTAGACCTAAGACTCGATACAGACGCAGTTAACAGACATTCAGTGCACCAACAATTCCGCTTGAAACAGAAACCACTGATTTCGCTTGAGTTGATATTCCGCTTGAAAGATACTTGCTATTTCGCTCTAATCAGATTCCGCTTGAACTTTGTTGGTGATTTCGCTCCAAATAGTATTTTTGGGATTTCGCTTGAACTTCAACCTAAGATTCCTCTTGAAATTTAAGGCAGTTATTTCGCTTGAAAACTGTTTGTTGGTATTTCGCTTGAATCTGTGATTGTGTGAAAAATTGTTCTGAATCATGGCCGAGGAATTCTACAATGCGTTCGCTACACCTGTTGCACCTGTTACAGCTGCTGAAACATTGTACAGTGAAAATGAAATGGGAACTCATCAGAAACCACCAAAACTGATGTACATTGAAGATTTTCAGGGTTGGAAAAATCGATTCGAGAACTGGGTGCAAGCTTACAAATTTGATGCATGGTGTTCATTGTTGAAGGATTACGAGAAACAAAAGAATGAACGTGGGCTTGATAAAGCTTTCTGTGACTTTTCAGAAACTGACAAATTGAAATACACAAGTGAAAAGATAATGATTAGCATTCTCCAGCAAGCAGTTAAAGAAGATATCTTTGTGTTACTTCAACATTTGGGTACAGCTAGATCAATTTGGGAGGCTTTGATTCAGAAATTCAGAGAAAGTGCAGATATGATCAAAAACAAAAACGCTTTATTGAAGAAATCGTTTGATATGTTTTCAGCTTTTGATCATGAAACAACAAAGCAGGCCATTGATAGATACTGTCATCTGGTACTGGAAATGGGAATATTAGACATTCAGAAAGAGGATGATGAGTGGGTCGATAAACTAGCTGAAGCCTTACCACAGCATAAATGGGGAACATATTTGATGATTGTTAAACTTATGAGGAAGTCCGAGAGTATGAATTTGGCACAATTCATTCAGAAAATTGAAGAACATGAGCTGGATATTCAAAAGACAGCTATCATGACAAATCCAAATGCGAAACTGTTGGATCTGAGTTTGATTTTGATTGTATTATATGTTTGTAAATAAGATGAAGATGGATGAGTGTGCAGCAGAAACTATAATGAACACAAACTTTGCATAAAATCAAACGAGAGTAATACTTTTATCAAACATCTTTACACAATGAACCGAAAGATTGAATTTATTTCAAACACGATTACGATGATTGATGAATGAATGCAAACTCCCCCTCAGCCAGAGCTCAGTAGTTTGTTCGTGCAAAGAAGACGAATGATGCGAAGAGCTAATAGAACAGTACAAAGTACTGAACTATTTATAGGCACTTGCAAACTACTGAGCATCTTAGCTGACGTCACCATGAAAGTGACATCTAACCTCCTAACAAACTCTAATCTCTGATCTATACAGACACTGCTTGTGTTAACTACTGCTAATACATTTTATTACAAATCAGACTTTAGAACAGCTGCTGCAACCTTCTACTGCTGTGAACCCAGCAGCACTTGTCCGAATCAGCAGTGCTTAACTCAAGGCAGTAGATTGAATCAGCAGGACTTTAGTCTTCCATCAGATCTTTAGTTGAGCAGCAGTTATGGGTCAGCAGTTTAGCAAGATCAGCAGATAGGAGGTCATCAGTAGTTGTAATCACTTTCAAGGGGAGAGATTTGTATATCAACATCTGCTTATTCAGGATCCACTGCTCTGATCCAGTTTTGGCTTTAATTATCTGTTCCTCTGATAGGGTTCAATCCCAACAATCTCCCCCTGGAACAGATAATGCCAAAACCCTTCATTATTTGTGGACATTTTATTGCCTCATTAACAGCTCCCTTATCTGACCTTTAAATTGTAATTCAAAGTCAAGGGCATCTGTATCTTCATCATCCCTGCTAAGTGGAAGATCAAGGAGATCCTGCAAATCTTCAAGACTCAGGCCAAGAGCTTGTTCCCTTGATATTTTCTCCACTTCTCCACCAGACCTGAGCAAAGTCAATACGCAGGTCTGTTTGTCAGTTTCCCACTTTTGTATTTTTGAGCCTGGTGGGTTTCTTGGGATATGCTTATTTGCAGAAGTATTTGGTGAGGCTGGCCTATTCATCACTGGCTGAGCAGTGTTTGCAGTTTGACCCAAGCCAAGAGATTCTTTGATCATTTTCTTTATGCCTTCTTTTACAAGGTCATCTCCTTCTATCATCTATTGGATGGTTTCGTCTCTCAACTGTTTGTGTATCCTTCTTTTATAGATGGCATTACCAGTTGGAGCAGTGGCTCTCCTGATTTGCAGCTTTGATGGTCTTTTTGAAACCTCTGCTTCAGGATAGTCAGGTTTTTGAGGAATTTTTGGATCTTTCTTTCTTAATTCCTCCAACCTTTTGTAGGTTGACCTGACCACATCTTCTTTCCATCTAGCAATTTGTCTTTTTGTACCAAAATCAGCAGCAACCAGTTCTTCTTTCATTCTCTTTAGTTCCAACTGTTTGTCAGGTACATTCTTTTTGAACTTTGCCCAATCAGGAGGAGTGTGAGTGACTTTCCTTTTTATCATGTCTTGAATTCTTGCTTCTTCAACTTCAAGCTCAGGAACAGTCCACTCTTTGTACATGTGTCTCTCTCCTTTGTATCTCTTGTGAAACATAATGCTTTCAATGTAGTCTTTCTTCAAAGTTTCAGCTGCTCTTTCTGGAATTTGTTGACTGACATTCTTTGCAAAACGTTCTAGGGAACTGACTTGTGTGAGCAGATATTGATAGTATCTTGAAACTTCTTTGTCAGATTTCCCTTGTGTGTTTCTTTTCAAGATATCTTCTGCTTGCTTGGCCTTTATCTTCAAATATTCATCAATATTTTTGGGCCAGGGATATCCTTTGATTGAAGGCAAACTCCTTTTAGCAGGGTCATGCTCAATATAAAAAGATTTTATTTCTTCTCTAACAGCTTCCAGTTCAAGAGGAAGTTGAACGCCTGCAGGAGGTAAGGGTTTGTGCATTGGAACTGAAGAAAGTGGAACTGGTTTTGGTATATTGACAAGAGCTAAAGATTTTAAAGATGTTTGTGATGGTGAAGAGACATCATCGTTAGGAATTAGCCTTCTCCTCTTTATTTGAGGAGGGACTGATGATGTTTTGGATGGAAAGGTGGTTGTAGTGGCAGTGGTGGGTGATAGACTAACAACTGTTGAAACAACTGGTGTTCCAACCACTGTTGTCTTTACAGCAGAAGTTATAACAACTGCTGTCTTCTGCCTTTTGACAGGAGGTGATTTTGATCTTGGTGGTGATGGTGGTAAAGCAGTGGATGTAGTGTGTGTTGAAGTGGGAGCAGATGTTGAAACTACTGAAGTACCAACAGCAGCTGATACAACAGGAGTTACAACAGCTGTTTTAGGTGGTGGTTTTTTAGCAGACTTTGAACGTCTGACTGGAATGGATTTGGGTAGCCTTCCTCTTCTTGTAGGCTTCTTCTTTTCATCAATAAGATTTTCATCATCTCTTGACCCTGAAGTACCCTGATCCGGATAATCCACCCTGGCTTTCTTTTTGGCCTCTCTATCCCTTTTCACACATGCAAGTGCTTCTGCAAGTGCATTTGTGGTCACATCAATTTTCTTACTCCCATCTGGCAAAGGAATCTGTTTGGTCATATTTGAATTTTCTGGTGCAAGGTAGAGACCATCTGTTATTCCTTTCCTTCTCCACTCCTGAATTTTCTCCCCCTTTTTGGCATTATCTTCGGGGAGTTGATCAATGAAGAACACTGGTGGAGGAGCAGTGCCAGAGTTGTGCAGGATCTGAGTTTTGAGAGCCTTGAGATCAGCCTGAGTGTCTTTGAACCGAGACTCCATAGCATTTCTCAGCTCTTGAACATGTTTTTCATGTTGCTGATCTGCTACTTGTGCTTGATGATGGAGAAAAGGTTGAAAGAGATTCCAGAGCTCATTTGTAGCAGGTGCCTGTTGGAGAGCAGGTGCTTGAGGTGGAACAGCAGTGGATTGTACCTTTTGTACCTGTAACAACTGTTGGAGCATATCTTTGAACTCTGCAACAGAGTTATCAAGTTTTTCAACACGAGCCGTCAATTTCTGGTACTTTAAATCATCACCCAAATGAATGGGATCATCTAATTTCTCACTAACAGTGGTTTTATCAGTGGTAGAGGTAGGGAGTTTACTCCAAACATTAACCACTGATGCCCCTTTTTCTTGGTACTGGGGTCTTCTTCCTTCAACACTTGACAACCTTTTGATGTTGCCAGTAGGATAAATAAATCCACTGGTGGTTGGCAGAGGTGCTATAAAAGGAATTGCCTCCAAGGAAGTCTTATTGATGTAACCACTGTCCACCTGTAAACCAGTGGGTTCAACAGTTGTAGTGGCTGCTTCACTTGGATTACCACAAAGAGTTACTTGTAACTCAATGGGTGTAACCTCCTCGGGTTGTGTTGGTGGGTTAGCAATGAATGATACAGCAGGCTCAGTCATTTGTTGAGGCATATTCTCATTGACAGGTGATTGAGAAGGACTGAGTAATGCCTGGTTCAAATCAATTGCATCCAACAGCAGTTGTGTTTTTGGTGGAATTGTGGATGTGATGGTTGGTGTAGAAAGCGGACTTGCTCCGGGCATTGAGCTGTGGATGATGGAAACGAGTGTATCCAGAGCATCATAATGTGGTGGCCCTTTGTGTACAACCTATTCTTTTTGTGAAGAAGCAGGAGGAGTTATGGTTATGGGTTGAGATATGTGTACCAACTGCTGTGAGGAAGAAGCAGCAGTGGTTTCTTGTGACATTTGTGTTGTCACAGGCATTAACTCTGGTATCTCATCCTCCAGAGTTGCCGTTTTGATTTTTCTTTTTGTAAAGCCTTTTGGGTTTTGTAGGTGTGGGTTTCAAAACAGTTGGTCTGCTGCTTTGATCACCTAGAGCAGTAGGCTCAGCAGCAGATACCTGAGGAGCAGTGGTAGCTGCTAAATTCTGCTCAGGCACCCCTGCTTGTGTTTTGCAAGGTGCTAACATACGTGAAAAAGTTTCAGATGTTAGGCAATTTATTACAGTTATCTCACCTTGGTTTATTAAAGCTAAATCATCCTTACTGAATTTCTTTTCAAAATAGTACTTAAAAACCTTGGAAATAGTAAGAATGATTTGGTTTCAACATTATTAACCAAATCTTTAAAGATTTCCCGAGAATAGTTAAAATTTTCTTCTTGAAGAATTGCATATCCCAGATTTTGAATCTTTATAGGGATCTCATTAAAAGAAGTGGTTTTGTTTGAAACACATAGTAGGAGGGTATGAAATAGGAATCTGGGTGCAGGAGGAAAATAACCTTTTTCTAAGGTTAGTTTCTTCATCATTGTGGCTTCATACCCTCGTTCAATGAAGTCAATGTGCAACTCGTTTTTAGTGAAGGAAGTTTTACCTGCCTGATCATCGAGTTGAAAGACTTCAGAGATGGATTGTGGCGTGATTTGGACCTTTTTACCCTTTATAGAAGAGTGAATGGCGGTTGCAATGTCTCCTTGTTTTTCAAGGGTTGCATTCTTCCAAAACTCCCTTTGGGTCGCCAAATAGATTGGTGCATCGGCGGTGAACAAAGTTTTATACTTTGATTTTGCCATGATGTTGATGATGGAATCGAAGACATCGGTGGTTCCTGGTTTTGTTAGAAGACCCAGGAGATTGTGAGATGATTTGTATGGAATTTCAGTGGAAGTTGCCTTTAGAGAGGCTGTTTTCGATGATTTTGATGTGGGTTTTGCAGATGACTTCGATTTTGTCATTTTTGAAACGAATAATCGAAGGAATTTGTGAGAGATGAGAAGAAAAACTGCTTTGAGAAGAGAATTTTTAAGAATTCAATTCGATAGTAAAACCCTGTTTTGGTGGTGAGTGGGGAATTTTATAGGAAAGAGAATGAATGCTGACATGGCAGCCGTTACAAAAGATCTGACTGCTATGTACTGCCCACGTGACAACCACTAGTGAAAATGAAGGACAGTACTTTTGATGAAAGCAGTGGAAATGGGGCAGTGGATGATTTTCACTATCAGTGGATAGCATATCAGTGGATAAGACACTGCTTTTGAACAGCAGAGGTTATCAAGAGATAAGAGAACAGAGGTTGTCTTATGAAAAGAAATTTTCATATTTGAAGTAGAGCAGACTTTTGAACAATCAGTGGTTATGGCAGACTTTTAAGGATTTTAATGAAATTTTCATTTTTAGCTATTTTTAAGGATAGATTTTTTTGATTTTCTGAAAACATTTTGTTGCTTTTATTCATAGAAAAACAAGATGTTGCTTGTTATTCCATGTTTAGCATCCCAATCCTAGAGACCAGACTTTCAAAAGTGGCTGTATCAAGTGCTTTTGTGAGCACATCTGCCAGTTGGTCTTTGGTTGGGACATGATGCAGAGAAATAAAACCTTTTTCATAGCAATCCCTCACAAAGTGATGTCTGATGTCGATGTGTTTTGTGGTAGAATGGGAAACTGGATTTTTGATGATATTTTCTACTGCCTGGCTATCCAACATGAGTGGTGTCTTTAAGGCAGTGATACCAAAATCCAGCAACTGATTTTGAAGCCACAGGAGTTGGGCTGTACAGCTTGCAGCAGCAATGTATTCAGCCTCAGCAGTGGATGTTGAAACTGCTGCTTGCTTTTTGCTTTGCCAAGAGACTAAGCAATCACCTAGAAACTGGCACCCTCCTGAAGTGGACTTCCTTGTGGTGTGACATCCAGCAAAGTCACTGTCTGAAAAACCTGAAAGCTTGATATTCCCATTAGCTGGTGTTGGACCGTTCTTTGACCCGAAAAGTCAGTCAAGGTAATTCATCTTCATGTATGAAGGCGGAATTAACATATATGAAGTTACAACAGCTTAATCCTTTCAATTCCTATCTTTTCATTGCTTTCTGATGAAATTTTGGCAGAGTTTCAGCACCGTAGCACACACATACACTGTTACAACTTATGAACCGCTCACCCCTATATATAGAATTCTTGGGTCGCTCTTAAGACATGACACATGAGCGATCCAGACCCTTTGTCCTATAAGCGATCCATATAAGTGACACAAAAGCGGTCCACATCAATACAATGACAAATAAGCGATCCTAAGTCTATTTTACACAAAATTTACACTTTGACCCCCTATAGACCAATCTTGACTTCAGACTTTTTGTAGACGTAGTCAACAGACATTCCGTGTATCAACAGACTCCCCCTTGGATGTTGACGTAGTCTTTTAGCATCTCCAGATCCGTAGTCTTTAGTCTTTGTCTTTTCACCAACTCTGTCTGTCTTCACAAGCATTCTTCACAGGTTCTAGGACTGTCTCCTAGCTCTATCTACAAACTTCCCATTAGCTGTTGATCCAGACTCCCCCTCTCACTGACTCCCCCTCTCAGTATGCTGGAATCTTAAGATATCTGGTTCAAGCTTTTGCAGTTTGCCTCCGTTGGGAAATATCGTCCAAACCTGTTACTCAACCAATAACATTACAATCTATCTTTTCAAACAATGAACACTAATTCAATCAGCTTTAGAAATCCACTCAAGTTTTCAAGTTCAATTTAATGGCCCTGAATACTTGATTAATCTACCAAGTTCAACTTAATGACCCTGGTTGATCTATTGACGAAACAAACTGATTTAGTAAAACAATTTTCCAATTTTCTTTCTAAAAATAACAAGTATCAACTTAATGAACTTGTTTGTGACTTTGAAACCATAACATATTTCCAACAATGTAAGCTCTCCTCATTCTTCAGCTCAGAATCTCCTGCATCTGCTTCATCTTTCTAGAATCCGACAATCAACCTTCCACTCTGGTTTGTCTAAAATAAAGCAGAAATAAAATCTTTTTTGGATTTTAAAATGATCTAAACTAAGAAATGAAATAACAGGAAACTTAAATTGCAGAAAATAAACTATTTACAAGTTTGTTTTTGGTGAGCGTGTCAGGGAATCATATCAGCTTTTCAGACAGATTACAAGTACCGTTAAGCTACATTACATACTCAGACTTAAACAATTCACCTCGATTGTCGATATACTGATCCATCTTAAATTCTCATACAAATTTCAATCTATTCAGGATATCGTTTAAGTGTTTTAAGAACATAGATCAATTCATGTGTCCCACCTCTTGAATATACTCCCGTATCCAGAATCCCAATATTCAGTCTTACAGGCAAGAATACTACAATGATGTCTGTACATAAATTAGGGGTTAAATGCGAGAACTGAGGGATCTCAGGTCAGAACTTCCGTTCAGCAGAGAGATATCAGCTTCGACTTAGCAGTGTGTCCCCTTTAGAGGATCTTTTCAGCTACAACAACTGATTATCAATTTTATTGTCTAATCAGCTGAGGGCTTCATGCTATATTTCAAGCATTTTGGATAAAGTATTAGCCAAGGACTAGGTCAGAACTACCGTTCAGCAGAAGTCCCGGAATAATACCCCAGACATCATAGAGTATAACCACCTAGTATATCAGAATACGAGACCTTTCAAACGAGATTTCAGGGGTTACCTATATATCCAAATAGTGTTCCCCACAAATTTCACAAGTTTGAAATTTTAGGTTTATATCCCGAATAAATCTACTAGATGTACGAAAACCTATCGACACATCGTTAGTGAGACTGTTTAACTCATTTTGTCTTTCCAAATCTTTAGCATACTGTAATTGTCTAGGTGATGTACTATCATTTTCCCTATATACACAAGCTCTTTTTCAATTTTATCATGTTTTTGGATTTTTGCATTTTTTACTGTTTTTGTATTTTTCTCAAAATAAACTATGTACAACTATCTATCTCCCCCTAAATACCAAAACACGTAAAAAACCGACAAACCATCTCAGATTGTTTCTCATCTTCATCCGCAACAGTATTCTCATCAACGCTCACAACCCCATCCGACACCGAAAGCAATTTCATACCATTAAGTTTTAACAAATATTGGAACCGAGTTTTATCAAAAGCTTTGGTATGCAAATCAGCTTTTTGTTCGTCAGTGTGGATTTTCTCAATTCGTCTCAACTTTTTCTCGAAGCAATCGCGAATAAAGTGATGACGAATCTCTATATGTTTAGTTTTAGCGTGATGTACTGGATTTTTAGTTATATTAATTGCGGCCTCATTATCAACAAACAGAGGTGTGTTAAGAAACTGCAAACCGTAGTCGCGCATCTGTTGCTGTATCCACAGGATCTGAGAGCAGCAACTGCTAGCAGAAACATACTCCGCTTCACATGTAGATAGCGCCACAGATGTTTGTTTCTTACACTGCCAAGTGACCAATCTGGAACCAAAAAACTGGCATCCTGCAGTTGTTGATTTCGCGTTGATTTTGCAGCATCCGAAATCCGAATCGGAAAACCCTTCGAGTGTAAAATCGCCTTTGCGAGGATACCACAACCCCAATGTGGGTGTGCCTTTCAAGTAACGTAATATCCTCTTCACAATAATCATGTGCGATTCTCTCGGGTTAGACTGAAATCTTGCTGCGAGGCACGTTGGGTACATGATGTCAGGACGTGAAGCAGTTAGGTACATCAAAGAACCTATCATGGATCGATAAAGTGTCTCATCAACCCTGTCTCCGGTGAGATCTGGATGAATCCCATGATTAGTCGCAAGTGGGGTAGCAGCTGAAGTAGAACTTGACATTCCAAATTTCTCCAGAATATCATGCACGTACTTCGTTTGATGAATGAAAATTCCCTCAGGAAGTTGTTCAACTTGTAATCCCATAAAGAATTTCATCTCCCCCATTGAAGACATTTCAAATTTCTGCTTCATCACCTGTTCGAAATCTTTGCACAATTTCTCATTCGTTGACCCAAAAATAATATCGTCTACATAAATCTGTACTATCAGAAGATGACCATCAACGACTTTAGTGAAGAGAGTGGCATCCACTTTTCCACGTATGAACTGGTTGGCGAGTAGGTGTTGAGACAAAGTCTCGTACCAGGCTCTCGGCGCCTGATGCAGACCATACAACGCTTTGTCCAGCAGATAAACTTTGTTCTTGTGGATTGGGTCAGTAAAGCCCGGCGGCTGACCAACATAAACCTCCTCTTTGACCTTCCCATAAAGAAACGCTGATTTAACATCTAACTGAAATACTTTGAAATTCTTCCAAGACGCAAATGCTAGGAAAATTCTGATAGCCTCTAGTCGTGCGACAGGAGCATAGACTTCGGTAAAATCAATCCCCTCCTGTTGACTAAAGCCCTGAACAACGAGTCGAGCTTTGTTCCTTACAACCACTCCTCTGTCGTCCCTCTTACATTTGAAAACCCATTTTGTATTGATTTTTTGTTGACTCTCCAACAAATCCACTAACTTCCAAACACCTAACTTCTCAAACTGACCTAACTCTTCTTGCATTGCTATGACCCAAGAGTCTTCAGTAAGCGCCTCTATGTAAGTTCTCGGTTCGACCTGCGAAATAAAGCAACTTAATGAAAATTCAGTTTGTAAAGGTGCTATTGTAGAATAAAAACATGTTAAGCCCTGGTCAATTTGACGTCTTGTTCGAACGCCTGATTGCAATTCTCCTATTATCAACTCCTCTGGATGATAAGAAAGAGTTCGCGGCATCACTTCGCTTGGAACTTCTACATTTCCTTCCAGATTAGTAACATTCTGCTCTGCATCTTGTTCACCAACTTGGTTTGTTTGACTTGACAACTGGATCTGCTCCCCCTCAAGATCTGAATCACCATGGTCAAAAACTGGCCTATTTTCAGCTTCTTGATCATCATTCACCTTCGACTGATTACCAGGAGCAACTTCATCATCATGTTCACCAGCGTTACTAGGACCTGCTTCATCATTATTTGAAGTCTCCCGAGGTCTTCTAGAATACTCTGCTGGAAACCTGAGCGACGATTCATACTCTCGTAAAATATCCAGCTCATCAAAGAAATCTTCCTCTTCCTCTGATTCTTCTCTCATGTCAAACGATTCCCAAAGTTTGTCATAATGATAACGCCATGAATCACCAGGATTCTGTGGCGGCATAGTGTAACCCTGACATTCAACATTCGCTGCTTCAATAATACGCTTTTCTCTTGGAACAAAGACACGCCGTATAGGTCCTGAATATCCAACAAATATTCCTTCAAAGTTCTTTGAACCAAACTTGCCATTAGGCTCTATCACCGTACAGGGTGACCCAAACGGTTCTAGATACTTCAAATTCGGCTTGCGTTTATTGATTAGCTCAAAACACGTCTTGTTGAACTTCTTCACAGTAAGAACTCTGTTGAGAGTATAGCATGCAGCAGAAACAGCTTCAGCCCAGAAATTAATTGGTAACTTGGAATCTGCAAGCATCGTTCTGGCTGTCTCGATTAGCGTCCGGTTCTTGCGTTCTGCAACTCCATTTTGCTGAGGAGTGTACGGAGCACTAAACTCATGCAGTATACCTCTTTCATCACAGTATTCCTCCATCTTACTGTTTTTGAACTCAGTACCATTATCACTTCGAATTCTACAAATCGGTCTCTGGTACAGATTCTCAATTTTCTTAAACAATACCATCAAACTATCAAAGGCTTCGTCTTTTGTTTTCAAAAACATGACCCACGAAAATCTGGAGTAGTCATCAGTCACGACCAAACAGTAGGAATCTCCTGTTATACTCTTGACATTCACTGGACCAAACAAATCCATGTGAAGTCTTTCCAAAGGTCTTGAAACTGAATTGACTTGCTTTGTAGGATGTGACTTTTTCTTTTGTTTGCCTTTGACACAACTTATGCACTCCCCTTCCAGATGAAAACCTTTAATATTCACTCCAGTGACCAAGTCGTTATGCACTAAGTGATTCATTTTCCTTAGGTGAATATGCCCCATCTTTCGGTGCCATAACCTTGACTCTTTCTCCGTTGCTCTGGACACAAAACAATGAGCCTGACCCGTGGTTGTAGTAGCAACGCTCATGTCCAACACGTACAGATCGTTGACTCTTGGTGCCCTCATGATGATCCACTCTTCAGGTATCACAAATCCCGGTTTCAAGATCAAACATTCTTTGTCGGTGAAATGAGTAGTATACATCCTGTCACAGATCTGGGAGATACTCAGTAGGTTGTTCTCCAACTCAGCGATGTAGTTAACTCTCTCAAACGTTATAACACCATTTGACAGCGTTCCTTCACCTATGATCCTTCCTCCTTGATTACCCGCAAAACCCACATAACCACCATTAATGTTATTCACATCATACAACAATGCGGTCTTCCCTGTCATATGCCTTGACGCTCCAATATCCATTATCCACCTAGATACAAGTTTTGGAAGATCCTGCACATAACAAATCATCATTTAAACAACTTCAAGAAAGATGCCGATTCATGCTTCGCGAACCAGGAAGCTCCGACAATTCAAACTGTTTAGTCAAACATGGTGTCCACCCAGGCCTCATAAGCCTTAGGTGTAACCGTGACTTTAGCAATTTGAATTTTGAAATTCTTAGACTTAAGAGGTGGAAATTGTGCATCATAATCAACTGTAATTGATTCTTCAGCCTTTTTCACCTCAGAAGTTGAAACTTTCTTCTCAACTTTAGGTTCAATTTTAGGTTTCCACACCTGTTGAGCTACTGCAACCCTCTTATAAAATTTATCATTTTGATTTACCAACTTCTTTACGGGTTCAGTTTTTACTGTCAAGTTGTCAATTTGAACATTTTTCTTCCCAACAACTTTCTTCTCAACATACATCGGTGTTTTACCCTTCACATCAACTTTCTTTTGTTGAACCTTCACAGCTTCAGTCTTAGGCTTCACATATGTACACTTTCGTGCAATATGACCAACCTGTTCACATCTAAAACAAGTACGAGTATCAGTTACCCGACTCGTGCCTTCAGACTGAGCCTGTGAAGCTCTCTTCTCAAAAAATTCTTTGTTTGATTTTGTGAAAATTTCCTTTTCTTCATCAGCAAGTGAACTTGAACTGTTCACAAACTTTTTCTTTTCGACAAACCTCTTGTTTGAAACATTTCTTTTCTGATATGGTCTACCCCCCTGATAACCACCCGACCAGTTGTTTCTGTTGTTATTGTAAAAACGTGGTGGATAAACAGTTTTCTTGTTGTAAACCCTCTCTTTCTTTCGACTCAGATCGTTCACTGCTGACAACTCGACTTCGACCAGTTTGAAAACATTTGTCAATTTGTTCAAATTAACATTCTCTAATGGAAACTCAGAATCCGAAAACAACTTATCCGATCCCGACATCTTGTATATGACAAGATCAGATTCATCATGTAAGTTGTTTTTGGACTTTTGCTTCGGAATGTATTTATCTAGAAAACACCCATCCTCCTCAGAATTGTCACAATCCGGTTTAAGCACTTTGTCTACCACACTTTTCACCACATCATTTTGGACACCCTCTTCATTGGAAGACGTGAACGTGACATCATGTAACGCCCCAAAATCTGAATGTTAATATTTGTCGGATGTTCCTTTATGACACGTCATGAAATAAATAACTAGGCTATTTAACCTAGTTAAGGGTAGGGTCAAAAGTATTAAGTAATGAAAGGTAGTGTCAGTTATGTATTAAAGGAAAACCCGAGGGGCTAAAGTGGAACAAATGAAAGTTGTTTGCTAATTAAAAGATCAACACACACACACAAACACACATACGTGTGTGTTCGTGAAGCTTCAGGAGCTCTCAAGAACTCCAAACCCTAAACATGAAAGATCATCCAAATTGAAAGGCTAAATGATGCTTAAATCTATAACCGAGCATGGATTAATGATCACCAACATGAGGAGATCATAAGGTATGTTTTAAATTTAAGATTGGTGATCATGGGTGAAGTGGGTTATGCTCTAATCCGTGAGATAATATGAAATTGATTATGTATAAGGGTTAGAAACATCATATAGAACATGGGTTATGTAAGGTTTGTGTTAATTTGAAGTTTAGATGCGAAACCCGTTTGTTATGGTGAGGATGATGACTTGAATCACCATTTATGTTTAATTCTTGTTGAAAGAATGATGTATTATGTGGGTATGATGAATTATTGTTAGATGAAAGTATAGGAATATGATGATGTTATGTTCAATGTTCATTTGGTGTGATACATGATGATTAGTAATTGATTTTGGTGAATTATGTATGAGGTTAGAAGGATATGCATGAATTAGTTGTACATTAAGCTTAGATGTTAGTACGCACACAAGGTGTTTGATGAAATGCCTAAACGACAATAATATGTGAAATCCGTACTATACGCTTGAATGATGTGATGAATATATATGGATTGTTTGATTATATTAGTTTCGACTTAAGAATAGTTATAGAACGAATGAGAATTCTAGAAAAGAGTAAACTTAAATGATATTGACGTTAACTATGAAGATGTTGTTATGAACGGAATGGTATGTATATATGTATATGTAACTATTTGATTATGCGACCAAATATGTCCTACAAAATGAGTATGAAGCGTAGATGGCATAATGACTATGGTCTAACATGTTAATTTGTGAATGAATGTGTGTCTAAGTTGGAAAATTGAAATGCTTGATGGTTGACCTTATGGAAAGTCAACAATGGTAGGAATGTTGTAAGGTGGATCTCCTATCATAAATGTACGGTTTAGGAAGTCAAAGTGATGCACGGTATATTCATAGCAAGATATGTAATGGCATGTTTATATTATGCGAGTAAAAAGGATCTCATTGTTAATCTATGCTATGAGTTGCAAGAAATCCACTAATGAAAGTCAATTATTGAGCATAGATTTATCGTGATTGATGCTATGTGTGGTCTTGTTTACTAACAAGGGTATCAATGTATGGTTATGTAAGGATGGATAGCATGTCTACGGGCTCAAGTATGGAGGCTAACGGGTCAAAAGGAAGCATGGAATCTATGCTTGAACTTGGGCGCACAAGGTAAGTGACATCCAACTCACTTCTTAGTATACATAAGAACCTTCTTGTTATAAATGAAGGTAAGTCATGTATGGTATGGAATGATTGAAGGTATTAAGATAAGTATTAATCTAGATAGTCGAAGATAGTTTGTGGGACTAAACGGGTTGAATAATTATGTATAAGTGAGGTAGCGGTAATGAAATTCATTAAGAATGTGGACCCGAGGCAAGGATTCTTAGTCTAAAATGTAGGGAAAGGTTTTACGGACAATTGGAAACAAGTTATGTTGATATATGCATGAACGGGTCAAAATTTGGTAAAAGGGTAATAAGCCGAAGGCTTATAAGTCATAAAGTTAGGTAGTCCATATATTGGATTTTTACTCTATGTGATAGAGAATTAAATTACGGTCGCGTAGGAAAAAGAATCGGGTAAAACGGATCAAAAACGAGCAAGTTATGCGCGTTTTAGTGTGAAAGATGGGAGATGATCTGGGCACCACCGTAGCTTACGGTGCCACCGTAAGCTACGGTGGGAACTGGGCATTTATTCCTGCCGTAAGGCAGACTAGAACTACCGTAAGCATTTGGGGCCACCGTAAGCTACGGTAGCCACCATAGCTTACGGTGGAGGTCTGATGCAAATGTATTGTTTATGTAATTTCTCCGTTTTTCCTCGAACTCGGACCCCGTGAACCCATTCCAAGCCTCGTTAAGTCTTTATAATGTTCCTTATCCCTACCAAATGGCTTGGTAAGTTACGGATGAGTATGAAACTCACTTTTAAGATCCGAAATATATCTGAAAGATATTTTAAAAGCATTTATGACATGTGATTCAGTTCGGGATGTGTGAGCGTGTACGTGGGGTAATGAATTAAGTATGTGAGTAGGTATGCTTGTAGGTATTAATGTATGTATGTATGTATGTAAGCACCTAAGTAGGTAAGTTGTACGCTGTAATTTATGCATGTATGTAAATATGTGAGTAGGTATGTTTGTACGTAGTAATGTATGTATGTATGCATGTAATTAAGTATGTGAGTAGGTATGCTTGTGGGTATTAATGTATGTATGTATGTATGTATGTAAGCACCTAAGTAGGTAAGTTGTACGCTGTAATGTATGCATATATGTAAATATGTGAGTAGGTATGTTTGTACGTAGTAATGTATGTATGTATGCATGTAAGTAAGTATGTGAGTAGGTATGTTTGTATGTGGTAATGTATGTATGTATGTATGTAAACATGTAAGTAGGTATGTTTGTACGCCGTAATGTAAGTATGAATGTAAGTATGTGAGCAGGTATGGTTGTATGAAGTAATGCATGTATGAATGTGTGTAAGTATGTATGTACGTAGTTATGTATGTAATGCATACGTGGTTTCAATACACTTAAGTATTGACGTTATTAACAGTGTGCCTCGAGAATGAAATGTGGTGCAGGTACTCCATCGAGGTTCGCTAAGGATTAGGCACCCGGATGGAATGACTACATCTAGAAAGATAACGGATGGAAAGAATATGTGGATAGAATAAATCGAGACTACACGATTAAGAATCTTGTTTGTATATAATGTATGCTAATGTTTCGATTGTATGTGGTGGGTGCAGGTAGTACGAATCACAGATTTTCATCACAAGGAGTAGCGATCAAAGACCGAGTCACAAGTCAGATTGTACGGGAATACTTGACTATGTAAATTGATAGTTATAAGTTATGCTTTTGTTATGTAAATGAGTATAAAAGATGCATATAATGTAAGAAAGTGTTTCATAATGAACTTGCTAGTAGGTCAAAACGTTTTTAATGAAAGAAATTTTTATGGAACGAATTTCCGCTGCGTCTTTTCAGTTATAACGTGTTAGGGTGTTACAAGTTGGTATCAGAGCCCTGGTTTGAGAGAATCAAGTAACGGGAGGTAAATACTTGAACTCAAACCGGTGTGCTTTCGTGACCAAGAGCCCGTACAATCCAAGACTCGATTGAAGCCTAAAGGCAACAGTGAATGTAAGTAAGTATTAGATTATGTAATTGAAGGATACTAATAGTATGTTATGTGAAGGGTAAGCGCAATTGTTGAGAGAGAGATGAACTGTGAATGCGGTCTGGGACCGGCATCAAGGCAAGTAATGAGGCGAGTTGACCCCAGGTACGTAAATCTAACGTGTGGGCGTATGAAATGGTACAGTTAACCAAGTGAAAGAAAAATGTTAAACAAATTATAATAACGACATGGTAAATAGGTTTTGAAAATGTCACACATCCCGAAACTAAATCCTTCGGACATAAGGTGGCGATTACGCGAAGACACGAAACTAGTACGTGGAAGGTGTACCTGGCCAGTACACAAGAAACGTATGACGTTTGTGAGACCGCGATAATTGTTACAGGTATGTCCGATAGAATTTGGTAGCGGCTAGGCGTGTGGGTGAAATGGGTAGTAAGACTCTCGGAAGGTTGAGAGTACTATGTAAGGGTGAAAGGTATAAGTGATAAGAATGAAATATTGAGTCCATAAGAAAGTATGGATTGATAATTTATGAATGCAATGCTTGAATCCACGAAACGGATTCAAGGGATGAAAGATACGAATGATGCAAATCCCTTGCGGATTTGGTTATGCTAAAAAGGGTTATGATAAGCTATACAAGTCGACCGGTTCAAGTTGAACAAGTCGAGTAAGGATAAGGTACCATCCGTTTAGAATGGGTGGTCGTGAATGCAATAATAAATGTATGAAGCTCAACCCGTTATACGGGTAGAACGAGATTATGTTGAAAGCAATTAACCCGATGTTACCGGGTTGTAAGTGGTATGCTTGAATCTCATTAGAAAGCATGAATGAATGTTTGAATCCGTAAGGCGGATTCAATGAATGAAAAAGCATGAATGATGCGCCTGAATCCGTGAGATGGATTCAAAAATATAAAAAGATGAAATTAATCCTCCTAAGAAGATGTCGATAGTTTGACCATGATTGAGTCGAACGAGTCATAGAAATGAGTATAAAGTAAAAGTGATAGTATAATAGACGAAGTTTTGTATAAGCTATGTGTTAGATGTGTTAGTAATTGACTCTTAGAAATTAGAATGATGACGGGCGGTGACCCGGACAATAACTTGAGTATGGGCGGGAATGGTAAGCTTAGTAAGAAATATTGAAACGATGTAATAAGGTTTTTGCAAGTAAGCATGAATGGAAGGAAGTACGAACGTGTACTTCAGTGACAAAATAATTAATTGAATAAAAAGATTGCATGTAAGAAATAGAATGTGCGGTACGTTATAGCAGGTACGTAGGAAATTGTAGAAGAGTTATAGGTGTGTAATCACCTAGTGTTATGAATGTTTGAATGACATATGCTAACCGCCGATGTTGTTGATGATAATGTTAGAACTATTGATGTGATGAAACCAATCGTATTGGTGAAAGGACGTGCACGAGCGGAAGCTCATAACACGAAGGAATGAAACTTGGCCTGTACGGCTAGTGCACGAGGAGAAGATGATCGATCAGGGTTGCGGATCGTGGTTGGGAAATGAAAAAGAGGTTGGTAAAATGTCTAACTCATGATTGGAGAGATATGAACTGTCTATACACGTGAATTAAGTAATGCATGAAGTGAAAGCAATAGTAATGTGAAATGAACGAAATGATTTAAAGATAATATAAAGGTATGCAAGGTATACGTAAATGTAGAAAAGGTAGAATAAGGTTAACATTAAAGTTAAGCATATATGAGTATGTATAGATTTCGGGTAATGATTAAATTCTCGTAAGATGAACTGCATTATACACATACGTATGTAAACTAAATAATGCACGAAGTGAGAGTAATTGTAAAGTGAAATGAAAAAGATGGTTGGAAAGTAACGTAAAGGTATGCATGGTACAAGTAATTGTAGAAAACGTAGAAGGATGATCACGTTAGAGTTAAGTACATAGGTGTGTGTGATTACAAGTCAAAGAAGTATGTATATTGAACCGTGGTTGTCAGGCCAAGGAAATGAAAATGATATGCGAAATTATGATAAGGAAGGTATGGAATTGTTAGGGAGAAGTCAATGATATGAATAATGAAATAAACATGAAAGAAACATTAATAGGAATGTTTTTGAAATTGGATGATAGTCATTGTGATGAGCTCGTGGTTGTGTCGAGTGGATGTAGAGAAGGAATAATTAGTGTTAAATAAAGGTAAGAAAGGTTTCGGGGACGAAACCTCAATTAAGGGTGGTAGACTTGTAACGCCCCAAAATCTGAATGTTAATATTTGTCGGATGTTCCTTTATGACACGTCATGAAATAAATAACTAGGCTATTTAACCTAGTTAAGGGTAGGGTCAAAAGTATTAAGTAATGAAAGGTAGTGTCAGTTATGTATTAAAGGAAAACCCGAGGGGCTAAAGTGGAACAAATGAAAGTTGTTTACTAATTAAAAGATCAACACACACACACAAACACACATACGTGTGTGTTCGTGAAGCTTCAGGAGCTCTCAAGAACTCCAAACCCTAAACATGAAAGATCATCCAAATTGAAAGGCTAAATGATGCTTAAATCTATAACCGAGCATGGATTAATGATCACCAACATGAGGAGATCATAAGGTATGTTTTAAATTTAAGATTGGTGATCATGGGTGAAGTGGGTTATGCTCTAATCCGTGAGATAATATGAAATTGATTATGTATAAGGGTTAGAAACATCATATAGAACATGGGTTATGTAAGGTTTGTGTTAATTTGAAGTTTAGATGCGAAACCCGTTTGTTATGGTGAGGATGATGACTTGAATCACCATTTATGTTTAATTCTTGTTGAAAGAATGATGTATTATGTGGGCATGATGAATTATTGTTAGATGAAAGTATAGGAATATGATGATGTTATGTTCAATGTTCATTTGGTGTGATACATGATGATTAGTAATTGATTTTGGTGAATTATGTATGAGGTTATAAGGATATGCATGAATTAGTTGTACATTAAGCTTAGATGTTAGTACGCACACAAGGTGTTTGATGAAATGCCTAAACGACAATAATATGTGAAATCCGTACTATACGCTTGAATGATGTGATGAATATATATGGATTGTTTGATTATATTAGTTTCGACTTAAGAATAGTTATAGAACGAATGAGAATTCTAGAAAAGAGTAAACTTAAATGATATTGACGTTAACTATGAAGATGTTGTTATGAACGGAATGGTATGTATATATGTATATGTAACTATTTGATTATGCGACCAAATATGTCCTACAAAATGAGTATGAAGCGTAGATGGCATAATGACTATGGTCTAACATGTTAATTTGTGAATGAATGTGTGTCTAAGTTGGAAAATTGAAATGCTTGATGGTTG
Source organism: Helianthus annuus (assembly GCF_002127325.2). NCBI lineage: Eukaryota > Viridiplantae > Streptophyta > Magnoliopsida > Asterales > Asteraceae > Helianthus > Helianthus annuus. Next base: position 81,556,400 of record NC_035435.2, read on the forward strand.
ACCTTATGGAAAGTCAACAATGGTAGGAATGTTGTAAGGTGGATCTCCTATCATAAATGTACGGTTTAGGAAGTCAAAGTGATGCACGGTATATTCATAGCAAGATATGTAATGGCATGTTTATATTATGCGAGTAAAAAGGATCTCATTGTTAATCTATGCTATGAGTTGCAAGAAATCCACTAATGAAAGTCAATTATTGAGCATAGATTTATTGTGATTGATGCTATGTGTGGTCTTGTTTACTAACAAGGGTATCAATGTATGGTTATGTAAGGATGGATAGCATGTCTACGGGCTCAAGTATGGAGGCTAACGGGTCAAAAGGAAGCATGGAATCTATGCTTGAACTTGGGCGCACAAGGTAAGTGACATCCAACTCACTTCTTAGTATACATAAGAACCTTCTTGTTATAAATGAAGGTAAGTCATGTATGGTATGGAATGATTGAAGGTATTAAGATAAGTATTAATCTAGATAGTCGAAGATAGTTTGTGGGACTAAACGGGTTGAATAATTATGTATAAGTGAGGTAGCGGTAATGAAATTCATTAAGAATGTGGACCCGAGGCAAGGATTCTTAGTCTAAAATGTAGGGAAAGGTTTTACGGACAATTGGAAACAAGTTATGTTGATATATGCATGAACGGGTCAAAATTTGGTAAAAGGGTAATAAGCCGAAGGCTTATAAGTCATAAAGTTAGGTAGTCCATATATTGGATTTTTACTCTATGTGATAGAGAATTAAATTACGGTCGCGTAGGAAAAAGAATCGGGTAAAACGGATCAAAAACGAGCAAGTTATGCGAGTTTTAGTGTGAAAGATGGGAGCTGATCTGGGCACCACCGTAGCTTACGGTGCCACCGTAAGCTACGGTGGGAACTGGGCATTTATTCCTGCCGTAAGGCAGACTAGAACTACCGTAAGCATTTGGGGCCACCGTAAGCTACGGTAGCCACCGTAGCTTACGGTGGAGGTCTGATGCAAATGTATTGTTTATGTAATTTCTCCGTTTTTCCTCGAACTCGGACCCCGTGAACCCATTCCAAGCCTCGTTAAGTCTTTATAATGTTCCTTAACCCTACCAAATGGCTTGGTAAGTTACGGATGAGTATGAAACTCACTTTTAAGATCCGAAATATATCTGAAAGATATTTTAAAAGCATTTATGACATGTGATTCAGTTCGGGATGTGTGAGCGTGTACGCGGGGTAATGAATTAAGTATGTGAGTAGGTATGCTTGTAGGTATTAATGTATGTATGTATGTATGTAAGCACCTAAGTAGGTAAGTTGTACGCTGTAATGTATGCATGTATGTAAATATGTGAGTAGGTATGTTTGTACGTAGTAATGTATGTATGTATGCATGTAATTAAGTATGTGAGTAGGTATGCTTGTGGGTATTAATGTATGTATGTATGTATGTATGTATGTAAGCACCTAAGTAGGTAAGTTGTACGCTGTAATGTATGCATATATGTAAATATGTGAGTAGGTATGTTTGTACGTAGTAATGTATGTATGTATGCATGTAAGTAAGTATGTGAGTAGGTATGTTTGTATGTGGTAATGTATGTATGTATGTATGTAAACATGTAAGTAGGTATGTTTGTACGCCGTAATGTAAGTATGAATGTAAGTATGTGAGCAGGTATGGTTGTACTAAGTAATGCATGTATGAATGTGTGTAAGTATGTATGTACGTAGTTATGTATGTAATGCATACGTGGTTTCAATACACTTAAGTATTGACGTTATTAACAGTGTGCCTCGAGAATGAAATGTGGTGCAGGTACTCCATCGAGGTTCGCTAAGGATTAGGCACCCGGATGGAATGACTACATCTAGAAAGATAACGGATGGAAAGAATATGTGGATAGAACAAATCGAGACTACACGATTAAGAATCTTGTTTGTATATAATGTATGCTAATGTTTCGATTGTATGTGGTGGGTGCAGGTAGTACGAATCACAGATTTTCATCACAAGGAGTAGCGATCAAAGACCGAGTCACAAGTCAGATTGTACGGGAATACTTGACTATGTAAATTGATAGTTATAAGTTATGCTTTTGTTATGTAAATGAGTATAAAAGATGCATATAATGTAAGAAAGTGTTTCATAATGAACTTGCTAGTAGGTCAAAACGTTTTTAATGAAAGAAATTTTTATGGAACGAATTTCCGCTGCGTCTTTTCAGTTATAACGTGTTAGGGTGTTACACATCAATGTTCTCAGGAAGTGTAACATCACTTTCTTCCTCAATTTCCACCAAACTAGACTGCTTTTTCGTGTAGTTGTCTAAAATTGGCGGTGGAACTTTGTGAAACCCTACACCCGTTCCATCAGAAAACACATCCTCACCAGCTTTGTTTTTCCCTATAGGTTTGGGAACAATATGCTGCAAAACAAAGCTAGCTGAGCTATAGCTGTTTAATTTTAACAGAATTCTTTCATTTTCAATTTCAATTTCTTGAACTTTAAGTTTTAGTTTAGCAATTTCATCCAGTTGTTTGTTAATTGATTCTTCTTTTAATCTCAAAACAGCTCTTAGATGTTCATTTTCTTTAGATGTTTTTCCATTTCGATCATCACTATCTTTGACAACGCTTTTCAATTTTTCAAATTTTTCAGAAATTTGTCGATTCTCAAGAAATACCTTGTCATTTTCAGCTTTAATTTTCTTACATTCAGTTGTTAATTCATTTACTTGTTCAGTTGAAGCTTTTAATTTTGTGTCACGTTCAAGAATCTGATCCTCAAGCTTTCCAACTTTAGTGGTTAGATTCTTGATTTTTTCACCATTTAGGTACGTGACAGTGCCACAAAAATTGCATTGTTTGGTGCAACTTTTGCAATCAGCATTACCCCCAACTTTGTTACCTGACACGTTCGTTGACTTGTTTTGACTGACCTGATCCTTTGACTCAGTAACAGAAACAGAATCTACCTCAAGTGCTTTTGCAGCTAGCACTTTGTCAGCCATATTTCCCAGGTTCTCTGCTGTCAACTCCTGTGTAGTATCGATCAGACCGGTATCAACTTGCTTTACTTTCTCAAGTTCTTCTTTTTCTTTCATTTCTTTCACTTCTTTCTCCTTTCTCTCTTTCTCTTCTTTCTCCTTTCTCTCTTTCTCTTCTTCAATCATCTTTGATGTTGGTGTTCCCCACCACTTGTGCTGCCAATATTCATCATCTTCTTTGTACTCCTGAATGATGGCTTCGATATCTATCTTTTTGTCATCAACCGCGATGTTCCCATATCTATCAAGATAACATTCTCTGTCTGGATCCCATCTGTTTGCTCTTCTAGCTTCCAGAAAGACACTAGAAAGTCTGATGATTTTGGCTTCAGCAACCATCATCTTCCGATACTTATACTTCTGTTCCTCCGTACGATCATCCTTCCATGGAATAGGTTCATCATGACTTGCCATGAATGCATAACCCACCGCATCATCTTCTGGTAGAACTTCTTTACTCCAATCGTACCCCTCATCGTCATAAATCACAGCTAATGCCCTCGATTTGTCTCTATTCTCTTCCTGCTGCTTCAATCTGGGCGGCTCGGATTTACTTTGATGGTAGATTGCCTTTTTGTAATAATCGTCACGAAACGGATTCTCTGACTCATCAACGTACGCGTTTCTACATTCACGCTTGAAGTGACCCTTCTGCTTACATTTGAAACACGTCACTTTGGATTTATCGAACCCCAACTTTGTAGATGGACCACCGATTGTTTTCCTCCCAGTAATCTCCATGAAGCGTTGTGCACGTCGAACTGCACTTGCCATCGCCCAACGAATATCGATCAGTTCCATTTCTTCGGGGTCTATCTGATCGTAATCTTCCTTCGTCAGATTTGTATTCCCTATCTTTCCGGCTACCAAACCTTCATAGGACTCCAACACAGATGCCAGAAAAACCATTTGTTGCTTGGCCGACTCTTCATCAAAATTCTGTGCGTTCTTCAGATCTATAGCGAGGTTGCACGAAAACTTCGCATCAGAACGATTTGTAGAAGACGTAGATCCACTGTGATAACCACTGTGGTTTCCACTGCTTGAACTACTTTGACTTTCTTTGTTAGCTGAAGAAACATTCTCAGCAGAAAATGCAGTTTTCGGAGAAGTAGCTTTCGGCATCAAGCTTTTCGGATAATAAAGATCCAAGTTTTGCTGATAGGATGAGTGATTGACTTTGTAAGTTTTCTTCAATTCAAGCTCATGACTTTCGAGTTTCTCAATCACCAAATCTAGAGTCAACTTTTCAGGAGAAATAGTGTTCTTCAACATTAATGTGTAATATCTCCAATCCACTTCATCTGGTAAGGAATCGAACAATTTGTCAACAAGTTCTTCCGGAGAATACTTAATGTCATGTCGTGCCAGTTCCAGCTTCAGATGACCGAACCTTTCAATCATTTTACTAACCGATTCATTTTTAAGACAGCCAAACATATCAAATTCTTTTCTAAGAAGTTTCGTTTTATTTTTTACAATCTCTTTACTTCCAATACACTTCGTTTCGAGCTTTTTCCACAAATCTTTAGCATTGGTGTAATCTATCAGTGAGATAATATCCTCCCGAACTGATTGAAACAACAGAGCTACACACTTTTGTTCAGCTACAAAAAGATCAATTTCTTCAGAATTTCTTAAAGCTTCACCATTTTTCTTTCCCTCAGCATAACCGTTTTTCATACTCTTCCAACTGGGGAAAGCGAATGCCATTAGCCAATCTTCGAACTTTGTTGCCCACCTGCTGTAGTCTTCTATAGCCATCAACTTAGGAGGTTTGTTAAACGTTCCAAATGCACTTTCGGACTCCCAAGCTTCTTTCTTTTTCTCTTTTGGTTGATTCTCGTTCGTATTGTTCGATGTCGAATCGTTGTTTCCTGAACTTCCTGTGAATGCATACATATCGCTGAACGGATTCATGAAAATATCATCCATTGTGAACGTACCTGCAAAATCAAACAACACTTAGACAAATTTTCAAGATTTTTGAAAAACCAAACCACAAAAGCGAGCCTATCTGTATTGCTTGACAGAAAAGCTAACTGGTTCAAATAAGCGAACCAGAGATGTTCAAATAAGCGAACCAACCAATTCCAACTATGTCCTTTCGAGCGGACCACAAATGTCAGAAAAGCGAGTCAATTGTATTTCGAGCGATCCAGAAAATGATCGTTCGAGCGATTCACAATATGATCGTTCAAGCGGTCCAGGTATTGTCCGTTCGAGCGGTCCAGGCTATGATCGTTCGAGCGGTCCAAGTATTTGTCCGTTCGAGCGATTCAAATCAGTAACAATGTCCGAAAAAGCGATCCAAACTGTTATTTTGAGCAATTTAAACAAGTTATTTCGAGCGATTCAAAATGTTCAAAAACGCGATCCTGAATGTTCGAAAACGCGATCCATAGTTTTTAGCCGGTTTTTACCATTTTTAGTCCGTATTTTCACTTGATTCTTTCTAGGGTTTGTTAATAGTGTGTTTTACACGTTATACTCGAATTTCAGACAATTTTGACCGTTGGAACCACTAGAAACTGAAAAAGTATGAGAGAAAGTGAGTAGAAAAGAGAGATTTCTGCAGATCTATGCTGTCGTAGTATGAACTCCTCGTCCTGAGCTCTGATACCACTTGTTGGACCGTTCTTTGACCCGAAAAGTCAGTCAAGGTAATTCATCTTCATGTATGAAGGCGGAATCAACATATATGAAGTTACAACAGCTTAATCCTTTCAATTCCTATCTTTTCATTGCTTTCTGATGAAATTTTGGCAGAGTTTCAGCACCGTAGCACACACATACACTGTTACAACTTATGAACCGCTCACCCCTATATATAGAATTCCTGGGTCGCTCTTAAGACATGACACATGAGCGATCCAGACCCTTTGTCCTATAAGCGATCCATATAAGTGACACAAAAGCGGTCCACATCAATACAATGACAAATAAGCGATCCTAAGTCTATTTTACACAAAATTTACACTTTGACCCCCTATAGACCAATCTTGACTTCAGACTTTTTGTAGACGTAGTCAACAGACATTCCGTGTATCAACAGCTGGATACCAGATACCAAGTGTGGGAGCACCTTTTATGTATCTGAGAATCCTTTTTACAGCAATGAGATTAGATTTTCTGGGAGCTGATTGACTTCTTGCACAGACACATGTTGCAAACATGATGTCTGGTCTAGATGCAGTTAGGTACAATAAAGACCCAATCATGCTTCTATAAAGTGTTTGGTCAATCAGCTCATCCTTTTCATCAGACATAACCAGCTTATTTGTGGCCATGGGTGTGCTGCATGGTTTACAATCATTCATATCAAATTTGGTTAAAAGTTCTTTAGCATATTTGCTTTGATGAATGAAGGTTCCATTTTGCAATTGCTGTACTTGGAGACCAAGAAAGCATTGCAGCTCACCCATTGCACTCATTTCAAACTCAGCTGTCATGAGTTCTGTAAACTCTTCACACATTTTGGTACATGTGCTTCCAAAAATAATGTCATCCACATAAATTTGGACAATCATTAAATCTTTCCCTCTCCATTTAAGAAACAGTGTTTTATCAATGGTATCTCTTTTGAAACCATTTGAGAGTAGAAAGTTGGAAAGAGTTTCATACCAGGCCCTTGGTGCTTGTTTCAGGCCATACAAGGCTTTGTTTAGCCTGTAGGCATGATCAGGATAAAATGGATCCTCAAAGCCTGGAGGTTGACATACATACACCTCTTCTTGCAATGTACCATAGAGGAAAGCACTTTTGATATCCATCTGAAACACCTTCATGTTGTGGTTGATAGCAAAGGCTAGGAACAGTCTGATAGCTTCCAATCTTGCAACAGGGGCGAATGTTTCATCATAATCAATCCCCTCTTCCTGTCTGTAACCTTGAACCACAAGCCTGGCTTTGTTCTTGACAACAATGCCCCTTTCATCTGTTTTGTTCTTAAAGACCCACTTTGTGCCAATGGGACTAACCTCTTTTGGCAGTGGTACAAGCTCCCATACTTGTTGTCTTTTAAACTGTTGGAGCTCCTCTTGCATGACTTCTACCCAGCTGTTGTCTTTTAGTGCCTCTTGGTACTTGACTGGCTGATGGAGTGATAGAAAACCAGCAAAAAGACAAATGTTTTGGGTTTGGCTTCTTGTGAGCACCCCTTCATTGATGTTGCCAATGATTTGATCAGGTGGATGAGATCTCAAGAAGATTAAATCTCCTTGGTATGTATGATGGCATTTGTTGGTGAAGGCTGCAAATGTGTAGCATCTGAGCTAGCCACTGCTGGAGACTTTGATGACCCAGCAGTGGCTTCAAAAGGTGGTGGAATAGGTGGTAATGAAGTGGACCACTGCTGACTTTTATCCACTGTTTGAGGACTTTTGTCAGCAGTGTTTGAGGATGTGGAAACAGTGGTAGATGGGCTACTAGCAGTGGTTGAGCTTTGGCAGCTGTTTTGAACAACTGGTGCTTTTCCCCTTGTGGCAGACCTTTGAGGGATGATGATTTCATACCCATAGTCTAGTGATGTATCCTCTGATGGACCTGCACTGTTAGTCTTGATAGCAGTATTTTCAAAAGTGAATTTTTCAAGATCAAACAGATCAGCAGGATTTGCTGGGATTTTCATTGATGAAAGTTCATTGAACTTTACATCCAAAGTCTCCTCCACTACCTTGGTCCGTGCATTGAACACTTTGTAGGCCTTGGCAGTGGTTGAGTATCCCAGAAAATAACCACAATCAATTTTGGATGCAAATTTTGAAATGGAATCTTTTAAGTTCAAAATAAAGCATGGGCAGCCAAACACCTTGAAGTATGAGATCAGTGGTTTGATTTTATACAGAATTTCATAGGCGGTCTTTTTGTGCCTGGGGTTTAGTATAACTCTATTCTGGACATAGCAAGCAGTGTTTACTGCCTCTGCCCAGAAAGTTAATGGCAAACCTGAATCTGCAAGCATAGTTCTGGCAGCCTCAATCAAAGTTCTGTTATTTCTTTCAACAACCCCATTTTGCTCTGGTGTTCTAGGGATGCTGTACTGCCTTACAATCCCTTTCTTCACACAGAAGGCATCCAACTCCTTATTTTTAAATTATGTGCCATTGTCACTCCTAAAGCTTCTTACTGGAAGATCAAATTGCTTTTCAACCTGTGTCACAAAGTCTTGCAAAATGCCTGCAATTTCATCTTTAGAGTGCAAAAAGAAAGTCCATGTAAACCTAGAAAAGTCATCAACTATAACCAAACAATATCTTTTCTTTTTGAGGCTCATGACTTGAACTGGGCCAAACAAATCCATGTGTAGCATTTGCAAACACTGGGTTGTTTTGGACTCTTCAATGGACTTGTAAGAACTTTTATGTTGTTTTCCTTTTAAACAGGAAATGCAATGTTCAGGACATGAAAACAATTTTTGTGGTAGGCCTCTCACCAAACCATTTTTTTGAAATTTCTGTTATTGTCTTAAGATTTGTGTGCCCCAGTCTTCTGTGCCAAATTTCTGTCTCTTTGTTAGAGGCAGCTGAGAATAGACAGGCATCAGCTCTGGGACACTCTTTAGACATGTCAACAACATAAACATTGCCACTTCTTTGAGCAACAAGTTTAGTTTGACCATTTTTGATTATTGCTTCAATCTTTTTGACCATTTCTGGTCCAACAATCCTACAACAGTCTTTTGTGAAGAATGACCCAAACCCTTTGTCACTCATTTGAGATACACTCAGAAGGTTGAATTTCAGATTGTCTATTAGATTGACATTTTCAAATTTTACATTACCAGATTGCACTGTTCCAGACCCCAGAACTTTCCCTTTACTATTATTTCCAAAGGATATATCACCCCCTCCATGGATTTTAAAGTCTTTGAGGAGGGCTTTACATCCTGTCATGTGCCTGGAGCCTCCACTATCTACATACCAAAGGCTATCAAAGCATGCAGAAGCTCCCTGCACATGAAGTAAAAGGATTAGTTCATTAAGGACTCCAAAGCCAACAGGGGTTTGGATGGAGTCTCAACAGTGTCTGGTATGGATGTAGTGTGATGGACAGTGGTTAAGTCAGGGGTTTGGACAGTTTTAGTACTGTTTCTTGCTAACCACTGTTGGGGGTCTTGCCCAATCACCTGCTGATACCCAAAAGGATGCCTATTCACTCTGGGTTTAGAGGGTTTTTTGTAGACCTCATAAACGTGTGGAATCCTTTGGTAAGACTGTTTTTCCTTGCCTTTTCTGAACTGATTGGCAGGAGGTGCATCAGTAACCTGAACATCTCTTTTGACAGATGTTTGGTTCAACTGTTTTGTGACAGCTGTTTGAACTGGCACAAACAGTGGTTGTTTCTTTGTGAATTTGACAGATGGTGATGATGCTGATGAACTCAAAGATGTTTTAGCCATGTACTCATTCTTCTTCTCATTAAAGTTTTTGAGATACACACATGCCTGAGTTTTATGGTTTGTTTTACCACAAACACTGCAACTTTCAGCTGAAGTAGTGACACTTGTTTTAGTTAAATCATAAGCTTTTAAGTGGAAGCAATCTTTTGTTAGATGGTTCCTCTTCTCACAGAATTCACAAAACAAGTTATCAATTTTTTCTTTCTTCTTCCTCTTTTCAGACTCCTTTGCAGCAGAGGTTTTGACCACTGCTGGGATGTCCTTAAGAGGAATGACTTTAGCTTTTGGAGCTTTAACACCATCAGTTGATGTAAAGTCCATTGGCTTGAAATTTTCAAGAATATCACACTCATCAGACCATTTTGGTTTAAATTGATGATTTTCAATCTCCTAAAAAACAGAGGGGCCCATAGGTCTGTCAAGTGTGATTTTGTTACCATGTTTGTCAGTGATTTTCACTTCTTGGCCATTCTTGTTTGTGGGGATGAACTCAGTAGTTACATCAGTGGTTGAAACAGATTTTTCAAAAGCAGTGTTTTCATCATCATGTTTTCTATAACCAACCCCAAATTTCACATTGCTTTTTATCTGTTTCTCAAGCATAACTTCATACCCTTTGCATGATTCCACCCATCTCTCACATGTGATCTGGGTGGATTCTAACTCCTTTTTGCAACCTTGGTATTTTTCTACCAAGGTTTGAAGTTGGGTTTTGGTTATGCTTTGCTCTTCTTTCATGCTGCAAATCTCTTTCTCTTTTTCGGCCAATTTGTTTTTAAGTTCTTTTAGAGACCTTTCAAATATGACTTCATCAGATAAGATTTTATCACGAAGGTTTTCATTCACCTCTTTGATGTTAGCAAAAGCAATAATGCAATTGTCAGAACACAGTTTTTCAAGAACTTGAGGTGATACCTTTGCAGCAGCCATCATTGCACAATCACATTTAGGAATTTCCTCATCTTCAGCTCTCTCTTCTATCTCACCTGTCTTTTCTTCTTCAGACCATGGATCTGTCAGTGGTTCAATCAGGGTGCCTGAACTTTCTTCCAACAGTACTTCATTAGCCACAGCAGTAACCACTTCTTCAATCACCTCATCCACTGTTTCAGAGACCAGCTGTTCCTCTTCAGATTCAACACCCTCCTGTATTGACTCTAATGCCATCAAACAAAATTCATCATGAGAAGAAACATTAGAAGCATAGAGTGCAAAATTTTCATCACTGAGGTCTTCAGGCAGACTGCTCCAGTCAACAAATTCTTGAGTAAAGAAACTTTGTTGATCTGGTTGTGTTGCTACTGGAGCAGTGGTTTGTGGTGCAGGTTGCACTTGTGCCTGGGGAGCAGGGGTTTGAACATATTGGATCTGTGGAGCAGCTGTTTGGACATAATGCACTGGCACATGAGCAACAGCATAGTGAGCAGTGTTCACATGTGCTGCTGGGGCATATTGGGCATAGTGCACAGTGTTTTGATTTTGAGGTCTAGGATTTGAACTAGGGTGAGTGATTATGGGACCAGTTGTTTGACTCCTACACTCTCTAGCAAAATGTCCTAACCTGTTACACTTATAACACTTGATTTTCGATTTATCCAACCCAACCCTTAGATTCCCATGCAACCCTGGAATTTTCGCCCTGTTCTTTTATAAAACTTTCTAGTTCTAACACTTAGCAAGGCCAGTTGGTGCAGGATGTCCATTTCCTCTAGATCAGTGGGGTCGAAATGCTGTAGATCATTGAGTTCAAAGCTTAAATTGTCTGACATCTGGTTTTCATTTGCAGTGAATGCATAACCTGTAGAGTGAGGATCAGGGTTGTTAAAATTTGCACCAGCAGTTATGTCAATGAAGTGATCATAACCCTGATCCTTACCACTACCACCAGATTCTTCTTGACCCAGAAGAGCAGTGTTACCGAATGAATAATCATCAACGGTTTTCCCTGACTCTTGTAACTTCCTTTTCTGGTTCAGCTCCCTTTCGTAGGTCAGGAGTCGACCATGGAGTTGGGTCAAGGTCAGATCCTTGAACTCAGGTGAATTACGGGTGACAAAAGCTATGGTGTCCCATTTTTCTGGCAGTGACCTGAGGAACCTGCTAATGAGAGTTGAGTTTGTAAAAGTGGTTTTAACAAGCCTCAGTTCACTGATGAGACAACTGAAACGCTCAAATTGTTGCGTCAGTGATTCACCTTTAACATGACAAAATGTTTCATACTGTTGGTTCAGGATTTCCCTATTGTTTTCTATGACTTCTTCGGTACCCCCAAACTGTTCCTTAAGCGCGTCCCACAACTCTTTGGCACTGTCACAATGTAACAGTCCAGCATATATTTCGTTGGGCAGCACTGATGCTATGATACTAAACGCTTTAGCATCTAGTTCAAATTTTTGATAATCTGTTTCAGTATAATTTTCAACAGGTTTTGGAACTTGTTTTTTAGCATCTTCAGCGCTTGGCACTGTAGGAACATGAGGACCAAAGATGACAGACTTCAAACAACCTGTGCTTTGTTGAGCGAGGATGTGACCCATCCTCCTCTGCCAGATGTTGTACTCATTTCTTTTTAGCATAGGTGGTTTAAAAAGCGAGCCAATGTTGTTTTTATCGTCCTGAGATTGTGACGTCATTCTTGTTGTTTTACAGGTACTGAGAAATCAACTTTAATGGTGATTAATCCTTACTCTGTTTTTCAACGACGAACAAACGATCAGTATCAACTGTTTTGAGCTGAACTATTTACGTCAAAATGATTGTTAAATCAAATTTAACTGTTCTAGCTCTGATACCAATTGTTGGATCTGAGTTTGATTTTGATTGTATTATATGTTTGTAAATAAGATGAAGATGGATGAGTGTGCAGCGGAAACTATAATGAACCCAAACTTTGCATACAATCAAACGAGAGTAATACTTTTATCAAACATCTTTACACAATGAACCGAAAGATTGAATTTATTTCAAACACGATTACAATGATTGATGAATGAATGCAAACTCCCCCTCAGCCAGAGCTCAGTAGTTTGTTCGTGCAAAGAAGACGAATGATGCGAAGAGCTAATAGAACAGTACAAAGTACTGAACTATTTATAGGCACTTGCAAACTACTGAGCATCTTAGCTGACGTCACCATGAAAGTGACATCTAACCTCCTAACAAACTCTAATCTCTGATCTATACAGACACTGCTTGTGTTAACTACTGCGAATACATTCTATTACAAAACAGACTTTAGAACAGCTGCTGCAACCTTCTACTGCTGTGAACCCAGCAGCACTTGTCCGGATCAGCAGTGCTTGACTCAAGGCAGTAGATTGAATCAGCAGGACTTTAGTCTTCCATCAGATCTTTAGTTGAGCAGCAGTTATGGGTCAGCAGTTTAGCAAGATCAGCAGATAGGAGGTCATCAGTAGTTGTAATCACTTTCAAGGGGAGAGATTTGTATATCAACATCTGCTTATTCAGGATCCACTGCTCTGATCCAGTTTTGGCTTTAATTATCTGTTCCTCTGATAGGGTTCAATCCCAACAGAAACAAGATGTCAGTTTGTACTACCGAGGGAACAAGTTTGAGGCTACCCCCAGCCAAAGTCCAAAGATTAGTACTGCTTTTAGTGTTGATGGTTCTTCAAGTCCAAATGTTAGCACTACAACTAATAGTGGTGGATATTCTTCATCATTCTCAAGCTTTGATCCAAATAGCACAACATCAAGTCCTCAACAGCAGAAATCTACAAATCTTCAATGCAATGTTGTCACACCCCCAAAATCCCACACGCGGAGTACCACCGCTTGGGAGCGTGACTGACCAGGATCAAGCCATCAATCATATCAAACATAGCATTTAATAATAATAAAAGTCATTAAGTAGTTCATCATGACATGATTGATGTTTCAAAACCAAGCATTGTTTAAGTAGCGGAAGCATTGTTGTAAACCCAAGTTAAAAATACTGAAATGTCATAAGTGTCTAACAAAGTAATACGATCCTTGTCCACAACGACCGGCTCCTCTCTGTGCAAGCTCCATGTACCTAACGATCTGCAAGGCATGTAACAGAATGATCAACAAACTAGTTGAGCGAGTTCACAGTAAGTAAGTGCGTAACAGTAAGTAACGGGTGGCTCTACTGGGCCGATAGTAAGTTATACAGGTGGGGGCTTCCCATGTTATGTGACCACTAGACTATTCGTGTCAACTACTCGTATCATCCCTGTTCTTCTTCCGAGAACAGTAGCGCGTATGGGGTGTACGTAGGTTTTACGCACGTATCCTTCACAACCGAGGATAGGAGACGCGGGGGTGTACGTGGGTTTCACGTACGTATCCTTTGTACCGAGGATAGAAGTAAGTAATGCGTACACGTAGGTTTTACGTGCGTGCCTGACATCCGAGGCAGTAATTGGCATATGACCACGTAGGTGTTATCCCAACCTACGGAACCGTCCTGACATCCGAGGATCATGGTAGGTGATAGTCTAGGAAAAGCATATGTACGTTCTTAGTCAATTGTAACCTTTATCCCATTCCCACGACCCGGGAATCCCATGCCTTAGTAGGAGTGTGTGAACTCACCTGGGTTTGCTCGGCAGACAGTAAAATGCTCAAGTATACAAGTAAGGGATCAACCACGTCCTACCATGGTTACTTATGCAAGTTAGGTTTGTACTCAACTATTGCACGTATAAGCTACACGTATGCATACACATATAATCATGGCAAGAATCACATATGCATGTGAACAGGTAAGAGCATAGCATTAACATTCTTGTGCGTTTCAAGATATGAGCCCAATGTACTCGGTCCAAATATCAAAGCCCAATCTAAACAGTTCAAGTACAGACGCCGGGGCCAACAATTAGCACATAACAGCCCAATAACATATCGGCCCGACCAGATAAGCAGTCTAATAACATAACAGTCATAAGTCCAAATCATTTGGCCCAAACGATTGGGCCCGTGACAGTGAAAGCCCAAAACAGTGCACGTGCAAAGGTGGTCTCGAGTCGCAACCAGCGATCTCGAGTCGCAACCGGGTTATGAGTCGCAACAACTGGTTACGAGTCGCAACAGGTGGTCTCGGTTCGTCATGGTCCGGTTACGAGTCGCAACGGGACTCGCAACCATGGTTTCGGCTTGTGCTGCTGGGTGTGAGGTTTCGAGTCGCAACTGGACTCGCAAACTCGGTCTCGACTCGCAATCCGTGTCGCAACAAGCTGTGTAACGGTTTCTTTATCAACAATTCAATCAGCTCCGAAAAATCAGCTAACAATTAGGCAGTTTCACAATTCAGATCAAACACAATCAATTTCCAAATCAAACAATAGTTAATCAGCGATCATGAGCATTCATATCCACTAAGAACAGTGAATTCATCTTCAAGCAAACATACAACCGGATCGTAATCAAACCTATAGTAATCGGTTATATATTATTTGTTTGGTTTCAATCATGCAGACCTATCATACATCCTAACCGATTAACACATACATGGATCGATTAAAAATCAGAATTAACATCAACTTACAATCCGATTCATAAGCAATAATCATGTAACAAAAATCCCTAAATCATGCAAATCCGATTACTAACAACAACATATAAACACGTAACCAAAAGTTTGATACTAACCGAGATGTAAAACAAAAGACGGATCCGAGAACTTCAAAGGTGTGATCTCCGGTTCCGAGAGAGAGAGAGAGCTTGTGTGTGTGTTGCTTTTGTGGTTGCAAAGATTGTAAAAACTAAAACCCTAAGATGTGTATGTGTATATATACGTAGAGTAGGTGTGGGCCGAAACCCCACATGGGTCTCGAGTCCACCATGTTGACCGAGTGGGTTGTTTTTGTAATGATTTACTAATCGGCCCAAATAGTAACATATGCAATCACAATAAATCACGTAACATGTAACATTTAATCAATCAATATAATCACGTAATCACACTAGTTCAATGGTTACACGTAATGTACGAGACGGTAAAGTACGAGTTGTCACATTATCCCCAACTAATTAGAAATTTCGCCCCGAAATTTGGTATGCACTCACTGAGGAAGCTAGGTAAGTTATAGCGTTCACTGGTTTTCCTGGGTGTCACATCCTCCCCCCGTTGATCTGGAATTTCGTCCCGAAATTCCGAAGTAGTAGCTTCAGCCTCAGTAGTGGTTGCATTGGTTTCGAATAACTGGGGGTACTTTTCTGTCATCCTGTCTTCGCGTTCCCAGGTGTACTCTGGGCCACGTTTGGAGTTCCAACGAACTCGAACAAGAGGGATTCTCTTGTTTTTGAGGACCTTCACATCCCGGTCCGTGATTTCTACTGGTTCCTCGACGAACTGCAACCGCTCGTCGATAGTGAGTTCCTTAAAAGGAATGATGAGGGTTTCATCTGATAAGCACTTCTTTAGGTTCGACACGTGAAAGACATTGTGAACTGCTCCGAGTTCAGCTGGTAGGTTCAACTTGTAGGCTACCTTGCCAATCTTTTCTAATATTTCGAATGGTCCGACGTACCGCGGATTCAGTTTGCCCCTTTTGCCAAAACGTACCACACCCTTCCAGGGTGAAACTTTTAGTAAAACCCGGTCCCCGACCTGAAATTCCAAAGGCTTTCTACGCTTGTCCGCGTAGGCTTTCTGACGGTCGCGTGCTGCCGCCATGCGTTGTCGTATCTGTGCTATCTTTTCTGTGGCGTCCACTACAATCTCTGGACCCGTAATCTGACTATCCCCCACCTCTGCCCAACAGAGGGGTGACCGGCATTTACGTCCGTATAATGCCTCGAATGGAGCGGCTTGAATGCTGGTATGGTAACTGTTATTGTATGAAAACTCCACCAATGGGAGGTGTTTTTCCCAGCCGTTGCCGAAATCGATAACGCATGCCCTAAGCATGTCTTCAAGTGTTTGAATCGTTCGCTCAGACTGCCCATCCGTCTGAGGATGATATGCTGTGCTCATGTCTAATCGTGAGCCGAAAGATTTATGCATTGCTTGCCATAGCTCTGACGTAAATCGTGCATCGCGATCCGAAATAATAGAGGTGGGCACTCCGTGCCTCGAAACAACTTCTTTAAGATAGACGTCTGCGAGAGTGGAGAACTTGTCCGTTTCCTTAATCGGCAGGAAGTGTGCAGACTTGGTGAGTCGATCAACTATGACCCATATTGTATCGTTCCCACGCTGAGATCTAGGTAAGCCTGTAACAAAATCCATGGAAATTTCTTCCCATTTCCATTGAGGTATCTTAGGCTGCTGAAGTAGACCAGCTGGTTTCTGATATTCAACCTTGACTCTCGCACAGGTCAAACATTTTCCAACGTACGTAGCGATGTGGGCCTTCATGCTAGGCCACCAATAAGTAGTGCTGATGTCGTGGTACATTTTATCTGACCCTGGATGTACCGAGTAGCGAGACTTGTGAGCTTCATCCATTACAAGTTCGCGTAAGCCGCCATAGAGAGGGACCCAAATTCGGTCCGTTACATAGTAGGCGCCGTCTTCCTTTTGTTCCATTTGTTGTCGTGAGCCGCATAAGGCTTCAGCCTTGACGTTTTCGGGCTTCAATGCTTCTACCTGAGCATTTCGTATCTGTGCTGGAAGGTTAGACTGAATCGTAAGCTGTAGCGCTCGCACGCGCTTCGGTAAGGTGTCCTTTCGACTTAGAGCGTCAGCCACAACATTGGCTTTGCCTGGATGGTACTTGATGGCGCATTCGTAGTCGTTAAGTAACTCAACCCATCTTCGTTGACGCATGTTCAAATCCTTCTGCTTAAGGATATGCTCGAGACTCCTGTGATCGGTGTAAATCGTGCACCTGGTACCGTACAGGTAGTGTCGCCATATCTTAAGCGCGAAAACAACAGCTCCCAGCTCTAGATCGTGCGTCGTGTAGTTTCGTTCGTGAACCTTGAGTTGCCGAGAAGCGTAGGCTATCACTTTATCACGTTGCATCAACACACATCCAAGACCCTGGATGGATGCATCACAATATACTACGAAGTCTTCTGTGCCTTCTGGCAATGAGAGAATAGGTGCGCTGCAAAGCCTATCCTTTAGATACTGAAAAGCAGTTTCCTGCGTTTTGCCCCAACGGTAGGTGACACCCTTCTGTGTCAGTAGCGTAAGTGGTTGCGCGATCTTTGAAAAGTCTTTAATAAACCGTCTGTAGTAGCCTGCCAAACCCAAGAATTGGCGTATTTCCGTTGGCGTACGCGGTGCAGGCCAGTTTCTGATCGAATCTACCTTGGATGGATCGACGTGAATCCCATCCTTGTTTACCACGTGGCCTAAGAAGTGGACTTCACGAAGCCAGAAGTCGCATTTAGAAAGCTTGGCGTACAACTGTTCCTTTCGAAGGAGTTCCAAAATAAGGCGAAGATGCTGCTCGTGCTCCTCCTGACTCTTGGAGTAAATCAGGATGTCGTCGATGAAAACAATGACGAACTTGTCGAGATAGGGTTTGCACACCCTGTTCATAAGATCCATGAAAACTGCAGGTGCGTTCGTAAGCCCGAACGGCATAACCAAGAACTCGTAGTGACCATAGCGAGTTCTGAATGCTGTCTTAGAGACGTCCTCCTCGCGGACTCTCAGTTGATGATATCCTGACTGTAGGTCGATCTTGGAATAGTAACACGACCCTTGCAACTGGTCGAATAAATCATCTATGCGGGGAAGAGGATAACGGTTCTTCACCGTCACCTTGTTCAGTTCCCTGTAGTCGATGCACATCCTGAAAGTGCCATCCTTTTTCTTTACAAATAGTACTGGAGCTCCCCAAGGCGAAGAGCTTGGACGAATGAAGCCCTTTTCTAAGAGCTCTTGTAGCTGCTTTGACAATTCTTCCAATTCTGATGGAGCTAGATGATATGGTGCGCGAGCTATGGGTGCTACTCCTGGAGCGAGCTCGATTTGAAATTCGACCTGACGATGAGGCGGTAAGCCAGGTAAGTCTTCAGGAAACACCTGAGGGTAATCACGTACGACTGGTATATCCTCCAATTTCCTTTCCCTTACTGATGCGTCTGAAACAAGAGCCAAAATGGCTGTGTGGCCTTTACGTAAGCACTTCTGAGCCTTCAAGAATGAGATGGTGCCAACCACAGCACCACTCTTGTCGCCTTACACTTCGAGAGGTTCTTGACCAGAACGTGGAATACGAATGATCTTCTCACTGCATAAGATTTCTGCCTGGTGTTGGGATAACCAATCCATCCTCACCACAACGTCGAAACTACCCAAAACTATGGGAATGAGATCAATAGAGAAGGCTTGGCCAGCAAGGATAAGATTACAACCCTGAACTACGTGCGTGGCTTCTAAACTTTTTCCGTTAGCTAACTCTACTACATGCTTGGTGGGTAAAAGTGTTGGTGCACGTTTTAGCAGTTGACACATTTTCACAGACATATAGCTTGTATCTGCACCCGAATCAAATAAGACTGTAACATAAATATTGTCGAGGAGAAACTTACCCATAACAACGTTGGGATCGTTCACTGCGTCACCTCGACCTAGCACAAAAGCGCGACCCCGAGCTTCATTGCCGTTGTTATTTCCTCCGTTGTTGTTGTTGCCGTTGCCCTGGTTGTTGTTGTTGTTGTTCTGGTTCCTGTTGAGCTGTGGGCAGTGTCTCTTGATGTGGCCTTCAGCACCACAATTGTAGCATCCCTTGTTGCCCTGTTGTTGGTTAGGCTGAGCGTGAGGCTGCTGCTGATTTTGGTTCGCAGGACGAAGGCTTCTACAGTCTTTGGCCTCGTGACCCATCTTGAGGCATCTTTGACAACGACCCTTGGTACACTGACCGTTGTGGTGCCTGTTGCAGTTGTTGCACTTTGGAAGATTTCCGCGATATCCACCCTGCCTGTGGCTACCTGACGACTGCTGGTTAGGGCTTTGATAGTTGTCAGTCTTTCGCTGCTGATTCTGGGACTGAACCGAGACTGATGCTTTGCTTGAATCCCCCTCCCATTTCCTCTTGTTGTCACTGAGGGTAACAGGAGTAGCTGAAGAAGTGACTGTAGCAGTAGCGCTGACACGCTTAGGCAGTTTATTCTGATCCACTGCCTGATCGGTGATGCGATGAGCGAGACGCTGGATTTCCTGGATGTTGTCGAGGTTAGCCGAGGTAACGTGGCTCTGGATTTCTGGTGCCAACCCCTTGAGATACATCTCGATACGCTTGTATGGAGGGTCTACCATAGTAGGACACAGAACGGCCAACTCATTCGACCGTTTGGTATACGCTTCGATCTCTGACCCAACCATTTTCAGATTATACAGCTCGTCTTCCAACTTGTGAATATCTTCACGTGTACAATACTCACGCTTGATGAGTTCCTTGAAATCGTTCCATGGGGTGGCGTTAGCAGCTGCCAACCCCAGAATTTGCACCTGCGCGTTCCACCAGGTTAGCGCGATTCCTTCTAAAGTGCCGGTGGCATATTTCACCCTGCGTGCCTCAAGGCATTCACACATTTCGAATACTGATTCTAGCTTCTCGAACCAGTGGAGGAGTCCAACCGCTCCTTCTGTGCCGCTGAACGTGCCGGGACGGCAGTCCATAAAGTTCTTGAATGTGCAGACAGGCTGCTGCGCGTGTTGACCTATTGTGTACGAATAGGACGAAGTTAAATACGAGAGTTAATGTAGGATCTAAAGATCCTAGTGTGTGCCTATATTGCAGGGTATACTACCTGCTTGAGCTGCTGCAACTGCCACAGCAACTTGGGCTTGAACAAGAGCCTCTAACTGGGCTTGTGTCATGTTAATTCTTCCAGCCATTGATCTTCATGTCAAAGGCGAAATAGGTGAGAAAAGTTCGCGAATAGTGCGATGACAGAAAAGTGTAAGCACGTAAGGGTTCTTAAGCAATAGCAAATAATGAGCATTGTAGTCTAAGCATACCGCGAGCAAAGTTCTAAGTAATTCTAGCAAGTAGGCAATAAACATAAACCTTATTACCTAAAATGTCGAGTCTTGCACGTGGAGCGAAGCGTCGTTGTGGATCGTTGAGAGCACTGTTCGGGTTATAGTCTGGTTTTAATAAAAACTTTTTCCCGTATTAAAACCAAGTTCTCTATAACCAATGGCTCTGATACCAATCTGTCACACCCCCAAAATCCCACACGCGGAGTACCACCGCTTGGGAGCGTGACTGACCAGGATCAAGCCATCAATCATATCAAACATAGCATTTAATAATAATAAAAGTCATTAAGTAGTTCATCATGACATGATTGATGTTTCAAAACCAAGCATTGTTTAAGTAGCGGAAGCATTGTTGTAAACCCAAGTTAAAAATACTGAAATGTCATAAGTGTCTAACAAAGTAATACGATCCTTGTCCACAACGACCGGCTCCTCTCTGTGCAAGCTCCATGTACCTAACGATCTGCAAGGCATGTAACAGAATGATCAACAAACTAGTTGAGCGAGTTCACAGTAAGTAAGTGCGTAACAGTAAGTAACGGGTGGCTCTACTGGGCCGATAGTAAGTTATACAGGTGGGGGCTTCCCATGTTATGTGACCACTAGACTATTCGTGTCAACTACTCGTATCATCCCTGTTCTTCTTCCGAGAACAGTAGCACGTATGGGGTGTACGTAGGTTTTACGCACGTATCCTTCACAACCGAGGATAGGAGACGCGGGGGTGTACGTGGGTTTCACGTACGTATCCTTTGTACCGAGGATAGAAGTAAGTAATGCGTACACGTAGGTTTTACGTGCGTGCCTGACATCCGAGGCAGTAATTGGCATATGACCACGTAGGTGTTATCCCAACCTACGGAACCGTCCTGACATCCGAGGATCATGGTAGGTGATAGTCTAGGAAAAGCATATGTACGTTCTTAGTCAATTGTAACCTTTATCCCATTCCCATGACCCGGGAATCCCATGCCTTAGTAGGAGTGTGTGAACTCACCTGGGTTTGCTCGGCAGACAGTAAAATGCTCAAGTATACAAGTAAGGGATCAACCACGTCCTACCATGGTTACTTATGCAAGTTAGGGTCGTACTCAACTATTGCACGTATAAGCTACACGTATGCATACACATATAATCATGGCAAGAATCACATATGCATGTGAACAGGTAAGAGCATAGCATTAACATTCTTGTGCGTTTCAAGATATGAGCCCAATGTACTCGGTCCAAATATCAAAGCCCAATCTAAACAGTTCAAGTACAGACGCCGGGGCCAACAATTAGCACATAACAGCCCAATAACATATCGGCCCGACCAGATAAGCAGTCTAATAACATAACAGTCATAAGTCCAAATCATTTGGCCCAAACGATTGGGCCCGTGACAGTGAAAGCCCAAAACAGTGCACGTGCAAAGGTGGTCTCGAGTCGCAACCAGCGATCTCGAGTCGCAACCGGGTTATGAGTCGCAACAACTGGTTACGAGTCGCAACAGGTGGTCTCGGTTCGTCATGGTCCGGTTACGAGTCGCAACGGGACTCGCAACCATGGTTTCGGCTTGTGCTGCTGGGTGTGAGGTTTCGAGTCGCAACTGGACTCGCAAACTCGGTCTCGACTCGCAATCCGTGTCGCAACAAGCTGTGTAACGGTTTCTTTATCAACAATTCAATCAGCTCCGAAAAATTAGCTAACAATTAGGCAGTTTCACAATTCAGATCAAACACAATCAATTTCCAAATCAAACAATAGTTAATCAGCGATCATGAGCATTCATATCCACTAAGAACAGTGAATTCATCTTCAAGCAAACATACAACCGGATCGTAATCAAACCTATAGTAATCGGTTATATATTATTTGTTTGGTTTCAATCATGCAGACCTATCATACATCCTAACCGATTAACACATACATGGATCGATTAAAAATCAGAATTAACATCAACTTACAATCCGATTCATAAGCAATAATCATGTAACAAAAATCCCTAAATCATGCAAATCCGATTACCAACAACAACATATAAACACGTAACCAAAAGTTTGATACTAACCGAGATGTAAAACAAAAGACGGATCCGAGAACTTCAAAGGTGTGATCTCCGGTTCCGAGAGAGAGAGAGAGAGAGCTTGTGTGTGTGTTGCTTTTGTGGTTGCAAAGATTGTAAAAACTAAAACCCTAAGATGTGTATGTGTATATATACGTAGAGTAGGTGTGGGCCGAAACCCCACATGGGTCTCGAGTCCACCATGTTGACCGAGTGGGTTGTTTTTGTAATGATTTACTAATCGGCCCAAATAGTAACATATGCAATCACAATAAAACAGGTAACATGTAACATTTAATCAATCAATATAATCACGTAATCACACTAGTTCAATGGTTACACGTAATGTACGAGACGGTAAAGTACGAGTTGCCACATTATCCCCAACTAATTAGAAATTTCGTCCCGAAATTTGGTATGCACTCACTGAGGAAGCTAGGTAAGCTATAGCGTTCACTGGTTTTCCTGGGGTGTCACAAATGTGACTTTGAACATTCAGAATGGTCAAAATCTATCCCCTGAAGTGGCTAAGCAACACATGGCATCTCTTGTCGCCATGTTAGAGTCATATGAAAGCTTGGTTGCAGGAAGAATTGGTAATCCAATGCTTACGAAATAAGATTATGACCAGATTGATGCCGAGGAACTTGAATTGATGGATGTGAAGTGGTGTTTAGCTAGTGCATGTAGAAGAGCTGAAAAATTTCAACAAATCACTGGCAGAGATAGTTTTCGTGATCTAGCAAATTCTGCATTGGAATTTGACAAATCAAAAGTGACTTGTTTCCATTGTAAAGGAAAGGGTCATTTTAAACGAGAGTGTAAAAATCAAGAAGCAATCAGGAATCAAGAAAAGAGCAATTATTATCAGAAATCAATTTTTCATCAGCTTGAGCAACAACCATCATCGTCTAATGCCATTGGCAATGGAAAGAAGAAAGCTTTAATAATTCATCAAGATGATGAAAAGGTTGCAGAGGGTTTTAGTTGGAACATATACATACCTGGATCAGCTCTAGTTGCCCGAGTTCTGGAAGATGAAGCAAGTCAGAAAAGAATCCCGATTTTTCCAGATCTAGGAAGTGATGTTGATACTGATTTTTATGAGGAAGAATATCTTAACAAATGTAGAAAAAGCATTGATCCTGACAGCTTTAAATTTTTCTATGCAGATAAAGTTGAGATGCTGAATCAAAAGAAGATTGACAGATTGAAGAGAGAGCTGGAAGCAGCAAACTTACTCGCTGATGAAAAGGCAAAGACAAAAGCTGAAGAAACAAAAGTTGAAGCAGTAACTGAGAATGCAATAGAAAAAATTGTTGAAGTGGAGAAAGTGGTAGAAAAAGTAGTTGAAGTTGAAAGAGTTGTCGAAGTAGAGAAGATTGTCGAAAAAATTGTTGAAGTCGAGAAACTTGTTGAAGTTGAAAAGACTGTCGAAGTTGAGAAGATAGTTGAAAAAATGGTTGAAGTTGAAAAACCATGTTTGAAATGTTCAGAATCTTGCAAATTCTGTGATGAGAAAGACAAAAAGATTGCTGAATTAGAGAAGATTAAAGAAGATTTACTGTCTGATGTGAAGTATGTGAAGGAGTCGTACGATGTGCTGAACAGAACAGTTGATAGTCTGAAAAAGACAAATTCAGAAATTGAGAAAGCAAATGACAAAATGAACGCAACATTAATGACAAAGCAGAGCGTCATCAATGAGTATTATGTGAAGTATGTGAAGGAGTCGTACGATGTGCTGAACAGAACAGTTGATAGTCTGAAAAAGACAAATTCAGAAATTTAGAAAGCAAATGACAAAATGAACGCAACATTAATGACAAAGCAGAGCATCATCAATGAATATATTGAAGACTGTGCTAAGTTGAAACAGGAATTGGAACTTGAGAAGATTGAGAGTGAAAGGATTAAACGATTACTATTGAGTTATACTACTTGTGATTATTTGATTGATCGTGTTTATCCTACTGTTGCAGGTCTTGAGGCATTCAAGAAGGAAAAGACTGAAGATACTGATACTGGTAAGAAACCAAGTGTCAAGTATAACAGATGTCCACCTCCTATCTTTGAGTGTTATTCTCCCAGGAAACCAAATGAAGAACGAGTTGACAAGGCTCTAAACATCAAATTAAAGTCTAAAATCACTGATGAATTACCAGACAATATTGATGTTACATTCACAACGTCTGACACTGATCATGAGTCTGAGTTAGTTAAGAAAGTTGTCGATCAGGTGCTGGATATGGATGAAGAGTCAAAGTCGGAGTCTAAGTCAGATAGTTCGAGTTCGTCTGAGAAGAGTCCGAGTTCACTGGTTAAAAGGGTTTACAATAAGGAATTCTTGTTATCAAAGAATAATTTGAATGATGAAATGTTTAAGGTGGCATATACCTTGAATAATTTGGACAAATTATTTTCTGATGAAGAATTTCCAATAAGAAGTGTAAAAACTGAAATGATCAAACAGGTTTTCAAACTGACAGAGATTAATATTTCTGAAATAAAAGATTTAAATCTTGATGGAAAACCTAACAAATACACTTCTTCAAGAATTCAACAAAGAGTTAACAGAAAAATGGGTTACGGTTGTGGTTATGGTTTTCAAAAGAAACCAAACCATAATGGTAATTTCAAAATGAAAGGTCTTGGTTTCATTTCACCAGAAAATTATAAAAATGGGAAAAATTATAAACCAAAAACAAAATTTGTTGCGGGTGGAAGTTCAGAGGATGAACAGAAGAAACCTTTTTGGAAGCAATCTAATCAAGAGTTTCTTGCTGAAGTGAAGAAGAATGTGAGAAAGTTTTCTCAAAGAGTTGATAGAAGAACTTGTTTCAAATGCCAAGAAGTTGGACACATAGCTTAGAATTGTCCCAAGTCCAACACAAAACATGGAGTCTCTTCACACTCAAAACTGAAAACTAGTGTTGATGTAAAGAAACAACCAACTGAGAAACTTAAAACGAATTCAACTTCTGAAGATAGTGAAAACTCAAAACGTTTTTATAAAAGAAGAGTGGATTTAAGAAAACAAAAATGGGTTATTAAAAGTTCAGAGAGTAGTTCTGACAATGAATCTGATTCCATAAAATCAGAGGAGTCATTTGTTGAAGAAAAGATTGTGAATTCCGTTCCTGAGGTGAATGATGAGAATTTTCCTTCATTGTCAAAGGAAAATTTGAAGTTGAAAGTGGGTAAAGTTGAGATCTCAAATCAATTCTTCACTCGTAAAGAAGAATTTGATGTTGAGAAGGCTTTCAACGGGAAAGTCAAACATATTTTCGGTAAGATGGTTGATAGGAAGGTAAAAGGTGCCAAAGAGTTTTACAAATCAAAGTGTTGGTGGGACAGATGTGTACCAAAATCACCCAAGGCTGGTCAGGCTTGGGTGGACATAATGTTTGATTAAAACCTGACTTGCTGGAGATCCCAAGTTTGTAATCGTGGATCATGATTCGGCATCTTTATTGAAATGTTTTTAAAATGGTTAAGTGTGACTTGCCGGAGCTCCCAAGTTGGTAATCGTGGAGCATGAATCGGCATCTTTCTTGGTATATATTTGATTGGTTATTTTCCAAGTGGTAGAGAGGTTTATTCTGTCAAAGTGATTAGTCAAGGTCATTAATTTGAACTTGATGTAATCCTCATTCTTGTGATTAAAAACAATGTGATGAAGTGAACCCCAACCTACAAGTGGTTACAACACAACTTATTTTTCGGAAAAACCATTTTGATTAAAACAAACTTAAGTGTTTTGAAATCTAAATGGGAAAATAGTTTGTTGAGAGGGGGAGTTCTGATTGTTTATGCCAAATGGATGGCAAATTGAAGCAATTCACATCAAGTTGTCATTGTTCTTGTATAGTTTGTTTTCAAAATTTGTTTCTACAAAGTGGGTCAAGAGCTCAGTTTGTTTTCAAAAATCTAAAAACATTAGAAAATTTGAAAATGGCAAAAACATGAAAAAAATCAAAAATGAATTATGTTGTCAAAAAGAGGAAATGATAGTACATCAGTGGACTATCACAGCACCCTAAAGAATTGGAAAGTAAAAATGTGATAAACGATCTCGCTGATGATGTGCCAGTAGGTTTTTGCACATTTAGTAAATTGTGTCGAGATATAAACCTAAATTCAAACTTGTTTAATTCGTGGGTAACATTTCTCGAATATATGGGTAACCCCCGAAATCTTGTTTGAAGGACCCCTCTTTCTGAGATACTAGTTCTTTATGCTTAGTGATATCTGGGGTAGTATCCCGGGACTTCTGCTGAATGGAAATTCTGACCTAGTCCCCGTATAATACTTTCTGCAAATGCTTTGAAATATAAGCTAGCCCTCAGCAAAAATGATGAAACAATAAAATTGATAATCATTGCTGTTGTAAAAAAGATCCTCTAAAGGGGACACACCAAAAGTCGAGTCGTCATCTCTCTGCTGAACGGAAGTTCTGACCTGAGCTCTCACGGTTTCGCATTTAACCCCTTACAGATATCATCTAGGTATACTCACCTGTTAGACTGAATATTGGGATCTGGATACGGGAGTATATTCAAGAGGTGGGATACGCGAATAAGTTTAAGTGCTTAAAACATTAATATCGTATCTCGAAACAGTTGAACTTTGTGTGAAAATTTAAATGGACCAGTATACTGACAATCTAAGTGAATTGTTTAGAACTTAAAATGTTTAAAGCTTAACGGTGTTAGTGATTTGTCTAAAAACTGATATGATCCTCTTACACAAACTCACAAAAATATTGTATGTAAATATTTCGTTTCTGCATTTCATTTCTGTTAAATCAAAAATCCAAAAAGATTTTCGGTGTATTTTAACATAAATTTTTGGAAAATACAAAAAGATTTTAGACAACTGATGTTGAAAAGCTGATTTTCAAAATTCAGAGTGCTAAACATGACGAACAGGATTGGGAAAAATTGTTTGAGAATGTTTAAATGTAAATGTTATTCATACAAGTGGTTTATTAGAAACTTACATGATAAATCTGTGTGTTCAGATTGTGTCTATAAGTGATTAGCAGGGTCTCTATCTTTATTATATCTTATCTTTGATGAGACTTATGCTTTGGGTAGAGAATATGCAGGTGAGCCAGGTTGAGATACCTGAACCTGTGAGTATGTGATCTAAAAAAGGCCAGACTACGATCCCAGCACAAGTTGAGGGGGAGTCTGAAAGACAAAGAGACAGTCTCAGATCCTGGAAGTTAGACTGGTGCTGATTGAAAGAGTAAAGCCCAAAGACTGATAAAGACTGAAGACGTTGAAGACTCGACACTAAAGACTCGTCAACATCCGAGGGGGAGTTTGTTGGTGCATATACGTCTGTCGACTTCGTCTTGTATCAAGTCTAGGATTAGAATTGTTAGATCAGGGCACGTTGTACGAGAATATAGCAGTTTTAGGTGTTTTATTGTTCTGATTCCGCTTGAATGCTTGATTCCGCTTGAAAGGGAGTTGTGCACTTTCAAGCGAAATCACAATATATGTGATTCCGCTTGAACTGATCCTGGACACTTTCAAGCGGAACCCTGTTTCCTATAAATACCTTCAAGCGTAATCATTTGGTAACGATCTTGTTTTTCGGTATCGAACTGCTGCCGAAGTGCTGTTTGACTGTAATCAGTGTGAAATCAATATACAAGGCAAATTTAAGTGAATCAAGCTGTTTTTCAAGTCCGTTTCTTAGTTTCCGCCTCTGAAACGGATAAGATCTCTTTTGATTGACTCGTTTGGGTCAGCACACGATCCTACACGAGTATACAACACAAGGATAGAAAGTAATTGGCACATATCGTACCAGCCTGGTAAGCCGCTAGGGCTTCAGCTACACGAGTGTTGATCAAGTTGGTTAATTCGGCCTGAGTCATAGCAATTTGGCCGCGTCCATGGCCTCGTCTGCTCATGTTTCTATTCAAGAAGAGGAAAGATTTAAAATGCAAGTTCGAGTAGGAGTCAAGTATTACTATGACCTCTACAGATTACTGATTTCTAACATAACGCCAATTAACCGAGCGGAACCCCTTTTGCGTTCGTCATGTTTCACTAGGATTCACATGCACCCCACATTATTATTATGTGTGCACCCATAATAATAATCCAATTTGCATGTTTATCTCAGCTCCTCTTAATTGGTGTTAAAAGGTTCCCCGAATTCAAACTACAAGACAGATGACACCACAACATAGGTCATGAAAGTTCAAGAAGAGTCACACTTTTAAAACACGGAACATGGGTTGGTAACATAGAAGTTCATACTGCAGTGCCAAGTGTGCATTTACGTGTGTTGTTATTCATAAGCAAACACTAGATATATTATGCAATAGTAAACGAAAGACGAACCTTGCGATCTGGAGCCGAGTGTCATGGTCGATTTCGGATCTGTTCGGTAATAGTCTGGTTTTATGAAAACGTTTTAAAACCAAGTTCACTATAACCAGTGGCTCTGATACCAAACTATCACACCCCCAAAATACCACCTAGGGAATGTCCCTGCTAGGCATGTGACGTACCAACAACGAGCCACTAATTACGTTGAACCTATACAAGTTTATAAATAAAATCCTCAATTATTAATGGAAATAACATCATCAAGTTTAAATGAAAGCCAACATGTTCAGCGGAAGCAAATAGTAAACCAAAGTAAACTATTTCAAAACCAATGTATAGTATCAATAATTCAAACACATGAATCCCTCCAGTCGACCCATGACCACTCCAGCTACTCCAGACAGCAAGTTCCCATTTCCAAGATATCTAACGACCTGCGAGCATGCAACAAGTGTATCAGACAACGCTGGTGAGTTCATTGTTTTACGAAAACGTTGATTACCAAGTGTTTAGTTAATCCATTGAATTTAATGTTGATAATACCCCGAATACAAGACGGCTCCTGATTTACATTGCCCTTTCTCCAATGCTCCTATCAAAGCATTGGTCATGACTAGGTCATTAGTTCACACCCGTCCTCTCCGGTACGAGGTGAGGGTGCCAAACCTAAGTAGCGCTACTAACTAATACCTTGTTACCTCTCAGGTAACCAAACAACATGGAGGGACTTTAATGGTGATGGGATGAGTATATTATCCAACATTCCAGAATTACCCAAAAGACATATTCCTCTCAGGAATACCCATGATTTACCCAAAACCAATCCCTCTCAGGGATACCCAAAGACTGTCCCAACCACCGGGACGCATGCTCAAGAGAGATGAACTCACCTTAGAGTGCTCGACAAAATTAATTACACGTTTCACACAATGATCAATCAAACCCTATCATGTTACACTTAACAATCAGTTCCACATTTACATAAGTCACATGTTTCACGAATAGTGTACTGATACAAGTCTTGAACAACTCTCAACACATTGTAATTATTCACATCATAACACATTCCTTAATCAAGCCCCTAGCTCGAGTAACAGTTTTACAGTCCAATAGCTCCTAACTCTATTGCACGAGTAACCATTTGTACCAACTTATCTAAACAAGCATCATACAAATCTACGGCCCCAAACATCATACACACATTCAAGTATTTTCTCACATGCATTTACAAGGCCCAAACACCATCTTTTTATACCCGGCCCAACAGTTAAGCGGCTACCCTTAATCCTGAGCCCATGCAACCCGTAACCCAAGTGTTTAGTGGTTCAGCTTCTGGCCCCCACAGACCGGCCCAACAGACTTAAGTTTAATTATGCAAGTGGGTGTGGTTGTGGTCCGGTGTCAATGTGCGGCCCAAAGAACTAATGGATTGGTTTATCATGTAAAACGGCCCAAACAGATTTATGCATATTCTAATAAACTAGAGTAGCCCAACAGCACTATAGGCCCAAATCTTATGTCAAGTCCATAGTAAAATCAACCAGGAAACTATATGTAGTTCGCCCATGTGTGAGTGGCCCAGGTATGGTTTCTTGACCCATTGATTCCAATTCAAAACAAAACACCCTAACTTACTGTATAACACATATTACATATACTATGAATTGTCCATACATTTAATTCATTATCAATCTATACTAACTATGTTACACAGGATCCTTTTAATCGGCTAATAATATCCCAGCCATCTAGAGGAGTAGTTAATCCCACAAGAACAATCATAATACTTGTTTATTATCATTACAATTTATCACAATACATTAATTATGTTACACCATACCTATATGGAATTATCATAACAGTGAGTCTCTCGGCTCATAACAATCTAATCGAACATAATATTCAATTAGGCATTAACCACATATAATCATCATAACATCGAATCACTATCGGATCATTATCTTTTTAAATCAATCATACGAGCATCATGCATACAAAGTTCTATTATTACCACAAGATGTATTCATGTATTGCAACCTAAACTACTCTCAATCATAAAAGCATGCATCGATCAGGAACTCATACTTTGTTCACATATAATCAAAACGATCAACAAGTTAAATAAACATAAGATAATACTAACCGAAAGAGTGTGGAGAATATAATGATGGTGATCACGACCGGGGGGTGTTCTACTGCCGTACGTAGAAGATGGGGAGGTGATGTTTGTTTAGGATTTTGAAATACAAGAAGGTATCTAATACTCAAATTTACGTATAACAAGCAAAAGATGGGACTTGGGCCAAGTTGATTACCATAATCGAGTTAGGCCCAAAGGTGGAAGTGATCAATCCAAGGTGGTTATGGATAAAGGCGGCCCACTCATACAATGTGGCCCAAATATGTAAAGATCGGCCCAAAACATATACGCACACACAACTATAATAAATTTAAGCACGTTTATCCGAGTCACCGGAAAATCACAAAACCGAAGGTACTAACCTCATAGTTCGGGTTGTCACAGTAACGCTAATCTCCTTGAAGAATTAAGGTGGAAGACAACCTAATCGCAGATCCAGGATTTGTACTCGAACCTCTTGGGAAGTTTGTTTAGATCGGAAATCATCTGATGGCAAAGCGTGACCATCAGAAAAGTTGATCAGCTTAGGAAACAGTGGGAGTCCGCTGTAGGCGACCGTATTATGTTGAAAGTCTCACCCTGGGAGGATGTGGTATGCTTGGGAAGCGTGACAAGCTTAGTGTACATTACGTTGAGTCATTCAGAATTTTGGAAAGAATCGGTCACGTGGCCTACAAACTTGAGTTACCCGACGAATTGGGTAATGTGCACGATGTCAATTGTGTCTCGGATCTAAGGCAATGTTTGAAATGCTTGTGATACCATTGAGCCGAAGGTTAATGACTAGTAGCGGAATCAGGGGATCTATCGAAAGTAGGGACCAGGAAGTCTTCGTTAGCATAGTCGTATGACAATCGTGAGAGTTCGTTGGAACTCAAGATGTGGACCAGAGTTCAGGTGGGAACATAAGATCGGATAAAGCTCTAATATCCCCAATGGTTCAGGTGGTTGAACCAACTTTTGTTGTCATTGGCGAATTTCGGGACGGAATTCCCTTTCAAGTTGGGGATGATGTGGTACCCGCGGAAAATCCACAGTCATCCTGAGTTAACGCCTCACTGCTTCAGATTTCTTGTTAAATTTCCGGATGAAATTTCTTTTAAGTTGGGGATGATATGACAACCCGTTCATTCAAGGTTATTTTCTGTTTAGTACTCTTCGGTTATTACGTTAAACTCATTAATTGTAAGGAGCTGTGTTGCGGCAAGCATATACGATATAACTTATTTATCAATCGAGTAGTTGCATGAGTATTCGAGTCATATACTCTCGAGGGGATCAATACGATTAGTTGCGTGACCCAATGTTATCGGCCCAAAACCCTTGAGCCTAGCCGGAACCAACTTAAACCCAGCCCACCTCCTCACCTCTTTTGTATACGTGATTGCTTGAGGGCCTCCACATAACTTCCTAACTTTTGTAAACCCTAGTTCCCTCTGGCGATTAGTGGCTATCTCGGCAGCCCCATTTCCTCTTTCAAAATCTTTCCCTCCCGATTGCAGCGATCCATCCGTCACCTCATATCTCGGTTAGTTTCTAGTATGCATTTATGGCGTTTTCCTTGTTGGATTTATGCATGAGTTATGGCTTATGTTTGGTGTAAAGTTATGTTGTGTTTATGTGTGTGTATGAACCTGAATCGTGATGTAGTTAGTTTGGCTTAACTGATTAAACGATAGGGTGTGAACGGCTAGCATGTTATGGTAATATAAGTGTAACCGATTGACTGTGATGATAGCAGTTAACGTGAATTTAGATAATGATAGAACATTAGATGATGATTAGGGTTATTGTTTGATGATGACAATGAGTAATCTGGTCTCGTATGAGGATTGTTTCCCGATGAAACCCTCAGGCCGACGAAACATGGTGTTTCGTCGTCTGGCCTTGTCAACGAAAATGGTGAACCACAAGCCGACGAAATATGGTGTTTCGTCGAGAAGGGGGGATCCCACTGTGATAGATATTGCGGCTAAGTATTCATGTTTGTAAATATGATACGTGTGCATGTCACTAATGTTGAATTAAAGTTCACGTGATATTGATGATTAGTTGTCAGCACGTCTGCTGTTGTTAGATCATATAATCATTTGATTGTTTTGACGCCCCATGTAAGTACAAAAGACAATTCAAGCAGCCCATTTAGATAAGCACTAATTAGATTTGGTCCAATCAGTTGTTAGTATTAATTGGTCCAATCACTAATATTTTAGTATTAATCGGTTCAATCACTAACGTTGAATTAGAATGATATAATCTGAGTGCATGTTATTAATGTTGAATTATAATGATATAATATGTTGAATTATAATGATATAATATGTGTGCATGTTATTAATGTTGAATTATAATGAGAAGTGTGATGGACTGTTAGTAGAAGATAGGGCTGTAAACGAGTCGAGTCGAGCCGAGCTAGTTCGAGCTGGCTCGGCCCGAGCTAGTTCGAGCTGGCTCGGCTCGAGCTCGGCTCGATTAGCATTCGAGCTAGCTCGGCTCGGCTCGATCTAGCTCGAACTAATAAAGAATCGCAAAAATTATTACTTAAAAAGCCCTTAAAAATGAATTTCTTCATAGCTTAAGGGTCATAATTTCCATTTAATATAACCATATGGCTAAATATGCAAGTATAAATAGTTAATTAACTTTATCCCTTGTCTTTACCTTCTTTTATAGGGGAGATACTCTCTTAGTTTTTGTTTTCTAAGCGATGTGGGACAAAAAATGAAGGATGTAAACCTTATCGAGCCAGCTCACGAGCCGAGCCGAGCCGAGCCGAGCCAGGCCAAGCTCGAGCTCGGCTCGTTTACAAACTGAACCGAGCCGAGCTGGCTCGTTTACAACCGAGCCAATTTCGAGTCGAGCTTTCTTCAAGCTTTTTTCGAGCGAGTTTCGAGCGAGCTGCGAGCCACGAGTTTTTTGAACACCCCTAATAGCAGACCCACTTGTTAGATGTATTACGTGCCACACACATGGGATGTAGACTCGTATAACAATTAGGTACTTGTTATGTGTAAACAGTAACTCATGCGGCAAGTGAAATCGGTAGAAATACGTGTACCGTTGTGTTAATGACTTGCATATGAAACCCATACGCTGGTTATGTGATTTTACTATAAACGTAGTAGAACAATGGGTTGCATGTTTAACGGTTATGACTTGTATAAGAACATGTGTTTTACTTGTCTGCTACTTGCGCAAAGTGTACGATAAATACGAGATATGTGTGAACACTACACTGACTGTCTTTGGTAACCACGGTAGGGTTGGTTGATTAACTGGAATGGGTAAATTGTTAAATACCGAGCAAATCCAAGGTGAGTTCACTGCTCTTTTCCAAGCATGCATCCCGGGGAGGGATATCGGGTAACGTTCTGGGGAGGAATGTCAGGTTATTGGGATGTTTTGTTATTATACTCAGTTCTATCATATAAGACCCCTTACATCTACCGATAGTTGCCGGGGAGGCAACGAGGTTATTGGTTGATAGCGCTATTAGGTTTGGCACCCTCACACCGTACCGGGGAGGACGGGCGTGAACTAATTACCTTGACCACTTGACCAATGCTTTGATAGAGGCATTGGGGTTGGGCAAATACATCTTGTAGCCATTGCGGTAATCGAGCATCAAACCAAATCATCGAATCTTGAAACGTTTTAATCTGGTAACTGGTATCTAAACACGATAACGCCTAAGGGGGCGGTGAGGGGGCGTTATTTGGCATTTTTTTTTGCTGAAACATGCCCACTACGGGCAGTCTAAGGGTAATATTGTCAAAACGTCCATGCACATGTCACTCATAAGTCAAAGACCACGCACATGCAAGTCACATGCATATTCCACCATCTTTTTTAAACTCCCGTAACTTTTTTATACATGATTATTTTTTTACAAAAATTACACCATAAAATTGAGTGTTTCATTATATTTCCAACAAGTATACTATTGCTATACTTTTGAAATAACAAAATGACATGAACTGGGTGTCCAAACAAAAACGCCATTAAAATACTCAGTTGGAAATAGCATAAAACACTCATTTCAGAAAAACACCATGAAAAACTTAGTTGAAAACGCCATAAAAACGCGTAGTTCAGGAAAAACTCCATAAAAACACTTAGTTCAGTAAAACGCCATAAAAACAAAAAGTTGAAAACGCCATTAAAAAACCCAGTTCATTTTTTTTTAAATGTATTTCAATAGTATACTCATTGGAAATATAAGAAAATGTTGGAATTTATGGTGTATTTTTTTAAATAATCACGTATGAAAAAGTTATGGACTTTTAAATATTGTGTGGGAAATGGCATGTGATTATGATGTGCACCATTATTAGGATGTTCCTATTTTACCATCCCGCTAGTTCGAAAGCCCCTAGTATTTACAAAAAGACCAGCACATCAATCTCAACCACAAACCACTAAGATCTTGTGGCTGAGAATCGTTCTCACCGTTTTCACACTTTGATGTGTTTTCTCCAGATCCCATTTCTCTCTCTCTCTCTCTCTCTCTCTCTCTTTATATATATATATATATATATATATATATATATATATATATATATATATATATATATATAAAAGTTATATTTGATTTCAAGGATTAGAATCAAATACAAAATGTAAAATATGAGCATGATATTGCTTAGGGCTTTAAACAAGCCGAATGTTCAGTAAACAGATTGTGAACCATTCGGCGGGAAGTTCGTTTATGTTCGTTCGTTTAATAAATAAATGAACAAACATGAACAAGAATATTCATTCGATAAGTTAAGCAAACGAACATGAACATAGGTTGTGTTCATTCGTTTATGTTTGTGAGCGTTCGACAATGTGTTCATTTATGTGCGCTCACTATGTTTATTTAAAGGTCTTTTATCTTATATTTTTATTATATCGGCTATATTTAAAAAAATGAAATCATAGTTATACTATACACCTCCGCCAACATGTTGTTTCATCATTTCAATTTTAGTGTGTGCTGAAGCTTTGAAAAGTTTTTAATTTTTGTGTTATATATCTGTGATAATTAGGTCAACTATGTTTGGTTAGTTACGTTAAGTATTTATTTATTTTTGGTGGATTCTCCGTAATCTTTCATAATCTTTTTAATGAAAAATACAGATTGTATTTTTAAATGAATAAAATTACGTTTCTTTATGTTCATGAACATTTGTTTATTCCGTTTGCGTTCGTCTGCATTCAGTAAGTGTTCATGAATAGTCAATGAACAAGTTCATTTCCTTAATGAACGAACACGAACAAGAAATCTCATTCGGTAACTGTTCATGAACATGTTCATTCCTTAATGAACAAACACGAACAAGAAATCTCGTTCTATAACCGTTCATGAACATGTTCATTCCTTAATGAACCAACACGAACAAGAAATCTCGTTTTATAACCGTTCATGAACATGTACATTCATTAATGAACGAACATGGACAATGTATTTTTCGTGTTCATTCGGTTCATTTACAACCCAAATATTACTATATAAAAATAAAATTATAAAAATCATTTTATCGGGTTTCTTAGCATTGTGTTAAAGGTTCCGGTCCTGGTGTTTATCAACTGGGTTTTGGTCATTATGTTTTTTACTAGGGTTTCTATACATTGTGTTATCCTATAACACAATATTAATTTGAGTTATGTCCATTGTGTTTTTATCAGAACCTATAACACAATTTATGACACAATGAAGATGGTATTATATTTGAGCTTTCTATAAATTGTGTTATAGGTTCTGGTCATTGTGTTTAGTTTGCTATCATATTGTGTTTTAGGTTGTTGTCTATTGTGTTTATGTTCTATTGCCCATTGTGTTTTAATCTAGGGTTCATGGTGTTTTAGTCTGTTTTCATCGTGTTTTTAGTTTTTTGTTCGTTGTGTTTTAGTCCGTGTTCATTATGTTTTTAGTTTGTTGTCCATTGTGTTTTAGTCTGCTATCTATTGGGTCTTTTATCTGTTGTCATCAGTTGTGTTTTTAGTCTACTTTCTATTGTGTTTTTAATTTGATACTTATTGTTGCAAGAATTGATCCATTTAAATCTATTGTTTTAATTATTGTGTTACTGTTTACTTCACTGTCTTTCTTTCACTCCGTCTTATCTAGATGTATCATGTAAAAATGTGTTATGTTTGTGACCTAGATGGCTAAACATATATCATTTGATTTTATATTTTTGAAAAATATATTTTAACAAAGTCAGTATAATAACTTATTACAAAATACCGTTTTTGAAAATAAACATACTTATTGTATGGAAAAAAAAGAAAAATAAAGTGGTTGCTCTTTTTAATAGCAAAGGTTACTTTTGATGTGTAGCGCTATTGTGCATACACAATAGCGGTAAAGTCTGTATACTTGTCAGACAATGACCTACATGCTTTTTTATATTATTTATTTGAATATTCAAAAATCCTTTTTACTAAATAATCCATTTAATATTAAATAAAAAAGATTTAAATGCTTTATTTGATAAGGGTTTATATTTATTACTATGTTTTTATTTATTTTATATTTATGATAACAAATTTTTTTTCTAAATTTTCAAAAGTCATTTTTACTGACTATTATATAAAAAACATTTAGTTACTTGATGTAACTAGGGTCTGTATATTAAAGAGTAAATTCTTATTTTAGTCCATGAGGTTTGTCTTAAATTATCACTTTCGTTCAAATAGTTTTTTTTTTCTCTTCTTGGTCCCTGACTTTTCCCATTTATTGTCATTTTGATCCAAACCACTAACTCCATCTAAAAAACTCAGTTAAGTTAGGAGTATTTCCGTCAACTGGTTTGTTTTCCCTACCAGACGAGGCCTAAATCAATGGAGACGATGGCGGTGGTGGCTAGTGGTGGGGTGGTTGTTGATGGTGGTGGTTGATGACGATGGTGATGGTTGATGACGATGGTGGTTGGGTTTAGGAGTATGTGCATAGTGGGTTTATCATTGACATGTGGAGTGGTTTTAACCAGTGATTCATAAAATTAATTTGGTGTAAAAACATTTTAGTGGTCGTTAGTGTATATATATATATGTATGATTATAAAAATAATTGTAGAAAAGAATTTTGGATTAAAATGGCAAAATCAAGATATAAAATATAAATTAGGTCACCGGAAAAGTAGCTTTATTGGCCGGAAACTAAATCGAAGGGAGACCAGGTCGTTTACCCTTTTAGATGCGACATAAGAGTTGTTGATCTTCATGAAAACGTGATTTGTGATGCGAAAGGGTGTGGTCGAAGGTTCGCCAGAACTTCACCGTTTTCCTAGTTGTAGCCTGCCGTTGCAAAGATACTCCACCCTCTTTAGTAATAACATGACCATTGTATACTAAGATATCATCAAAAAAGACTAAAACACTTTTTCTTAAAAGAGGTTTGAATGTGGTGTTCATCAAAGCTTGAAAGGTAACAAGTGCATTAGTGAGACCAAAGGGTAATACCAAAAACTCAAAATGCCCCTGATGAGTTCTGAAAGCTATTTTATGAATATCTGGTTCATGCATTCGAACTTGGTGATACCCAGACCTGAGATCCAATTTCGAAAAAACAGTTGAACCTCCTAACTCATCCAATAACTCATTTATCAACGAA
This sequence comes from Helianthus annuus, assembly GCF_002127325.2. Taxonomy (NCBI): domain Eukaryota; kingdom Viridiplantae; phylum Streptophyta; class Magnoliopsida; order Asterales; family Asteraceae; genus Helianthus; species Helianthus annuus. The sequence goes on from NC_035435.2 coordinate 81,594,900, forward strand.
ATAGGAAAACTGTTCTTTATAGTGGCCTCATTTAACTTCTTATAGTCAATGCACATTCTCCATGTTCCATCTTTCTTTTTAACTAATACCATAGGAGATGCAAAAATACTAGTACTCTCTCTAATAATGCCCATTATCCAACAACTCTTAGGTCATCTGCTCAATAACATCTTTATAGGCAGCAGTATATCTATACGGTTCCTGAGAAATAAGTGTTACCCCATCCTTCAATATCATTTGATGATCACAATCCCTTTTAGGTGGTAAGGAAGAGAGAACATCGAATACACTATCATATTTCTGCAAAATTGGCTCAATAGCAACTTGATTTGCAGCTTCTTGCACAATATTGACAGGAATAGGAGCCTCTGTCTGTCTAACAGGTAACATCTGAATACTGAATAAGTGGCCCTGATCTAACTGGGCTGGCTTTCCCAAAATGCCCTTCATGACCTCACTAGTACACAAGCTCACACTTGTCTGTTTATTACCCTTTAGTTCAAATACCCTATAATTGACCTTGAACTTCATAGTTAAATATTTGAAATTCCATGTAATGTTTGCCAGACTTTGTAATCACTGAATTCCTAAAACTATATCGTAGTTGGATAAGGGGATCAACATGACATCAGTTTTGAACCAAATCCCTTGCATTACCCATTGTACATTCTCACACATATCTCGACAGCTCATCACATTACCATCTGCAACAGTAATTTTCATAGATAACATCTGCTTAATGGGACACTTCATCCTGTTAGCAATTTTGACACCTAGAAAGTTGTGAGTTGAGCCGGAGTCTATCATTATATGTAATGGTCTAGTACCAATTGATCCAGTAAGTAACTTGCATGGTAGAATATGATGGTACACCCATGATTGCGTTCAATGATATCTGACGATCAAGATTATCATTAACAGTTGGCTCAAACAATTTTTCCTCACCCTCATTTTCCCATACCTCTATAGAAAACTACTTCTTATTTTTACATTTGTGTGTTGATGAAAATTTCTCAGTGCAGCCAAAACACTCACCCTTTGCTCTTTTATCAGCTATTTCTTTGGCAGTTAGGTTCTTAGTAATTGGGTTTCTAGGTTTAAAAGATGGTGAAGGTAATAAAGGAATATTTGCAGAAGATACAAGGGTAGGTTTAGAGTAAGTGTCACTGGACTTGTATGATGGCCTGTATGGTTGTTTATAGGATAATGAAGCCAAATTAGCAGCCTGTTATCTTGCCAACATATAAGCCTCAGGTAAATTTAAGGCCTTAATAGTTTCAATGGATTTCCTATTTCTGGATTAAGAGCATTCAGGGACAGACTTACAGCATACTCATCACAAATTGAAACTCTGGTTAAGGCCAAATCAAATTCCTGACACAAATCCACTAATGAATCTGTTTGCCTAATAGAAGCTAAAGCAGCCATAGCATTTTGATCCATCATTAAAGCAAATCTAGTCGAAATAAAACCTTTATACTCAGTCCATGACATACCTTCAATAGAATCCCCTCTTGATTTAACAAATGACTGATGCCATAATAAGGCAATATCCTCAAGATGTATGATAACATTCGGCACCTTGACATTCTCAAGGGTAGCATCAATAGAGAAAAAATGTTCTACCCTACAAAGCCCGCCTTCTACATTGGTTCCATTGAATTTAGGGAATTCTATTTTAGTTAATCTTCCAAAATGATATCTCTGGTCTCCCTGTTGATTCATGATAACATGATTGGATTGATGGTTAGAAACACTCCATTCTTGTACTTGATTAGGCGCCATAGTTTGTAGACTCTTAAGGATTTCGTCCATTTGTGTCGATAATTGCAATGAAGTCTGATTTAGATGACTCTTAATTGTATCGATCTCAACATTCATTGTTGTTTTAATGGCCTCTAACTGTGTCAAATTCATGCCAATAACTGTCTCCAACCTTTGTAGAACTACATCATGATCTGCAAGTCTCTGTTCTAATGACTGATTTCGAGTAGCCATTGTTGATTGAAATTGATCGAAAAATGATCAAAATCGAATTGAATTGAACTGAAATTGAATGAACAATTGATCAATTTCTACCGAAAATAAACGATTATACCAAATTCCAACTGAATTGAAACAAAATTGAGGCTGAATTGAACGATTTATCGAAATAGTTTCGCTGGTTAGGGCCAAATCAAATTCCTGACAAAAATCCACTAATGAACCTATTTGCCTAATAGAAGCTAAAGCAGCCATAGCATTTTGATCCATCATTAAAGCAAATCTTGTGACAACTCGAACTTTAGACTTGCTTTGTCTAACACTATGTGCATATGTGAACAAAATTATATGTTTGATTGAATGAATGTTATGGTTAAATGTTTAAATGTTGCGTTATTGGACCACACAACACTACACCCGATCAATTGGGCTTTACTATGGTTTGCTAACCCACTCGGTCCATGTAATGGACTCGAGATCACAAGCCGGCCCAAGTGAGGTTTCGGACCACCCTCACCTCACACGTATATGTACATACACACATCTTAGGGTTTTAGTTTTTACAACCTTTGCAACCAAAAAGAACTCACACACACAAACTCTCTCTCCCTCTCGTTGCTTGGAACCCGACGGCACAAGACCATCCGATCCTCCTCTTGTTCGGATCACCCTTCTTCACTCGTAATCGGTTAGTATGTTTGTTTGGTTGTGTGTTATGAATGTTATGTTTTTATGTTTACCATGCTAGATGATCCTATCATGTATGAACTAGGGAATTATGCTAGTTATGTTGAATGCATAGTAATCGGAATCGAAGGCCACTGTTATTGTTATTGTTTTATTTGAATACAGGTTGAATAACCGGCTATAAATTGATAAGGGATTTAGACTTAAGTTGCATGATAATTGGTAATCCTTGTAATCACATAGATCCGATTATATATTCTGTGTATTGGAATATTGATGTTCTTGAGATGAACACGTTTGATTTCTGAGTAAACTGTTAATTGATCTGAATTGTGAAACTGCCTAAAGTGTTTGCTGAAATTACGGATTGATGGTTACAAGAATTATGGAAATCAGTTACACACACGGTTGTGACTCAGATTGCGAGTCAAAACATCACAGTCTCGACTCGAGACCACAACAGCACAAGCCGGAACCATGGTTGCGAGTCCCGTTGCGACTCGTAACCAGACCATGATGAGCCGAAATCACCAGTTGCGACTCGCAACCTCCTGTTGCGACTCGTAATCTCCGGCTGTGACTCGTAACCGGGCCATGATGAACCGAGACCACCTGTTGCGACTCGTAACCACCGGTTGCGACTCGAGATCGCTGGTTGCGACTCGAGACCCCCTTTGCACGCACACTGTTTTGGGCCTACACTGTCACGGGCCCAACCTTATGACTGTTATGTTATTGGACTTGTTTACATAGTTTTTATTTGGACTGCTTATGTTAATTGGGCCGACTACTTGGACTCGTTACCTGATATGAACTGCTGATACGTTTATGTGATTTGCCATGATCATACTTGATACCATACGTGATACAAACGTGCTACATACGAACCTAACTTGCATAAGTAACCATGATAGGACGTGGTTGATCCCTTACTGTATACTTGAGCATTTTATTGTCTGCCGAGCAAACCCAGGTGAGTTCATACTCCTACTAAGGCATGGGATTCCCGGGTCGTGGGAATGGGATAAAGATTACCATTTACTAAGAACGTACATATGCTTTCCTAGACTATCACCTACCATGATCCTCGGATGTCAGGACGGTTCCGTAGGTTAGGATAACACCTACGTGGTCATATGCCAAATACTGCCTCGGATGTCAGGCACGCACGTAAAACCTACGTGTACGCATTACTTACTTCTATCCTCGGTACAAAGGATACGTACGTGAAACCCACGTACACCCCCGCGTCTCCTATCCTCGGTTGTGAAGGATACGTGCGTAAAACCTACGTACACCCCATACGCGCTACTGTTCTCGGAAGAAGAACAGGGATGATACGAGTAGTTGATACGAATAGTCTAGTGGTCACATAACATGGGAAGCCCCCACCAGTATAACTTACTATCGGCCCAGTAGAGCCACCCGTTACTTACTGTTACTCATTTACTTACTGTGAACTCGCTCAACTAGTTTGTTGATCATTCTGTTACATGCCTTGCAGATCGTTAGGTACATGGAGCTTGCACGAAGAGGAGCCGGTCGTTGTGGACAAGGATCGTTTTACTTTGTTAGACACTTATGACATTTCAGTACTTTTAACTTGGGTTTACAACAATGCTTCCGCTACTTAAACAATGCTTGGTTTGGAAACATCGATCATGTCATGATGAACTACTTTAATAACTTTTATTATTATTAAATGCTATGTTTGATATGATTGATGGCTTGATCCTGGTCATGTCACGCTCCCAAGCGGTGGTACTCCGCGGGTGGATTTTGGGGGTGTGACAGATTGGTATCAGAGCCATTGGTTATAGAGAACTTGGTTTTAATATGGGAAAACGTTTTTATTAAAACCGGACTATAACCAGAACAGTGCTCTCAACGATCCACAACGACGCTTCGCTCCACGTGCAAGACTCGACATTTTAGGTAATAAGGTTTATGTTTATTGCCTACTTGCTAGAATTACTTAGAACTTTGCTCGTGGTATGCTTAGACTACAATGCTCACTATTTGCTATTGCTTAAGAACCCTTACGTGCTTACACTTTTCTGTCATCGCACTATTCGCGAACTTTTCTCACCTATTTCGCCTTTGACATGAAGATCAATGGCTAGAAGAATTAACATGACACAAGCCCAGTTAGAGGCTCTTGTTCAAGCCCAAGTTGCTGCGGCAGTTGCAGCAGCTCAAGCAGGTAGTATATCCTGCAGTATAGGCACACTAGGATCCCTAGATCCTACATTCACTCTTGTATTTAACTTTGCCCTACTCGTACACAATAGGTCAACACGCGCAGCAGCCTGTCTGCACTTTCAAGAACTTCATGGACTGTCGTCCAAACTCTTTCAGCGGCACAGAAGGAGCGGTTGGACTCCTCCACTGGTTCGAGAAGCTAGAATCAGTATTCGAGATGTGCGAGTGCCCTGAGGCTCGCAAGGTCAAGTTTGCCACCGGCACCTTGGAAGGAATCGCGCTAACCTGGTGGAACGCGCAGGTGCAAATTCTGGGGTTGGCAGCTGCTAACGCCACACCCTGGAACGATTTTAAGGAACTCATCAAGCGTGAGTATTGCACGCGCGAAGATATTCACAAGCTAGAAGACGAGCTGTACAATCTGAAAATGGTTGGGTCGGAGATTGAAGCGTATACCAAGCGGTCAAACGAGCTGGCCGTGCTGTGTCCAACTATGGTGGACCCTCCATACAAGCGTATCGAGATGTATCTCAAGGGGTTGGCACCAGAAATCCAGAGCCACGTTACTTCGGCTAACCTCGACAACATCCAGGAAATCCAGCGTCTCGCTCATCGCATCACCGATCAGGCAGTGGAACAGAATAAACTGCCTAAGCGTGTCAGCGCTACTGCTACAGTCACTCCTTCAGCTACTCCCGTTACTCTCAGTGACAACAAGAGGAAATGGGAGGGGGATTCAAGCAAAGCATCAGTTTCGGTTCAGTCCCAGAATCAGCAGCGAAAGACTGACAACTATCAAAGCCCTAACCAGCAGTCGTCAGGTAGCCACAGGCAGGGTGGATATCGCGGAAATCTTCCAAAGTGCAACAACTGCAACAAGCACCACAACGGTCAGTGTACCAAGGGTCGTTGTCAAAGATGCCTCAAGATGGGTCACGAGGCCAAAGACTGTAGAAGCCTTTGTCCTGCGAACCAAAATCAGCAACAGCCTCATGCTCAGCCTAACCAACAACAGGGCAACAAGGGATGCTACAATTGTGGTGCTGAAGGCCACATCAAGAGACACTGCCCACAGCTCAACAGGAACCAGAACAACAACAACAACAACCAGGGCAACGGCAACAACAACAACGAAGGAAATAACAACGGCAATGAAACTCGTGGTCGTGCATTCGTACTAGGTCGTGGCGACGCAGTGAACGATCCCAACGTTGTTATGGGTAAGTTTCTCCTCGACAATATTTACGTTACTGTTTTGTTTGATTCGGGTGCGGATACAAGCTATATGTCTGTGAAAATGTGTCAACTGCTAAAACGTGCACCAACACTTTTACCCACCAAACATGTAGTAGAGTTAGCTAACGGTAAAAGTTTAGAAGCCACGCACGTAGTACAGGGTTGTAATCTTATCCTAGCTGGTCAAGCCTTCTCTATTGATCTCATTCCCATAGTTTTGGGAAGTTTCGACGTCGTGATTGGGATGGATTGGTTATCCCAACACCAGGCAGAAATCTTATGCAGTGAGAAGATCATTCGTATTCCTCGTTCTGGTCAGGAACCTCTAGAAGTTCAAGGCGACAAGAGTGGTGCAGTGGTTGACATCATCTCTTTCTTAAAGGCTCAGAAGTGCTTACGTAAAGGTCACACAGCCATTTTGGCTCTTGTTTCAGACGCATCAGTAAAGGAAAAGAAATTGGAAGATATACCAGTCGTACGTGACTTCCCTCAGGTGTTTCCTGAAGATTTACCTGGCTTGCCGCCTCATCGTCAGGTCGAATTTCAGATCGAGCTCGCTCCAGGAGCAGCACCCATAGCTCGCGCACCATATCGTCTAGCTCCATCAGAATTGGAAGAATTGTCAAAACAGCTACAAGAGCTCTTGGAAAAGGGCTTCATTCGTCCAAGCTCTTCGCCTTGGGGAGCTCCAGTGCTTTTCGTGAAAAAGAAAGACGGTACGTTCAGGATGTGTATAGACTACAGGGAACTGAACAAGGTGACGGTGAAGAACCGTTATCCTCTTCCCCGCATAGACGACTTATTCGACCAGTTGCAAGGGTCGTGTTACTATTCCAAGATCGACCTATGGTCAGGATATCATCAACTGAGAGTCCGCGAGGAGGACGTCTCTAAGACAGCATTCAGAACTCGTTATGGTCACTATGAGTTCTTGGTTATGCCGTTCGGACTTACGAACACACCTGCAGTATTCATGGATCTTATGAACAGGGTGTGCAAACCCTATCTCGACAAGTTCGCCATTGTCTTCATCGACGACATCCTGATTTACTCTAAGAGTCAGGAGGAGCACGAGCGACACCTACGCCTTATATTGGAACTCCTTCGGAAGGAACAACTGTACGCTAAGCTTTCTAAATGCGACTTCTGGCTTCGTGAAGTCCACTTCTTAGGCCACGTGGTAAACAAGGATGGGATTCACGTCGATCCATCCAAAGTAGATTCGATCAGAAACTGGCCTGCACCGCGTACACCGACAGAAATACGCCAATTCTTGGGTTTGGCAGGTTACTACAGACGGTTTATTAAAGACTTTTCAAAGATCGCGCAACCACTTACGCTACTGACACAGAAGGGTGTCACCTACCGTTGGGGCAACACGCAGGAAACTGCTTTTCAGTATCTAAAGGATAGGCTTTGCAGCGCACCTATTCTTTCATTGCCAGAAGGCACAGAAGACTTCGTAGTATATTGTGATGCATCCATCCAGGGTCTTGGATGTGTGTTGATGCAACGTGATAAAGTGATAGCCTACGCTTCTCGTCAACTAAAGGTTCATGAACGGAACTACACGACGCACGATTTAGAGCTGGGAGCTGTTGTTTTCGCGCTTAAGATATGGCGACACTACCTGTACGGTACCAGGTGCACGATTTACACCGATCACAGGAGTCTCGAGCATATCCTCAAGCAGAAGGATTTGAACATGCGTCAACGACGATGGGTCGAGTTACTTAACGACTACGAATGCGCCATCAAGTACCATCCAGGCAAAGCCAATGTTGTGGCTGATGCCCTCAGTCGGAAAGACACTCTACCACGGCGCGTGCGAGCGCTACAGCTTACGATTCAGTCTAGCCTTCCTGCACAGATACGAAATGCTCAGGTAGAAGCATTGAAGCCCGAAAACGTCAAGGCTGAAGCCTTACGCGGCTCATGACAACAAATGGAACAAAAGGAAGACGGCGCCTACTATGTAACGGGCCGGATTTGGGTCCCTCTCTATGGCGGTTTACGCGAACTTGTAATGGATGAAGCTCACAAGTCTCGCTACTCGGTACATCCAGGGTCAGATAAAATGTACCACGACATCAGCACTACTTATTGGTGGCCTAGCATGAAGGCCCACATCGCTACGTACGTTGGAAAATGTTTGACCTGTGCGAGAGTCAAGGTTGAATATCAGAAACCAGCTGGTCTACTTCAGCAGCCTAAGATACCTCAATGGAAATGGGAAGAAATTTCCATGGATTTCGTTACAGGCCTACCTAGATCCCAGCGTGGGAACGATACGATATGGGTCATAGTTGATCGACTCACCAAGTCTGCACACTTCCTACCTATAAAGGAAACGGATAAGTTCTCCACTCTCGCAGACGTCTATCTTAAAGAAGTTGTTTCGAGGCACGGAGTGCCCACCTCTATTATTTCGGATCGCGATGCACGATTCACGTCAGAGCTATGGCAAGCAATGCATAAATCTTTCGGCTCACGTTTAGACATGAGCACAGCATATCATCCTCAGACGGACGAGCAGTCTGAGCGAACGATCCAAACACTTGAAGACATGCTTAGGGCATGCGTCATCGATTTCGGCAACGGCTGGGAAAAGCACCTCCCATTGGTGGAGTTTTCATACAATAACAGTTACCATACCAGCATTCAAGCCGCTCCATTCGAGGCATTGTACGGACGTAAATGCCGGTCACCTCTCTGTTGGGCAGAGGTGGGGGATAGTCAGATTACGGGTCCAGAGATTGTAGTGGACGCCACAGAAAAGATAGCACAGATACGACAACGCATGGCGGCAGCACGCGACCGTCAGAAAGCCTACGCGGACAAGCGTAGAAAGCCTTTGGAATTTCAGGTCGGAGACCGGGTTTTACTAAAAGTTTCACCCTGGAAGGGTGTGGTACGTTTTGGCAAACGGGGCAAACTGAATCCGCGGTACGTCGGACCATTTGAAATCTTAGAAAAGATTGGCAAGGTAGCCTACAAGTTGAACCTACCAGCTGAACTCGGAGCAGTTCACAATGTCTTTCATGTATCGAACTTAAAGAGGTGCCTATCAGATGAAACCCTCATCATTCCTTTTAAGGAACTCACTATCGACGAGCGGTTGCATTTCGTCGAGGAACCAGTAGAAATCACGGACCGGGATGTGAAGGTCCTCAAAAGCAAGAGAATCCCTCTTGTTCGAGTTCGTTGGAACTCCAAACGTGGCCCAGAGTACACCTGGGAACGTGAAGACAGGATGACAGAAAAGTACCCCCAGTTATTCGAAACCAATGCTACCACTACTGAGGCTGAAGCTACTACTTCGGAATTTCGGGACGAAATTCCAGATCAACGGGGGGAGGATGTGACACCCCAGGAAAACCAGTGAACGCTATAACTTACCTAGCTTCCTCAGTGAGTGCATACCAAATTTCGGGACGAAATTTCCAATTAGTTGGGGATAATGTGACAACTCGAACTTTAGACTTGCTTTGTCTAACACTATGTGCATATATGAACAAAATTATATGTTTGATTGAATGAATGTTATGGTTAAATGTTTAAATGTTGCGTTATTGGACCACACAACACTACACCCGATCAATTGGGCTTTACTATGGTTTGCTAACCCACTCGGTCCATGTAATGGACTCGAGATCACAAGCCGGCCCAAGTGAGGTTTCGGCCCACCCTCACCTCACACGTATATGTACATACACACATCTTAGGGTTTTAGTTTTTACAACCTTTGCAACCAAAAAGAACTCACACACACAAACTCTCTCTCCCTCTCGTTGCTTGGAACCCGACGGCACAAGACCATCCGATCCTCCTCTTGTTCGGATCACCCTTCTTCACTCGTAATCGGTTAGTATGTTTGTTTGGTTGTGTGTTATGAATGTTATGTTTTTATGTTTACCATGCTAGATGATCCTATCATGTATGAACTAGGGAATTATGCTAGTTATGTTGAATGCATAGTAATCGGAATCGAAGGCCACTGTTATTGTTATTGTTTTATTTGAATACAGGTTGAATAACCGGCTATAAATTGATAAGGGATTTAGACTTAAGTTGCATGATAATTGGTAATCCTTGTAATCACATAGATCCGATTATATATTCTGTGTATTGGAATATTGATGTTCTTGAGATGAACACGTTTGATTTCTGAGTAAACTGTTAATTGATCTGAATTGTGAAACTGCCTAAAGTGTTTGCTGAAATTACGGATTGATGGTTACAAGAATTATGGAAATCAGTTACACACACGGTTGCGACTCAGATTGCGAGTCAAAACATCACAGTCTCGACTCGAGACCACAATAGCACAAGCCGGAACCATGGTTGCGAGTCCCGTTGCGACTCGTAACCAGACCATGATGAGCCGAAATCACCAGTTGCGACTCGCAACCTCCTGTTGCGACTCGTAATCTCCGGCTGTGACTCGTAACCGGGCCATGATGAACCGAGACCACCTGTTGCGACTCGTAACCACCGGTTGCGACTCGAGATCGCTGGTTGCGACTCGAGACCCCCTTTGCACGCACACTGTTTTGGGCCTACACTGTCACGGGCCCAACCTTATGACTGTTATGTTATTGGACTTGTTTACATAGTTTTTATTTGGACTGCTTATGTTAATTGGGCCGACTACTTGGACTCGTTACCTGATATGAACTGCTGATACGTTTATGTGATTTGCCATGATCATACTTGATACCATACGTGATACAAACGTGCTACATACGAACCTAACTTGCATAAGTAACCATGATAGGACGTGGTTGATCCCTTACTGTATACTTGAGCATTTTATTGTCTGCCGAGCAAACCCAGGTGAGTTCACACTCCTACTAAGGCATGGGATTCCCGGGTCGTGGGAATGGGATAAAGATTACCATTTACTAAGAACGTACATATGCTTTCCTAGACTATCACCTACCATGATCCTCGGATGTCAGGACGGTTCCGTAGGTTAGGATAACACCTACGTGGTCATATGCCAAATACTGCCTCGGATGTCAGGCACGCACGTAAAACCTACGTGTACGCATTACTTACTTCTATCCTCGGTACAAAGGATACGTACGTGAAACCCACGTACACCCCCGCGTCTCCTATCCTCGGTTGTGAAGGATACGTGCGTAAAACCTACGTACACCCCATACGCGCTACTGTTCTCGGAAGAAGAACAGGGATGATACGAGTAGTTGATACGAATAGTCTAGTGGTCACATAACATGGGAAGCCCCCACCAGTATAACTTACTATCGGCCCAGTAGAGCCACCCGTTACTTACTGTTACTCATTTACTTACTGTGAACTCGCTCAACTAGTTTGTTGATCATTCTGTTACATGCCTTGCAGATCGTTAGGTACATGGAGCTTGCACGAAGAGGAGCCGGTCGTTGTGGACAAGGATCGTTTTACTTTGTTAGACACTTATGACATTTCAGTACTTTTAACTTGGGTTTACAACAATGCTTCCGCTACTTAAACAATGCTTGGTTTGGAAACATCGATCATGTCATGATGAACTACTTTAATAACTTTTATTATTATTAAATGCTATGTTTGATATGATTGATGGCTTGATCCTGGTCATGTCACGCTCCACTTACTATCGGCCCAGTAGAGCCACCCGTTACTTACTGTTACTCATTTACTTACTGTGAACTCGCTCAACTAGTTTGTTGATCATTCTGTTACATGCCTTGCAGATCGTTAGGTACATGGAGCTTGCACGAAGAGGAGCCGGTCGTTGTGGACAAGGATCGTTTTACTTTGTTAGACACTTATGACATTTCAGTACTTTTAACTTGGGTTTACAACAATGCTTCCGCTACTTAAACAATGCTTGGTTTGGAAACATCGATCATGTCATGATGAACTACTTTAATAACTTTTATTATTATTAAATGCTATGTTTGATATGATTGATGGCTTGATCCTGGTCATGTCACGCTCCCAAGCGGTGGTACTCCGCGGGTGGATTTTGGGGGTGTGACAAATCTAGTCGAAATAAAACCTTTATACTCAGTCCATGACATGCGTTCAATAGAATCCCCTCTTGATTTAACAAATGACTGATGCCATAATAAGGCAATATCCTCAAGATGTATGATAACATACTGCACCTTGACATTCTCAAGGGTAGCATCAATAGAGAAAAAAATGTTCTACCCTACAAAGCCCGCCTTCTACATTGGTTCCATTGAATTTAGGGAATTCTATTTTAGTTAATCTTCCAAAATGATACCTCTGGTCTCCCTGTTGATTCATGATAACATGATTGGATTGATGGTTAGAAACACTCCGTTCTTGTACTTGATTAGGCCGCATAGTTTGTAGACTCTTAAGGATTTCGTCCATTTGTGTCGATAATTGCAATGAAGTCTGATTTAGATGACTCTTAACTGTATCGATCTCAACATTCATTGTTGTTTTAATGGCCTCTAACTGTGTCAAATTCATGCCAATAACTGTCTCCAACCTTTGTAGAACTACATCATGATCTGCAAGTCTCTGTTCTAATGACTGATTTCGAGTAGCCATTGTTGATTGAAATTGATCGAAAAATGATCAAAATCGAATTGAATTGAACTGAAATTGAACGAACAATTGATCAATTTCTACCGAAAATAAACGATTATACCAAATTCCAACTGAATTGAAACAAAATTGAGGCTGAATTGAACGATTTATCGAAATAGTTTCGCGAATTAGGGTTTCGAATCAAGAGTGTCACCACCACCACCACCTCCACCTTCAACCCACCATCACCACCACCTCCTCCTCCTCCACCTCCACCTTCAACCCACCACCACCTCCACCTTTACTCCATGATCTATGCTCTTTAACCCAACTCCTTCAATTTATCGACTTAACTTTCTACGTTAATCGTGGGTTCAACTTAGTCTTTCATCTTCACCAACATCATCATTGAAATTCTTCTCTCCACAGTCGCTTAAATCCACCACACCCATTGGTTTCGGGGACGCATCAACACCACACTTCTGGTTGATGAAAGCAAAATGGAGGAACAAAGATTTTAGTCCTTGGTAAGACAAGGCGGAGATGGTCGCGTTTCTATCCAACGACTCTAATGGCGGCTAGGGTTCCGTCGTGGCATGGAGGCAGATGTGAACAAGGGGTGGTACTGCCACTTCAAATCCACTCAGATCTATCAAAAAGGTTCGATGTTGTTGATTGTTGAGTTGTTTTAGTTTAAACTGGACCTAAATATGTGGGATTTGATGTGAATTTGTGTTGTTTTTTGTTTGATTGGTGGATGTGGGTGATGGTTGCGTGGAGGGTTTTCAATAGTGGAGGTGGGTGTTCAGAGGTCGGAGATGATGATTTTGAATGCTTATTCACTGCCCCGATTCGAATTTTGAGAATTTTGAGAAATGGCGGTGGTGCAGGGGTGGTGGTGGGTTAGAGAGAGAGAGAGAGAGAGAGAGAGAGAGAGAGAGAGAGAGAGAGAGAGAGATGAGAGAGAAGAAGATGAGTGGTGGGCCCATCTCTTTTTGTTTTTTAATTTTTTTAATTGTCGAGTGACAATTTAGTCATTTCACAAAGACTTAACTAGAAAATTTAACAAAAGTTAGTGTTAAGGACCACCCGAGTTTAAAAATTGCAACCACTAGGACCAAGTGTGTAATTAGTGAACATTTGGGACAAAGTCTGCAATTTTCACAAATCACATGGACCAGCCAGGCATTTAACTCTAATACTAATGTCCAAATGATCAAAAAAGTCAGAGAAAAGAACAGATGGATGAGAAGGAAGAAGAAAGAAGTTTAATGCACCATCCAACAATTAATCAATCTGGAGGTCTAATTAGTTCTGAAAATTCTCGTCGCTCCAACGAAGTCTAGTCAACTTAGTCAAAAGCTTAAGAAAACTTGATGATCAAAAGTAAATGGTCGATGCACAGTTCCACCATGGTTCGACCATTTCATGTATGGGAAAATGAAACAAAATTAAATTATGGGATTTCAAGTCAACCAATCAAGTCAAATACAAGAACTGAATTTGAAGAATCAAAGACCAGCCACAGAATAAAATACAAGATACGTAATAAAATTGGTTAAAAGAATCTTCCATAAGGGTAAGTTATGAAATATGTTATGAAGTTTTGAATTGTATACACATTTATTAAGGTTCAACCATGTGTAACATAGGAAACAAGCTTTCACATAAAAAACATGTCTAAAATGTTTGAAAATATTTCACAAATAAGCGGTCAAGTTTGGTTCTTTGCAAGATGTTAGTTCCCATCCAAATGGTTTGTGATAAAATGTTTAGAAAACCCCACAAAATACAAAATTCAAAAAAATAAAAAATTTAAGTGCTTCAATCAGAGCATGAATGGACCATACGTGAGTGGCGGAGCTCGAACGAAAAATCAATAGGGGAGAACTCTTAAAAATCCAGTACTTTACACTACAAAAAAAAAAACAAATTTCAGAAATTTTTATTAAAATTAACACTACGATTGAAAAATCAGTGACGCTGGGGCACCCCGGGCCACCAAGAACCTCCGCCACCGCATACATCTACCATATCTAAATTGTTAATTCTCTTCCTAATTTTTTTCCCCACCATTTAAGCAATGAAACTTCCCTCACTTATACGAACATTTTGCAAAACTAAGAACTTAGATATACACTAAGGTGATCTTTAACTCTTTTTCGTATTCCATGATCAAGCTAAAAAGACCCACAGACACAAAAGTTAGCATTAAGAGTATTATTATCATAATATCTTGTCAAATACTAATGCTTCAAGTTACGAGTTGTAATTCTTTCATAAACTTGGTTCATATTTTCTAAGAACCTTGACTTTTATCAATTTTTATGACTTAATACATATTTATAATTAGCTTGTGTTTATAGTGAAGACAGTGTATAATCAAACACAAACTCATTGGGTAATGTATACTTTTAGCAAATATCACCCACAAGACTTTGTGGAAATATGATGTTACAATGGAGTGATAATAATTAACCTAGAATATAAACATATCTTGATACAATGGTCTGAGCAAATCTGACAAAAATAAAAAATGTAGAAAGCCCCAAGAGTATAAACATATCTTGATACAATGGTCTAAGAAAATCCGACAAAAATAAAACTGTAGAAAACGGTTTATTATGAATTATCTCTTAGAAAAGTAGAACTATATAAATGTGAGTAGACCAGGCCATTTGGGGAGGCATATGGCATATAGACAAATTTAAAAGAATGTCACAAAATGAAGGCCTAAAATATGGAAATGAAACAACAAAATATATACTATAAGTAACTTATATTAGATATAGATACCACCAAAAAAGGACCCTGATTTCTCTGCACTTGTGTAGACCTCTAATTCAATTTGACAAGGACACATCAAATCAAAATAATAAATACCAAGTGGCTGGCTGCCTATATGTTTCAATTTTGATTGATGGATTAATGAATGAATGAATTTAAACAATGCCTAATTTTTTTTTGTTATTTTACTTTTTGGCTCTCAAGATGCCTGAGTCGTATTATTGGCACAAATCATTAAATCGACACCTTCAATACGGATCGTATAGCCTTTTCAATTTGGAATATTGTATTTTAATAATTCCAACTATTTGTCGTTAGCTCCCAACAGTCCCAACTTCAAAATAACCACTAATAGTCCCAACTATTGACATATTGGCCAGCAATGGAGCCTGACTAACAGAACCCTAATGTCGTTAGTCTCTAGTCGCTGGAAAACCGTTTTTGTCCAGAAAAAGGTTTCTAAAGGTCCGATCTAAGGTTACAAAGAGGTTTGGGACGAAAATGTTGTGTTTTCCAGCCATAAAGTTGAGTTTTCCGGCAAAAAAAGAGTTTTCCGGTGACTTCAATAGTTGGAGATTTTACTAGAAAAAGGTTCCTAAAGGTGCGTAATAAGGTTAAAAAGAGGTTTGGGACGGAAATGTTGAGTTTTCCAGCCTAAAATGAGTTTTCCGGCCAAAAACGTTTTTCCCGCGACCGGAGACTAACGGGGTTAGGGTTCTGTTAGTCAGAGTACATTGAAGGCCAATATATTAATAGTTGAGACTGCCAGTGGTTATTTTTAAAGTTGAGACTGTTGGCGGCCAACGACGAATAGTTGGGATTATTAAAATCCAATATTCCTTTCAATTTCAATAAAGACTGATGTGTCAGATTTTATCTGGTTGTCTGGACCTATACGGGTCGTATAGGTCTATACGGATCGTATAGGTTACGGATCGTATTGGATTAGTTTTTTTTTTTACAAATTTTCTTATACATTTATCTATAGTTTTTAACAAAGTTTCTTATAATTTTTACATTTTTTTTACAAGTTTCTTATAGTTAAAACTATGATTAAATGTATACAAAAACTTGTTAAAAAAAAAAAAAAAAAAAAAACTAATGCAGTACGACCCGTATAGGTCCAGCTACCCGCCAGACAAGAACTGACACATGCATATTTGACTTTGAACCTATACGACCCGTATTGAAAAAGCAAAGTGTGCGGATAGATTGGCTGGTGTACTAATAGAATTCCCTTATATAATGTTTTATATTAGAGTTATTAATATAAAAAACAATTTTAAATAATGAATCACGAGAACTATATAAGCACTTGTACATATAACTGACCAGATATAACTGGTGGGTCCACGTGTTTATACGGTTTTCATAATTCTCTACTTAAATTTGTTTGTATTGAACTACCCGCGTTTATATATATAACGGGTAAGACATGGATTTTTAGATGGTAGGTTGTGTTTTCTAAGACGGGTCAACATTCTTATTGTATAGTGTAAGCAAATGGGATTAACAAAATTGACATGAACGTTTCTTATAAAGAAATATGAGTGAGAGAAAATATAGAACATGTTCCAAAAAGAAGAAAAAAAACTTACATTATGCAGTGTCTGAGTGTGCCATCACATTCACCACCAGATTGTGGGCCCATCATTTGCAGCAATTTTATTGCCAGTCCACCCACACATAAAGGGCCTGAATCCAACCCTGCACTTTTTGCAAAGAAAAGACCCATGTCTTGTTTTTAGTCAGAAGAACAAAAAGGGTCAAAAAAGTCAAAAGTCAAAATACATACAATGGTTGATTAGTGATTAGCAATGAGCATGGATAGGTGGGGGGCTAAAAAAGAGTACATCTAAAACTGTTGTACAAGTGGTTGATGATTTTCAATGAATTGTACAAGACATTGATGTTTTCTCAGACATTTGTAGCTTTCAGCCTCAGGCCCCCAAACACATTTTTCAGAGACTACCAATTTATTCAGTACAACTATACATAATATGATTTTCTGTACATATAAGATGTAACAATATAGATATAAACCATACAAGTGACAATATGAAAATTTGTAAATACGGGTTTCGTGTGGTTTACATATCTGCAGGGAAAATTTTCTCCAGAAAACTGAAGAAACGTTTAGAGTAGAACTTGGGATCAGCAACAGATATTGACATGGGGTCGTGCCGAACGGATTTAAAAGCATGCTCAATTTTTTTCCTCATGTTGTATTCTTGCAGTATGTCTATTATACCGAGATAAAGAACAACATCATAGACCTCAAAAAGCTCTGCTTCCTGGGACCCTGAAACTTCCTGTGAAACCTTGTGGTTTGCCTGAGCTGGCATGTTCACGCCTAACTGCACCCGTAACCTGAAATTAGAGGATAGTTAATATTGAAGTCTACATTCAGTTAAAATCAGAATTTTACATAAGACTCTTTATTAGAGATGGGTAAGTAGTCCAGATGGTTTTGGTCGAGTTAAGTTGGACTGCAAATACTTGTTTGTCATTTTTTAATAAATAAACCATGATTTATGATTACAAAAACAATATCGTTACGATAATTATATAAATCTTTGAGTAAATTGATATAGGGGATATATGAATTAAAAATACACTTCGGATGACTTTCACCTATTTGACATGTTCCTTTTTTAGTTATTTTTTAATTGACCCCCCGTTTGAACTCAACCGCGTTTATAAGTAAATGGGACAATGTTGCCACCTATTAGGGTTGAGGTTTGTAGCAATGAATTAGACAACAACTCTTTCCTGATTTTGGACCAAAAGGTCATGGTTCAACTCAACAGAAACATCTCTGCAAATTGCTAGTGTGAGGCCGCATAAGTGCATGTGTATACTACCCTCTCAAACCTAACCTTAATTGACTGGAGTCACCCTACTTTATACAGGAATTTGATGAAACAAAATTTCACTTATGACACTAACACTGCCTAAACACAACTTACATTTTGACTTTTGCAGTCAAAAGGGTCAATTTTTCAATAAATAAGGGTTGACATAACTTTAAGTAGAGGTGACAGTTTGGCATAATTGCCTACAAATGGGCCGATTTGGGTTAAATTCTATCTCTCTAACCAGTCAAAGGCTAAAGAAAATTAGATAATGTTCGCAATATGATACGTTTGTAAACACAATAACTATTTAAACAATAAAGGTAAGTGGGTTGCCCAACCTGACCCAGCCGAATTTGACCCGTTACCAGACCTGTCCATTCAGCTAACTCCTATCTTCTAGTTATAACTGCTGTGGAAATACATCCCATCCTATTCACGACGACTATGTACATAAAAATTGTGGTGCAATCTCTCCAAAACAATAACATAATGCATAAAGGAGAACATTTTACAGCAAATCCAATACCTTGCAGTACCAGGAAGAAGGAGATCAACTTCCTTGTCCCCTACAGAATATGCTCTCATGGTACATCCTCTACTGTGTGGGCCAGGTGCAGTGTCAACAGAACTCGGTTCATGTGTCACTAGGAGAAGTCCCTTTGGAGGAATCGAAAGGTCCATATGACATGTTGAACCTATAAAGAGCACATGATATCTATAAAAAAATTATTGAATCTAGAATAAGGATAAATGCATGTACATGGTGGTGATGTTCAATATGAAATAGAACCTGAAAAACTAAATCGTTAAAAGCTTAAGAGTAAAGACAGAAACTCACTATCATCAGCAGGAGTTTTATGAGGCCTGTGGAATGCGTCTGGTGGTACCAAGTGACCCTTCAAATGCTCAGGAGCTCTAAAATGCAATCCCAACAGAAGGCTGTAATCTATAATATGTTGAGATTCTAAAAACATACAGTCTTGATAAAGTTGTCTGCAAAAAGTTGGGAGGGATCAGGGATATAGTATAAATGGAACTCGTAAAGAAGGCTGCTAAATAACTTACTTGAAAAGTGCATCACGCAGCGACTTGTCCATGTGGAAATCATAAGCAAGATCAAGGTCTTTTAATGTGGTACCCTCTGTTATGTCATCTTTGTTTGTACTTCTTCCTTGATGAGAACCCTTTAAATCATAACGGCGGTGTATTCGTAGTTCTGTGTAAAACATATTTCCCATGACCACAAACTCTACCTAAAAATGAGAATATAGAGCATAATGAGTTAGTAATATTGATCATGATAAAGGGAAATGAGAATAAGTGGATAAAAGATCAAACACCTTCTTGCCACCTCTCAATGTTATCTCATGGAGACCATAGAATTTAGTGATCAGAGTGTTGTCATGTGCCCGCACATGATTGTAATAGCTAGGAAGCATCTTCAGTAAAACCTAATGTGTATCATAAAACACTTATCAGAGATTTATTCTTTTCATTCAGAAACAAAAATACACAATCACTGAATAATGTAAAAACACGGTATATAACTTCATAAGGGCCACACACATGTTTCAGTAGATTCAAACCTGAAGCTCAGATGTCCTTAAGGTTTTGATCACAAATCTGTCATCATGAGATAGATAGAAAATGCTGCCACTTTTTCCCGGAGAAGAAAGCTCTCTTAAACCATCATCCCCACATATCGACATCATATAATCTGCAGCATCTAACTTGAATAACTCCCTCAAATTCCTGATAAAAAACCATCAACATGATTACGATACTAAAACATCAATGTGACATAGACTATAGTTAATTACACAATAAGTCCCAACACATTCATCAAACAAAAAGCTGTGACACTACCCTTGTTTTTTTTAAACTACAAGGCACCCTGAACAGGGGAGGAGTTCATTACATAGATCTCATTAACCATGCGAATATACTTTTGAACATCATTTACTTGATAAGAGTTGATAATTAGAATTAATTTGATAGTGGATGCTTGAGTTTATATAACATATCTGTCATAACTATTAAGGCAACAAAATACTAAACTATTGTGTTCTAATTTCCTTTCATACTTGGGAGTCTTGAACTCAGTCCTGTAAAAAATAGCATAGGATTCGATGTTTAAAAAATGACACATGACCTAACTGGTATTTACTTGTTCCAAGACTTTCAATAGAGTGGCTTCGGCTTGTATTATGTACTACTAGATAGTGTGTTGCATGCAATCCTAAGTGGTAATGTATTGTGTTGTAGGTTATCCAAAGTAGTAGATGATTGGTGAAACTACCACTAACATTTAAAAAAAAAGATGCAATCCTAACATGCCTTTACAAGGTCTGTATCATACACTCACTTTTATTGTTGGTCTAGGTATAGTATATTGTGCATAACTGCTTGTAGAGCATGGCCATATTTCCTCCAAGCACAAAGTAAAGAAAATAAAACGTAAAGCCAGCTAACAAATACCTGAAGACCATAGGACAATAGTCTTTCCAATAGAAATCAACAGAAGAGTGTGAAGGTGTCAATTGTGAGCCTTTCCTAGAGAAATACATCCTTAGTCTTGCTCGTGGTCCAAAATCAGAATGTCTCACTTCACGTAGAGGGACTGGCGTAATTTTGCCAACAGTGTACCTGTAAATCAAGCCCCGCAACACAACTTTAGTAAAAACTGGAAAGTAGAGCCAGACTTTAGAATTAAATTGGGCTGAAAATGAAAAAAGGAAATGAACTGGAACTCATGGTTGATTGGTTGAATGTACAGAAAAAAATTACAAGCACTTAAAACCTTCATATAGTACATGGTTCAAAAGATCTATGGGCCATGAGCATCTACTTCTATTTGATACAATACATGCGCAGTTCAGTGTTCATACAAGTACTAAATACCTGACTGCAGAATTAAGGAATCCTTGTGCAATATGCATGAAGAAGGATCTGTTATGCAATCTTCTACATGATCTACTTTGGTTTAATTAGAAGATCATGAAAATGCTTTGATCACAGACAACAAAAAATTAGAGCTGAAACCCGAATTTAGATGGGTTGATAAAAGTGGATATTCAATTTAGAGGTCCCATCACTAGTTAATAATCACCAAACAAAGGTTTATATAAAAGAAATCCCAGATCAAACTCAGTTTAGAGTATTCATATGCAAAAGATTATTTGTTTGTTCTATTGGTACAGGCAAGTAATAGCTCTTAGTTGGGTGCAGTTTATGGTAACCTACTGGTGAAGTTTTAGCTTATATATATATAATTACAAGGCTGCTAAACACGAGGTCCACCACCTGAGAATAATCATATACCAGATCTATAGGATTATTGCTACACTGACCCAAGAGGCGGCTATTGATTAAAAAGAAGGTATGCCTTCATGTTTAATTCATTTACCTGATACCAAGTTGCAGATTAAGCATCAGATAGTAGCTTTTATGGCCTGCAAAAATGTCTAAAGATGGCTTCTTTTTCATTTCCTTCATTTGAAACTTGCGCTGTTCCCTTTTATATGATGATCCAGCATAACTCTTACTCATTTCTTTGATCAGAACCCCTTGTATATATTCCCTTTCACAAACATCAGTAACATTATCATCTCCTTCACTTTCTCCTTCATTAGATAATATGTCAGTATTATCAAATGCTGGATCCCCAATACCCCCATCTTCATCCAGTGATACTCTTTTGCTTGATATTCTGCCTGAATTGTTAAACAATCCAATGGAAATCTTCTCAGATAAACTACGGCTTATACTCCGTTTCATATCCTTAAACCTCTCTGACCTAAAGGAAGAATTGGGAGATATAAGAACTTTCTTTTTTCCTAAACTTCTCGATGACTGGGAGTGGGACCTACTTTTTGCAGGATAGAACATGCCTTGTCCATCCTTGAGTCCCTTGGTCCACATTCCAAAATAATAACTACCATCTTCAAACCTATACACGCCAGATCCTTGTCTATAACCATTTAACCAATGACCATCAAACAGATCACCATTCATCCATTTCATCACTCCTCTACCACACATCGATCCACCTTTCCAGTTACCTATATACATATTCCCATTACACCAAGCGTATTTACCATTACCTTCATGCACTCCCTCTTTCCAAGAACCGTCATATATATCAGAATTACTATATTGCTTTCTTCCAATTCCATGCTGATTGTTAAACCTCCACGATCCTACGTATATAGACCCATCTGGCTTTGTCAATTTCCCAAAACCATCAAGGTAGCCCCCGGAAAAATCACCTTCGTAACTTGCTCCGGATGACCATGTGATCCGTCCATCTCCGGTCATTTTTCCTTCTTCCCAACAACCCTCGTAAACTGTACCATCTGACCATGTGTATTTACCTTTGCCATGAGGAATCATTCCCTTGACATCACCAAAGTACATGTCACCATTTAGAATGATCTCGATACTCATCCTGTAAACATGATATATACAATGAAGAACATTGTCAGTTTTATATACAATTTGCAAATGGCTTTAAAGTTTGCAAGAAGAAAAACTGTTGCTTTTCTTTTTAAATGGGAAAGTGATAAAAACTTGGAACAGTAGTTGTAAGTTCTATTTGCAACTAGTCAGTACTAATTGGTATGGCAGTCATGAATTTCAGATATATCCATATTTGGGAACCAATTGTCGCACACACACACTAAGGGGTGCAAACGAAACGAGACGAGCCGAGACGAGCCGAGCCGAGCCCAAGCTCGACTAGGCTCGAGCTCGTTTAACATATGAAAGCTCGAGCTCAAGCTCAGCTCGATTCGAGCTTTGTTTCAAGAGCTCGATTCGAGCTTTGTTTCAAAACCTCGAGCTAGGCTCGTGGGTAGTTTTTCAAGCTCGAGCTCGGCTCGTTTATTATTTATTAACTGATTTATATTAATTATAATTATTATTTTCTGTATAATTTAGTTATCTTTTCAAAATTACAAAAAGTAACTATTATTATTCAAATATATGTATATTGAATATATTAATTAAAAACTATATGAACAGTGGGCTTGTTTAGGCTCGTGAGTTGGCTCGAGCTCGATAAACGAAGCTCGGGCTCGAGCTCGTTTAAGCTATGCTCGTTTCGAGCTTTTTTTCGAGCCGTGCTCTTAGCTCACGAGTAGCTCAGCTCGTTTGCACCCCTACACACACACATATATATAACAGTGACATGAAACAAAGTTGTGAAAGGTATAGCACTGATGATGAATAAATACTTGTAAGGGCCTTTTTTACTAGTCTAATCATAAATTCTACTTTGGAAGATACATGTCAGCAATCCTATAGAGATTTCCTTTTTTACTCATCATATACCTTTCTTTTGTTATAGCAAATTCTCTTGTGGAGCTATGTCAACTAACAAGATGAAAAAAACTACTCTATGGTCTATACAATAGCACACAGTTGTTGCAGCTTGTGAATAAATTATAACAGAAAGATGAGACAAATGTAGTTTACTTTGACTTTATTTTTCCTTGCAGGGAGACTTGTTCAAGCACACGGAATAATGTATAGACAAATGGAGTTGATATTTTTGAAGTCGAGGCCGGTACATGATAGATCTCTAACCATGTATCAGTTTGTTATGAGCTCCTCGTGTTAATATGCAGAATAACACTTTATCCTAAACATTCAAATAGGGGATCCCAATTCAGAACTGGTTATGAAGCCCAATGAGAAGATCTCTAGAATACGGAAACGAATACTATAAACTTGCAAAGAGACGAACCTGTATTTTGAAACCATCTTAGTATTTTATTCATCTACTTCCATCTTATACAGCCATACAATGTGTTAACCTTTGACTTTTCAGATGATTAAGACAGAAACGGATTACTAATATCTTAATCTTGATTCTTCTTTTTGGTAAAATTAATATTTGAAAACTCACTATTAGTTTTATTGTAAGTTACAAGTCCCCCAATCAACATATGCAATTTCTTAAATCAGGATATTAATAAAGCAGTTCCATCAAAAAATATAATGTTGACCTGTCAAAGCACATAACATAAAGATATTGTATTATATTCTATCCAGCTATTAAGCCGTACACATTTGAACCCTTAAAAGAATATATAATTTGAGACACAGCAAGACTAATCCTTATCGATTCTTTTAAAATGTTTATCCAAATTGGAATTCAGAAGAAATACGCTTTCAGTACCATATACAAAACATTCCAATGACGACACTTCAATTGAATATTGCCCAAAAATTCACATAGACCAATTCACATCCCATGTTAATCATCTGGCAGCTCAAACGTACAGAAATATAAGCAGAACCTTGGGGCATCTATTTTTTTATGCTTGACTACGTTTGATTTGCATGCGATTCTTCCTCTCAGATCTCAAGCTCTCAATCTCTCTAATTTTCTGTTGGAAGGTGGTTTAGGGTTTAATTCCATTTAATTTTGCAAGTTTTGACAAGATCAGCTTGGAAAAGCAAAAAAACTATATTTTATTACGAAAAAGGCACCAGATTATCAGCTTTATGCCCCTAAAAAGTTTGAGCCAGCACGCTTGACATACCTAGTATTATAATCACTACCAAGTACCAACATTATTAAATACATCATATTCTCGAAGATATTTTCCCCAAAGAATCAATACCTAGTTACCTACCGACTCTGTAAGATCAGTTTACTATGTTATTATACATCAACGATTCAGCAACAGCTTTAATAAAACCTAATGCAAAATACACAACGATCCAAATTGATTTTTGGTTCTCTAATGATTTATCGCTGTATAATCGAAGCTAATTTGCAGAAAAAATGAAATTATACCGAAACTGAAACTCACAAGCTCAAGGACGATTCAAGCTTACGAAATAACTCATAAAACAATCTGCAAAAAAGAGTCAGCCTTAACATTTCAACTTTGATAAACCTAATAATACCATCAATACCGACATTATTAAACAAATCATATTCTTAGAAGATATTTTCCCCAAATAATCAATCCGTACAGACTCTGTGATATCAAAGTACGCTATTATACAATAATGATTCAGCAGTAACTTTGATAGTCCTAATGCAAAAATTAAAATTCATAATAATAGGAACCGATTTTCGATTCTCTAATGATCTAGCGTTACATAATCGAAGCTAATTTGCTGAGTAACAAACTGAAATTAGGAGGAAAACTGAAACGCACAACCTCAGCAAACTCAATGACGATTCAATCTTACGAACAAATCATACAGCAAATCTGCAAAACTGAAGAACTCCGAACCCACCGATTCACAGCCGACCTTAACATTTAAACACTAGTTATACGATCGATACCAACATTATTACACAAATCATACTCCTGGACATAATTTTATCCCTACGGACTCTTCGAAATCAGTTAAGTACGCTATCATACAACAACGAATTCAGCAATAACTTTAATCAAACCTAATGCAGAATACACAACGATCACCAATAATTTTCAGTTCTCTAACGATCTATCTATCGTTGCATAATCTAACCTAATTTACAGCAAACTGAACGATTTACTAAACCAGGGCAAAATACTGAAACTCGCAAGCTCAAATCACACAACAAATCGACAAAACTGAAGAACTCACCGGTTAAACCGATTCACAGCCGACCTTAACATCTAATATGATCAATAACAACATTAATAAACAAATCATATCTCAGTTAAGTACATTATGATACAACAAGGATTCAGCAATTATTTTGATCAACCTAATGCAAAATACACAACGATCACAAACAATTTCCGATTCTCTAACGATTTATCGTTGCATAATCTAACCTAATTACAGAAACTGAACTATTTACTAAATTTAGGGCAAAAAACTGAGCTCGAAAGCTCAAATCACACAACAAATCAAATCAACAAAACTGAAGAACTCACCGGTTAAATCGAGACTGATTCTGCAAAATCCGAAATCAAAACGATGTGTTGTGATCGATCAAATGGGTGAAAGATCAGAATTTGAAAGTTGAAGCTCCGGTACCGGAATTGCAGTTGAGATAAATTGCCGTTGTGAAGTTGTTCAGTGAGAGGGAGGATTTTTATGAAAAAATTAGGTGGGAGGGAGGGAGCGAGCGAATAATATTTAGGGGAATAATACAGTAGAATACGTCGCACGCATGAAATAGTAGACGGAGGAGGAGGACCGTTGGATGAGAGATCAACGGTTGGACGGCTTTTGTTGGTCTATTTTGTCGACTTTATGCATACGCAAGGCATATATGTGAGGTGGTGTTTGTGCTAGAAGTTTTGAGGTTTGAATATTCATCATTTTTGTATCAATAAACCGTTTTTATTGAGTTTAAATGTTTTTAAAATCCGGTTTTTATACCATACCGAATTTGGCTCAAAAACGGTTTAACCGGGTGTATCGGACGGTTCAATCGAGTGTATCAGGCAGTTTAACCGGTTTTACCAGATGGTTCAACCGGTATAACCGGCCGGTTTAAACCAGTTTTTAAAACATTCAATAAACGTGATGGTAATTTTATTCGAATTTTGGTAAAGGATGGATTGAAATGAATGGCACTACAAAAGCATCAAATTATGAGTAATAAGTGCATGTATCAGAAGTCTCTTCATGGTTTCAAACGTGGTATTTATAAAAAAGGACTTTAGTGTCGTCGAATCTTAAATGCCAATGGTTTCATGATTTGATGCTTAATAGAGTCTTCATGTTGAAATTTAAAGATTTCTTTTATTTCTCTTTTTCGTTGGAATCTTTTCTTTATCTTTAAAATATAAAGATTTTGCTATATTGATTTACTCTTCACATCTTCAAAAGTTAAAGATTGTATTTCAAGTATTTCGGTTTGTATCTCAAGCATGAAAAAAAAAAAAAAGATAAATAAACATTAAACAAATAATGTAGAGATAGAGATGAAGAATGAGATATAGAAGAGTGAACAAATTTAGAGTAAAATAATTTTTTAGATTCGAAGATTCTGTTGGGAATGCTCTTATTGATCTCTTTAGTCGCTTTCATCCTAATCAGTTTCATTGTTTCAGATTTGAAATTATTTTTTACGAAATAAAAAGTTTGGGGGGGGGCAAAAACTTTCGCGATATAGATCCAAGTGAAAGTGTAGATCCTTGTCAAATTGTTATCTGTCTTGTCTAATGACTATTAAACAACATTTAATTATTATTATTATTATTATTATTATTATTATTATTATTATTAAATTATATTATATTTATTATTTTATTTATATATTAATAATAGAAGCTAATAAATAGTAACTTTATACATTTTTATATTTTTTCTTAATTTTAATGATTTTTTTAGTATCACGAGTTGGGATAGGTTTGGTGTCAACCGGCATCAAACCTATATTAATAAAAGAAGCTAATAAATAGTAACTTTAATATTATAATATTATATATGGTTTTTATATACTTTTCTTATTTTTTTTACTTTTTAATTTTTTTCATATTTTTTCTTAACTTTAATGATTTTTTTAGTATCGCGGGTTGGGATAGGTTTGGTGTCAACCAGTATGGAACTGGTACTGGTTAAATTGAATACATTTTCATATATTTCTTAACTTTAATGATTTTTTTTGTATCACGGGTTGGGATAAGTTTCGTGTCAACTGGTATCGAACCGGTATTGGTATCGAAAATACTGGTACGGCCATGTTCGATATCGGTACATGAAGGTAAAAACCGGTACCAGCCTGGTGCAAGAAAATGCCAAAAGTCGGTACAGAATTGATATTGAAAATCTTTTAGTTTGGGAAATTCGGTACTGCTACCCGGTACCATTTGCTCATCCCTAATCACAGGTACCGTACGAATAACAACAATATCATACAATTTTTTTGTGTTAATTTTCTTCAAATTTTAATGATATCTTTTTTTTAGTTTCAGGGGGTAGGGATGAACTCGGTGCCAGCCAATACCGAATCGGTACTGGTAACGAAAATACCGGTTACGGTACCAGTATATGAAGGTAAAAATCGGTAGTGAACAGGTACAAGGAACACCAAAGGTTGGTACGAATTTGTACTTAAAATCTTTCGGTTCGGGAAATTAGGTATCGGTACCCAGTATCATTTGCTTATCTCTGACCACGGGTTTCATACAAACAATATCATTGCCATATAACTTTTTGGTTGATTTTCTTTCGGTTATCTTTTAGTGTTTTTTTCTGCGTTTTCTTTTATTCTTGTCAGCGGTTCCGTGTGCAACGAACACAGAGTGATTTCAAAACACATGTAAACACAAACTAAATAATAAAAGAAGTTCACCGCAACGCGGCGACGTGATAAACCAAATTGATTTTATTTATCATCACAAACCGAACATATTGTAACAACCCGCACCTTCGTGCTTGTTACTCTCGCTACACTCGTGACGCCCAGCACCAGAGATTCAGATCATAATGTAACTATATCCCTTATAACGCTATTTTGCATATACCCGCATACTTTCACACGCTATATCGCACATCACAACGCATATACTAACGCTTACGATGACATCGCTTGAATAGTTAAGTTGCTCCCATCGATCGCCGTGATGCAACACAATCACGCTAACGTCGACATCGCGTGAGTACTTAAGCGGTTCCCATCGATCGTCGTAAAGTGTCGCAACGCTAACGCAAACTCAACGCAACTACTTATGATATGACCTGTTATATATATAATAATGATAATAATGAAATTGTTGAAACTATCTAAACGCGCACTCGCTGGCACGCGCAACTCAATCTATCGCACTTAACACGACGCTACTTTTATTGCTAAAACGCTTAATGTGTCCACAATGCTTAACGAAACAAAACACGTCGAACGAAATGAAAGTCGGAAAACCAACTTGCATAAGCGCCCGATCGAATGACCATTCGATCGAATGGCCATCCGTCCGGATGGCCATCCGATGGAACGGTCGTCTGACCAAGTTAACCTACACCGCCTTCTCACCTTTCACCTATAAATACCCACTTGTTACATCAACTATTCGTTGATGTGACGGCCTCATCCGACCAAGCACACTCTCAAGCACTTTTCTCTCGATTCCTCGCGATTCCGTAAGTATTTCATCCTAAATCTTGTACTTCTACCATCAGCACACACTTTCTCATCATCCTCTTCGTCGAATCATACATTTTCACCGTGAAATCACCTGATTTGGACTGTTTTAGGGTGGCGTCACCTCCGGTTCTTATGAACATTGAAGTGTGACCTCATCTCATCAAGAACGGTCCAGATCTAAAGGATTTCTACATGATTTTACACAAAACTAAGCTAAAAATAAACACTTTTCGACTGATTCAAACTTTCTACATGATTTCAACTCTTTTACACTCTTTTATGCAAAACCGATGGAACCTAAGCTCGTTCAGGCTCTCCACCCATTCTCCAGTGGAGAACCGGACTGAGAACGGATTCCTACCGAAGAGACGACCGATTCACGGGTTGATTATGAAACTCCATCAAGAACAGTCGAGTCTGATCGAGCTGGGGTGATTCACGTCCGATCGGACGAGTGGGACTTAATGTGATTTCCGTTGTTTAACACGCCTTCATGCCGTCTCCGTCAACCGTAAACTTTTTAACTTAACTGATTTTACAAAGTTTTCAAACAAACAGATGCTCGATCGAATAACCATCCGATCGGACGACCATCCGATCGAACGGCTATACGACCAAGTGACTTGTAATCTCAACACTTAATCATTTTTTTGCAAAATCCAAGGAATGTTAGTTTCCAACCGAATAGTCATCCGATCGAATGACTATCTGGACAGGAGACTTAATTCTTGGTAACTTTCCACTGAAACGAATTGCCATCCGATCGAACGGCCATTCGTCCAGATGACCATCCAATCGAATGACTCTACTTATACTACAACGAAAACTTCAAAAGTCCAACATTTCACAAACACACTTTTCCAATCGAATGACCATCCGACCGAACGGACATCCGTCCGGATGACCATCCGTCCGGATGACCATCCGTCCGGATGAGTCATCCGATCGAACCACCATCTGATTCAACATCACACTCGACGCACTGTTACACGCTAATCAACGCTTACGCTATCGCTCTGTGATCAGGCTAACTAAGACGCGCTCGCAATCAATCCGATCAAGATGTGTTTACTTGTTAAACACCTACTGTGAGTATACTTGAGCCCTTTTAACGCTTTAAACACACTTTGGGGTGTAACATACGTTCATATTTAAAACGCACTTATCAGAGCTATTATCACATGCGAATTACTGTCGTACATATTTACACGTGATGCTTGATACATATGTGCTAGGACTTTTACTCGCGACGTCCCACCTTAGCTAGCATCGAGTGACTTAGCTGGTATGTCACAACCCCCGATCCCTGATTCCCGGGAACGGGCTGCCGTGAGCCAGCTTCGGTGGTATCACGTTATTACTTATTTGGCAGCGGAAATTTTCATCAGGACCGTAGTTAGGAAATATTAAATCAGAGTAAACCACCTTATTTTATAATATTAAACATATGGGTAAAACCCAAGTTTTTATTACAAACTGATTTACAGGGATAAATCCCACTTTATTAAAATAAACGCTTTCTTTTATTTAGGTAACTTTTATAGCCACTTTTCCAAGCCTTCAGTGCTGTCCAGCTGGCTTCTAATTGGCTTTCACATTGTGTTACCTGAAACGCGTTTTAAAAACATTTTGTCAGTGGAAAATACTGGTGAGTGAATCCCAGTTTGATCAAGAAAATATTAAATTAATTTAAACAGTATTGAGGGCGATTACAATGTTTATATCCACCAAATTACTCATTCAGTACTGTCAATCCTGACTTGTGGGTCATATTACACATTGGCTAACTCTTCGTCCAATGGTAACGTTACTCACATTTTGTATACAAAACCCCAACATACCGGCAGTAATTGTAGAATTACAAAGACTCAATCACTGCTAAATTGCATTGTAAAAAGGTTAAGGTTTTGTAAAAACCTATTAACAAAAAGGAGATTACTCACATTGCTGTTTTAGGTTATTCTTTAGGGTTTCCTGGTGAATATCTATAATTTACACAAATGCACGTGTGTTAGTATAATAACCCATTTTAACATTAGTAATACCCTCCCCGAGACGGCATTCCAACGACTACGTCGGGCAGAACCACGACAGCCGTTACGGAACCCTAGATCAATCGGGCAGAGTATCTAATACGTCTCCAGGGGTTATAATACTTACATCGTAGCAGAACCTCGCTACTTAGGGGGTATAATGCCCGGGTATAATAACGCCACTACAGAAATTTAGAAAGAAAGAAAGAAAGTTGAACGAGCAGACTGAAGGCCCGTTGCCTTCTATTTATAGGGCCTGATTCTGTCTTTCTCGCGGCCCGCGTACAATTAGCACAGGGCCTACGCGGCCCGCGTTGACCTCCGGTGAAGGCGTAGCTTAGCTGGGTCACTATGTAGGCATGCCGGGTGTTGGGCCAGGTGGCGGCCCAGGGCTGCGCCACATTCTAGGTCGCTCGCGGCCCGCATGAACTTAGACGAACTCATACGCGGCCCGCATGAACTAAAGATTTCAGCGGAGTCCGGTTACCCCTTAATGCGGCCCGCGTTAAGTTGAGGTGAGGTCATACGCGGCCCGCCTCAACTTATTATTTATCGTTTTTAATTTATTTTATATGTTATATTGTATTTTGGGCTCGGTTTTCACATATGGGGTGCATATAAAGACATATTGAGACATTTTAAAATATATTAGGGTGTCGAAAAATTTATGAGGGTGTCGGTTTACGTTAGGGTTGTTATATCCTCCCCACCTTGTTTTAGAGCTCGTCCTCGAGATCTACTGTAACAAGTGTGGATATTTCCTTTGCATTTCTGATTCGAGCTCCCATGTGTATTCAGGTCCTCTTTTGGAGTCCCACTTCACTTTGACCAAAACTAATCTCTTATGCTTGAGATTTTTAATTTTCCTATCTTCAATCTGTAGAGGTCTCTCTACAAATTTGAGTTGTTCATTTACTTCTATATCTTTAAGAGGTACTAAGAGTGATTCATCGGCTAGACACTTTTTGAGATTAGATACATGAAATACATCATGTATTCCTGCCATTTCCTCTGGCAGTTGTAGCTGATAGGCTACAGGTCCTAGTCTTTTAAGAATCTTGAAAGGTCCAATATACCTGGGACTTAACTTTCCTCTTTTAATAAATCTTACCACTCCTTTCCAAGGAGAGACTTTTAACAATACTTTATCTCCTACTTGAAATTCTAATGGTTTGCGTCTGTTATCAGCGTAGCTCTTTTGTCGATCACGCGCTGCTTTCAGTCGTTCCTTGACTTGAATGATTTTATCAGTTGTTTCTTGTACTATCTCGGGTCCAGATAGTTGTTTTCCCCAATTTCTGCCCAACAGACTGGGGTTATGCACTTTCGTCCATAAAGTGCTTCGAATGGTGCAGCATTGATACTTGTGTGATAGCTGTTATTATAAGAAAATTCTATTAAAGGTAAGTGTCCGTCCCAGTTACCTCCGAAATCAATTACACAAGCTCTAAGCATGTCTTCCATTGTCTGGATTGTCCTTTCACTTTGCCCGTCCATTTGAGGATGATAAGCCGTGCTTAAATTCAACTTAGTTCCCATTGCCTTTTGGAAGCTTGACCAAAAATGAGAAGTAAAACGGCTATCCCTATCAGAAACAATTGATAAAGGAATTCCATGTAATGAAACAATTTCATTTACATATAATTTGGCTAATTGTTCCATACTAAAGGTTTCCTTCATTGGTAGGAAATGAGCTGACTTGGTTAGCCTATCTACAATCACCCAGATTGTATCATTACCTTTTCTTGTTTTAGGTAATTTGGTAACAAAATCCATTGTTATCAATTCCCATTTCCAAACTGGCATTTCTAATTGTTGCAATAAACCTGAGGGTTTCTGATGTTCAGCTTTAACTTGTAAGCAAGTTAAACATTTAGAAACATAAGCTGCTATGTCCTTTTTCATTCCTATCCACCAGAAATTTTTCCTTAAATCCTGGTACATTTTATCACTTCCTGGATGCATCGTATATTTAGATTTATGAGCTTCTTCTAATATACGGTGACGTAAATTTCCTAATTTAGGTATTCACATTCTCTTTTTATGGAACCTCAAAATTCCATCTGTTCCTTGTTCTAACTCCTTAATCATTCCTTTTAATTTTTCAGTATCCTCCTTGATTACTGATTCTTGTGCTTTTCTAATCTGATCGTTTAAATCTACTTGTAGATTTAATTTAAGAGAACGTACCCTTTTTGGCTTTTCGTGACACTTTCGGCTTAAAAATCAGCCACTACATTTGCTTTTCCTGCGTGATACTGGATATCACAATCATAATCACTAAGTAATTCCATCCAGCGTCTTTGTCTCATATTCAACTCTTTTTGCCCAAAAACATACCTTAAGCTCTTATGATCTGTGAATATGGTAAACTTACTACCATAAAGATAATGTCTCCAAATCTTAAGGGCAAAAATTATAGCTCCTAATTCCAAATCATGGGTTGAATAATTTTCTTCATGATTCTTAAGCTGTCTAGAGGCATAAGCTATAACCTTTTGACGTTGCATTAATACACATCCATAACCTAATTTAGAAGCGTCACAAAAGACTACAAAGTCTTCAGTTCCTTCTGGTAACACTAGTATGGGTGTATGGGTTAATCTTTGCTTAAGGATTCTAAAGGCTTCTTCTTGTTTTGGTCCCCATTCAAACTTAACAGATTTACAAGTTAACTTAGTTAAAGGAATGGCTATTCTAGAAAAATCTTGGATAAATCTTCTATAATAACCGGCCAATCCTAAGAAACTTCTAACCTCAGTTGGTGACTCAGGGGTTTTCCAATTGGTTATTGCCTCGATCTTTGTTGGATCCACATGAATTCCTTCATGGTTAACTAAATGTCCGAGAAATTGTACTTGTTCTAACCAAAATTCGCACTTTGAAAACTTAGCATAAAGCTTTTCCTTTCTCAATAAACTTAAAAGTAAGTGCAAGTGCTTTGCATGCTCTTCTTTACTTTTAGAGTAAATTAGAATATCATCTATGAAGACAATTATGAATTTATCCAAATATGGTTTACATATTCGGTTCATCATGTCCATAAATGCGGCTGGGACATTGGTTAAACCAAATGGCATGACAGTAAATTCATAATGACCATACCTTGTTCTGAATGCGGTTTTAGGAATATCCTCTTCCTGTACCTTTAATTGATGATATCCTGATCTTAAATCGATTTTAGAGAAAAATCGTGCTCCTTGAAGTTGATCAAACAAATCGTCGATCCCCGGTAATGGATATCGATTCTTAATCGTGACTTTGTTTAATTCACGGTAGTCAATGCACATACGCATTGATCCGTCCTTCTTTTTAACAAATAAAATCGGCGCTCCCCATGGCGATGAGCTTGGCTGTATGAATCCTTTCTCCAATAATTCGTCTAGTTGTTTCTTCAGTTCTTGCATTTCAGCGGGTGCCAAACGGTAAGGTGCTTTGGCAATCGGTGCTGTCTCTGGTAGCAGGTGAATTCTGAATTCAACTTCCCTGTCTAGCGGTAGTCCTGGCAATTCTTCTAGAAAGACATCTGAAAACTGAGACACTACTGGAATGTCTTTTAATTCTTTTCCTTTAGTGTTAGTGATTATAGAAATCAAATACACTATATATCCTTTCCTTATATAACTTGCAGTTTTCATCACAGAGATGAATTTAGTGGATCTAGATGGTTTATCTCCTTTAATTGTGATCTTTTCACCTCTTGGTGAGTTTACCTGAATTGACTTTTGATCACATAAGATATTGGCTTTATTGGCTATTAACCAATCCATTCCTAATACGACATCAAATCCTACTAGATTCATTGGGTAAAGGTTTGCAATAAACTTTTGATTAAAAATTTCTATTCTTGCTCCTTGCAAGATTTCAGAAATCTTAATGGTTTCTCCATTTGCTGTCTCTACTAGACATTCTTGTGGTAGTTTAGTTAATGATTGATTTAGGAGTTTGCAAAATGAAGTATTAATAAAACTTTGGTTTGCACCAGAGTCAAATAATACTTTAGCAAATATATCATTAACTAAAAACGTACCAGCAATGACGTCTGGAATCATCCTAGCTTCATCTGCAGTTAAAACGAATGCTCTGGCATTTTTAGGATTCTTGTTGTTTGCAGCTGGAGCCAATTTTGGGTAGTTTGGCTTGATGTGACCTTTTTCTCCACAATTGAAGCATATGTGGTTGCTGGCTTTCCTCCTGCAGTCTTCTTCCATGTGACCTGCCGTTTTGCAAAAATTGCAATATATGGAGCATTTTCCAGAATGCTTCCTTTTGCAATATTTGCAATACGGTGCAGATGTAGAACCTACATTCCTACGGTTGAAATTTCCAGAACGGAATTCTTGAGTAAGCTTTTGGGATAAGTTTCTTCTCTGGTCTTCTTCTCTAGTACGGATTAACTCATCTGTCAAGGTATTAGCTAGTTTTACAACTTCTTCTATGGTTTGGGGTCTAGCTGCCTTGACTACATGTCTAATTTCTCCAATTAATCCCCAGATATAACGGGAGATTAGCACTGGTTCAGGTGATGCAAGGGTTGGTACTATCCTAGCATATTCAAAGAATGTGGTAGTGTAACCCTTACTGTCTACCCCGGTCATTCTAAGATTCATAAACTTATTTGCTATCTGTTCCTTTTCATTGGGAGGGCAGAATTTCCTTTCTACCATATTTTGAACTCCTCCCATTCCATGCTATAAATCCTATCACTTCCTCTTGACTGGAGGATAGTGTTCCACCATTTTAAGGCTGCGTTTTTAAACAGATTTGAAGCAAACATTATCTTATCTTCTTCAGCACATTTGCTTATTTTTAGAACAGCCTCAGTTTTCTCTATCCAGCGTAGGGCTGCAATGGGTCCTTCATTGCCCGAGAATTCTATTGGTTTACAGGACCAGAATTCTTTGTAAGAACAACCATATGGCATGGTTCTTCTTCTTTTGGGAATGGGCGCTTGAAGTATGGGTCCATTGTTCACGCTGTGTTCCGGTTCACTTGGTCGTTTACTGCTATGCTTACTTTTATTATTTGCTTCTTGAACCGTTTGAATAATAAATGGCATTGCATCTATAATTCCTTGTGCCACTATGTGTTGAACGGCACTATTATCCATTTGGTTTCCATTGTTATTGTTGTCCGGATTCTCATTAACCACGTTATCGTTACTCTGGTTATCGTTATTCAGATTATCTTGATTTTCCTCGTCGGCCATCTGAATTTTAAACATTTACCAAATATTAATATCACAAATAATATTTGAATATAGCCAATCACATGACACGCACTTTTAGCCAAAAGCGTCGAGCATTGCGACTTTTACTCTATTTATATAGTATGCATCATTACACACCAGTACTAAAATTTAAATTATAATACCGACTGAAATGTAAAGCTACAATACTAATAGTAGGCATCCGTAGTGTTTTTTTTTTCTAACACATACACACATATATTATTATATTATTATTATTACTACTACCGTTCCTGCCATCACATTCACTGATATGGATTCATCCAAAAATCCATATTACGCTCGTCGTATTTCCATACGAGGCGTTCTCCCACCTGTTGCATTCTTTCACTGCTTTCTAAAATTTCCTCACCGAAAGTCCTAAGTTCTTGGACATTTTCTGCACTCATTGGGGGTGCAGGTTCTAGGACTGGGTTTGGAATCTGAGGTACGGGTTCCTGGTATGGAGGGATAGGGACCTGGTACGGGTATGGATTCTCTAAAATTTCCCTAACATATGCATCACTAATGTTGTAGGGATCTTGAGGATCTAACCCTGGGTAAGCTCCTAAGTTGGGTATTGGCACATTTTCCTGTATTGGGTTTTGTTGCACGTAGTCCCTAATTTCATCCCACCAGGGGTCATAATTTGGGTCTAGGGGGTTTGGTGCAGGTACCCCGGTATCTCCTCCGGGTTGAAATCATGCATTTCTACTTGATTTCCAGGGTGTTCTATTTCCATAGGTTGGTCAGGATTTTGTGGTTGTGGTTGGGGTGCTAGCATTTGTTCCAGGATTGGGTCAGCAGCAGTGGTTGCTAAAATATGGATATTGGCTATACCCCTATTGAGCATATCCTGATTATAGGCATCAGTCTCTCTTTTTGCTGCGGCTAACACTCGCTGTTCCTACAACTTTTTCATTCGTTTCCTACGCTCGTGCGCTCCCCTACTGAACCATCCCCTCTTTTTCTGAGGAAATGGCTCTTCAGATTGAGCCTTAAACACAAAGATTCCTTCTTCCGTATCAGCAGAATACCCTGAGAGGGCAGGCTGAGAAGAGGAGGTGCCTTCGCTTCTAGGCGTACCAGACAATTGAGATATGCGTCAGAGGGTCCTTGGTCGCTCATACTGTAAACTAACAAATAGTCAGATAACACATAGCAAGAAAATACAATTATGCACGTATTCCCGTAATTTATTTCCTAACACTTTGAATTTTGATGTCAGCGGAACACTTCTGTGGCTGAATCAGTGGCATAGCTCTGATACCACCTTCTGTCACAACCCCCGATCCCTGATTCCCGGGAACGGGCGGCCGCGAGCCAGCTTCGGTGGTATCACGTTATTACTTATTTGGCAGCGGAAATTTTCATCAGAACCGTAGTTAGGAAATATTAAATCAGAGTAAACCACCTTATTTTATAATATTAAACATATGGGTAAAACCCAAGTTTTTATTACAAACTGATTTACAGGGATAAATCCCACTTTATTAAAATAAACGCTTTCTTTTATTTAGGTAACTTTTATAGCCACTTTTCCAAGCCTTCAGTGCTGTCCAGCTGGCTTCTAATTGGCTTTCACATTGTGTTACCTGAAACGCGTTTTAAAAACATTTTGTCAGTGGAAAATACTGGTGAGTGAATCCCAGTTTGATCAAGAAAATATTAAATTAATTTAAACAGTATTGAGGGCGATTACAATGTTTATATCCACCAAATTACTCATTCAGTACTGTCAATCCTGACTTGTGGGTCATATTACACATTGGCTAACTCTTCGTCCAATGGTAACGTTACTCACATTTTGTATACAAAACCCCAACATACCGGCAGTAATTGTAGAATTACAAAGACTCAATCACTGCTAAATTGCATTGTAAAAAGGTTAAGGTTTTGTAAAAACTGTTAACAAAAAGGAGATTACTCACATTGCTGTTTTAGGTTATTCTTTAGGGTTTCCTGGTGAATATCTATAATTTACACAAATGCACGTGTGTTAGTATAATAACCCATTTTAACATTAGTAATACCCTCCCCGAGACGGCATTCCAACGACTACGTCGGACAGAACCACGACAGCCGTTACGGAACCCTAGATCAATCGGGCAGAGTATCTAATACGTCTCCAGGGGTTATAATACTTACATCGTAGCAGAACCTCGCTAATTAGGGGGTATAATGCCCGGGTATAATAACGCCACTACAGAAATTTAGAAAGAAAGAAAGAATGTTGAACGAGCAGACTGAAGGCCCGTTGCCTTCTATTTATAGGGCCTGATTCTGTCTTTCTCGCGGCCCGCGTACAATTAGCACAGGGCCTACGCGGCCCGCGTTGACCTCCGGTCAAGGCGTAGCTTAGCTGGGTCACTATGTAGGCATGCCGGGTGTTGGGCCAGGTGGCGGCCCAGGGCTGCGCCACATTCTAGGTCGCTCGCGGCCCGCATGAACTTAGACGAACTCATACGCGGCCCGCATGAACTAAAGATTTCAGCGGAGTCCGGTTACCCCTTAATGCGGCCCGCGTTAAGTTGAGGCGAGGTCATACGCGGCCCGCCTCAACTTATTATTTATTGTTTTTAATTTATTTTATATGTTATATTGTATTTTGGGCTCGGTTTTCACATACGGGGTGCATATAAAGACATATTGAGACATTTTAAAATATATTAGGGTGTCGAAAAATTTATGAGGGTGTCGGTTTACGTTAGGGTTGTTATATGGTAGCATAGTCGGCGTACCATGGTTCTTCTCTGTATTCCACCATTTCCAGGGACTCCGTTGGGAACTTTTCGTTGATTTGCTCGTCCATGGTTGCCTCCAAAGCTGGGTCTT
The DNA here is from genome assembly GCF_002127325.2 of Helianthus annuus. Taxonomy (NCBI): domain Eukaryota; kingdom Viridiplantae; phylum Streptophyta; class Magnoliopsida; order Asterales; family Asteraceae; genus Helianthus; species Helianthus annuus. Next base: position 81,634,332 of record NC_035435.2, read on the forward strand.
CTAGGCGTGAAAGATGATCTGCTACGGTGTTTTCTGCTCCTCTTTTGTCTTTGATTTCAATATCAAATTCTTGGAGGAGTAGAATCCATCAAATCGAACGGGGTTTAGCATCCTGTTTCTTGAAAATGTATCGAATGGCTGCATGATCTGTATAGACTATTGTTTTAGAAAGAACAAGATAAGAATGAAATTTATCAAAAGCAAATACCACAGCTAGTAACTCTTTTTCAGTTGTTGTGTAATTTTCTTGTGCATCGTTAAGTGTTTTTGTTAGTGCATACATCTGTCGACTTCGTCTTGTATTGAGTCTTAGACTTAGAATGTTAGATCAGGGCACATTGTACGAGAAAATGTCAAAGTTTAGGTTGTATAGATGCTGATTTCGCTCCAAGCAGCACATGCATGTGATTCCGCCCAAAATGGTTTCGAGCGGAAATCAACATGTTTCTGATTTCGCTCCAAATGGTTCTGGTGTCCTTTCGAGCGGAATCAGGGTCCCTATATATACTCTTATGAGCGAAATCAGTAATAATTCTCTTGTTGCCGGTACCAAACTGCTGCCGAAGTGCCGTTTGACTGTAATCAGTGTGAAATCATCAATACAAGGCAGATTTAAGTATATCAAGCTGTTTTTCACTTCTGTTTCTTGTTTTCCGCATCTGAAACGGATTAGTGCTCTTCAGATTGACTCATTTGGGTCAGCACGCGATCCTACAAGTGGTATCAGAGCTCAAGATGAAGAGTTCTTGCCAAAACAGCCTTATTTTCTGACTTCTACACCTTTTTTTTGAATCTGAACAAGTTTGAACGGTCAATTTCGGCTGAATTTTTCACAGGTTATATAAAATTATATTAATAAAACCTTGAAAGAACTAGGACAAAATTCGAACTAAAAGTGGGTTAAAATGATGTGCGAAGTGATTCCGCTCCAATGGACATCTTTTGATTCCGCCTGAGATTGGTCTAATTTTGCTCCAACTTAGTGTTTGATTTCGCTCCAAAGTAACACTTCTGAGTGATTCCGCTCCAGATAACTAGACTTCAGATTCCGCTCCAAAACTTGTTGTTAATTCCGCTCCAGACATTCAACCATATATCAGATTCCGCTCCAAATCACATCTGTGATTCCGCTCCAAACCATAGTTAGGATTTCGCTCCAATATACTGATTTCGCTCCAAACTGTTAATTGGGATTTCGCTCGAAACTACAACTTGTTATTTCGCTCAAAATTGTCTGTTATTGAAAAACGTGCTACTAAATCATGGCTGAAGAGTTTTATAATGCATTCGCGACACCTGTTGCCCCAGTGACTGCTGCTGAAACAGTGTATAGTGAGAATGAGACGGGTACTCATCAGAAACCGCCTAAGCTGATGTACATTGAGGATTGTCAGGGTTGGAAAAACCGATTTGAGAACTGTGTTCAAGCTTACAAATTCGATGCATGGTGTTCATTGCTAAAAGATTATGAGAGACCAAAGAATGAACGCGGGTTAGAAAAGGGTTTTAATGATTTTACAGAAGCTGACAAGTTGAAATACACAAGTTAGAAGATGATGATCAGCATTCTTCAACAAGCAGTTAAAGAAGATATTTTTGTGTTACTTCAACACAACGGAACAGCTAGATCAATTTGGGAGGCTTTAATTCAGAAATTCAGAGGGAGTGCTGATATGATCAAACAAAAAGGCCTTATTGAAAAAATCGTTTGACATGTTTACTACATTTGATCATGAAACAACAAAGCAGACCATAGATAGATACTGTCATCTAGTTCTGGAAATGGGAAGATTGGATATTCAGAAAGAGGATGACGAGTGGGTCGATAAATTAGCTGAAGCTTTACCACACATAAATGGGGAACTTATTTGATGGTAGTGAAGCTTATGAGGAAATCCGAAAGTATGAATTTGGCACAATTCATTCAGAAGATTGAAGAACAAGAGCTGGATATTCAAAAGACAGCTATCATGACAAATCCAAACGCCAAACAAGATGTCAGTTTGTATTATCGAGGGAACAAGTTTGAAGCTACTCCCAGCCAGAGTCCAAAGACTAGCACTGCTTTTAGTGCTGATGGCTCTTCAAGTCCAAATGCTAGCACTACAACTCAAAGTGGTGGATATACTTCATCATTCTCAAGCTTTGATCCAAATAGCAACACACCTAGTCCTCAGAAGCAAAATTCAACAAATCTGCAGTGCAATGTGACCTTGAACATTCAGAATGGTCAACATCTATCTCCTGAAGTGGCTAAGCAACACATGGCATCTCTTGTCGCCATGTTAGAATCGTATGAAAGCTTGATTGCAGGCAGAATTGGTAATCCAATGCTCACAAAAGAAGATTACGACCAAATCGATGCAGAAGAGCTAGAGCTGATGGATGTGAAGTGGTGTTTGGCTAGTGCCTGCAGGAGAGCTGAAAAATTTCAACAAATTACTGGCAGAGATGAGTTTCGAGGAATGGCTACCTCTCCACTGGGTTTTGACAAGTCAAAGGTTACCTGTTTCCGATGTAAAGGAAAAGGTCACTTTAAACGGGAGTGTAAAAATCAAGAGTCAACTGGGAGTCAAGATAAGAGCAATTATTATCAGAAATCAATCTTTCATCAGATCGATCAACAACCTCAGCAAAAGGATCAGAAAACTGCTCATGGGAAAATGATCGAAGAAGCAAATAAGAAAGCTTATTACGGGATAAAGATCAAAGTGATGAGTTTGTTGCAGAGGGATTTAGCTGGGACAATTACATACCTGGTGTGACTAGACCTGATGTGGCTCTTGTTACCAGAATTTTGGGTGAAAATGAAGGTCGTCCTAAAAGAATTCCAATATTTCTAGATCTAGGAAGTGATGTTGATACTGATGATGAGGAAGAATATCTTAACAAATGTAGAAAAAGTATTGATCCTGACAGTTTTAATTTTTTTCTATGCAGATAAAGTTGAGTTGCTGAATCAAAAGAAGATTGCTCGTTTGAAGAGAGAGCTAGAAGCAGCAAAGTTACTCGCTGATGAAAAGGCGAAGACAGAAGCTGGAGAAACAAAAGTTGAAGCAGTTACTGAGAATGCGGCAGAAAAGATTGTTGAAGTAGAGAAAGTAGTAGAGAAAATTGTCGAAGTCGAAAAACTTGTAGAAGTTGAGAAAATTGTAGAAAAAGTTTTCGAAATAGAAAAGATTGTTGAGGTCGAGAAACTAGTTGAAGTTGAAAAGACTGTCGAAGTTGAAAAGATAGTTGAAAAGGTGGTTGAAGTCACGAAGCCTTGTGAGAAATGTTCAGAATCTTGCAAAGTTTGTGAAGAAAAAGATAAGAAGATTGCTGAATTAGAAAAGATTAAAGAAGATCTACTGTCCGATGTAAACTATGTGAAGGAATCGTACGATGTGCTGAATAGGACAGTTGATAGTTTCAAAAGAACGAATGCATAAATTGAGAAAGCAAATGACAAAATGAGTGCAACTTTAATGACAAAGCAAAGCGTCATCAATGATTATATTGAAGATTGTGCTAAACTGAAGAAGGAGCTGGAACTTGAGAAGATTGAGAGTGAAAGGATTAAGCGATTACTCTTGAGTTACACTACGTGTGATTATTTGATTGGTCGTGTTTATCCTACTGTTGCAGGTCTTGAGGCTTTCAAGAAGGAAAAGACTGAAGATGCTGATACTGGTAAGAAATCAAGTGTCAAGTATAACAGATGTCCGTCTCCTATCTTTGAGAGTTATTCCCCCAGGAAACCAAATGAGGAACGGGTAGACAAGGCTCTAAATATCATATTAAAGTTTGAAATCACTGATGAATTACCACACAATATTGATGTCACATTCACAGTGTCTGACACTGATCATGAGTCTGAGTTAGTTAAGAGAGTTGTCGATCAGGTGTTGGATATGGATGAAGAGTCAAAGTCGGAGTCTAAGTCAGATAGTTCGAGTTCGTCTGAGAAAAGTCCACCGGTTAAGAGGGTTTACAATAAAGAATTCCTGTTATTAAAATCTAATTTGAATGACGGATCAGTCAAAGTAGCATATACGTTGAATGATTCAGACAAATTATATTCTGACGAGAAATTCCCAATAAGAAGTGTAAAAGCTGAGAAGATCAAAAAGGTTTTCAAATTAACAGAAATTAATATTTCTGAAATAAAAGATTTAAATCTTTCTGCAAAACCTAAACCTTACACTTCAAGGATTCAACAAAGAGTAAACAAGAAAATGGGTTATGGTTGTGGTTATAGTTTCCAAAAGAAACCAAACCATAATGGTAACCTCAAAAAGAAAGGTCTTGGTTTTAATTCGTCAGAAAATTATAAAAATCAGAAAACTTATAAACCAAAAACAAATTTGTTTCAGGTGGGAGTTCTGAAGATGAGCAGAAGAAACCTTTCTGGAAACAGTCAAACCAGGAGTTTCTTGCTGAAGTGAAGAAGAATGTGAGAAAGTTTGCTCAAAGAGTTGACAGAAGAACCTGCTTCAAATGCCAGGAAGTTGGACACATAGCTTGGAATTGCCCCAAGACCAACTACCAAAAACAGGGAGTTTCTTCTAACTCTGTTTTAAGAAAGACTTGTGTTGATAAGAAAGAACAACCTGTGAAAAATGTTAAAAAGTTTGAAAATTCTACTTCTGAGGAAGGAGAAAGTTCAAAAAGGTTTTACAAAAGAAGAGGTGATTTGAGTAAACAAAAGTGGGTGGTTAAAACAGATAGTTGTTCTGACAATGAATCTGATTCCATAAAATCAGAGGAGTCATTGGTTGAGAAAAAGATTGTGAGTTCCGTTCCAGAAGTGAACGATGAGAATTTTCCTCAATTGTCAAAGGAAAATCTGATGTCGAAAGTGGGAAAGGTAGAGATCTCAAATCAATTCTTCGCTGATAAGGGATAATTTGATGTTGAGAAGGCTTTCAATGGGAAAGTCAAACATATTTTCGGTAAGATGGTTGATAGGAAGGTAAAAGGTGCTAAAGAGTTTTACAAATTGAAATGTTGGTGGGAAAGATGTGTTCCAAAATCACCCAAGGCTGGTCAGGCTTGGGTGGACATTATGTTTGATTAAACACTTGACTTGCCGGAGCTCCCAGGTTGGTAAGAGTGGAGCAGGAATCGGCATCATTCTTGAAATGTTTGTTTGGTAAATCTACAAGTGATATCTTTAAATTGTTATATTTTGATTTACAAGTGATTATGGTTGGTGAGTGAACCTGTAAGTGGTTGAAAGAGGTTTTCATTGACAAGTGGTTAATCAAGGTCATTAAATTAAACTTGATTGGACCATACCTACAAGTGGTATTTTGGAGAACAAATGATGAGTTTATCCCCTAACCTACAAGTGGTTTGAAAATCAACAAAACTAATTTTCCGGAAAAACCATTTGACTAAAACAAACTTAAGTGTTTTGAAATCACAATGGGAAAATAGTTTGTTGTGAGGGGGAGTTCTGATTGTTTATGCCGAGTGGATGGCGATTTGAAGTGATTTGATATCAGTTGTCAATTTGTTTGTACAGTTTGTTTTCAAATTTTCCTTTAAATGTGTTTGCATTTTAGGGGGAGTAAAAATTTCATAGAAAATCCAAAAACATTAGAAAATTTGAAAAAGCCAAAAACATGATAAAATTTAAAAATGAGTTTTGTTGTATAAAAGAGGAAATGATAGTACATCAGTGGACGATCACGGCATGCTAAAGAATTGGAAAGTTAAATAGTGATAAACGGTCTCACTGATGATGTGTCAGTAGGTTTTTACACATTTAATAGATTGTGACGAGATATAAACCTAAATTTCAAACTTGCTTAATTCATGGGTAACATCTCTCGGATATATGGGTAACCCCCAAAATCTTGTTTGAAGGACCCCTCTTTCTGAGATACTAGGTCTTTATGCTTAGTGATATCTGCGGTATTATCCCGGGACTTCTGCTGTATGGAAATACTGACCTAGTCCCCGTATAATACTTTCCGCAAATGCTTGAAATACAGCGCCGCCCTCAGCAAAGTGATCAAATAATAAAATTGATAGTCTTTGCTGTTGAAACAAAAGATCCTCTAAAGGGGACACACCAAAAGTCGAGCCATCATCTCTCTGCTGAACGGAAGTTCTGACCTGAGCTCTCACGGTTTCGCACCTAACCCCTTACAGATATCATCTAGGTATACTCACCTGTAAGACTGAATATTGGGATCTAGATACGGGAGTATATTCTGAGGTGGGACACGCGAATAAGTTTAAGTCTCTAAAACACTAATTTCGAATCTCGAAACAATTGAACTTTGTGTGAAAATTTAAGTGGATCAGTATACTGACAATCTAAGTGAATTGTTTAAAACTTAAAATGATTAAAGCTTAACGGTGTTGGTGATTTGTCTCAAAAACTGATATGATCCTCTTACACAAACTCACAAAAATATTATATGTAAATATTTCTTTATTTCGGTTATTTCATAAAATTCCAAAAAGATTTTCAGTGTGTTTTAGCAAAAATTTTGAAAAATCCAAAAAGATTTTCGTCAACTGATATTGAAAAGCTGATTTTCAAAATTCCGAGTGCTGAACATGATGAACAGGTTTGGGAGAGTTTGATTGAAAAGTTTTCGTAAAAATGATTTTATGAATGATTACAATTTTTCTGATTGTATTTTGTTAGTAGGGGAGTCAGTGTTGGTGCATACAATTTTAAATTTGTTAAATATCTTATTTTTATGAATCTTATGTTTTGGGTAGAGAATTTGCAGGAAAACCTGGATTCTGATTGAGAATAGCGAGCCAGGTTGCAATCCTGTTGCTGTAAAAGTCAGACTCCAATTCCAACATGTTTTGAGGGGGAATCTGTTAGAGAAAGAATTTGAAGATGCAAGAGATAGATAGAGATTTTGGAAGCCCAAAGATTGATCAAGATTGAAGATGCGAAGACTCGACACTGAAGACTCGTCAACATCTGAGGGGGAGTCTGTTAGTGCATACATCTGTCGACTTCGTCTTGTATCGAGTCTTAGACTTAGAATGTTAGATCAGGGCACATTGTACGAGAAAATGTCAAAGTTTAGGTTGTATAGATGCTGATTTCGTTCCAAGCAGCACATGCATGTGATTCCGCCCGAAATGGTTTCGAGCGAAATCAACATGTTTTTGATTTCGCTCCAAATGGTTCTGGTGTCCTTTCGAGGGGAATCAGGGTCCCTATATATACCCTTATGAGCGAAATCAGTAATAACTCTCTTGTTTCCGGTACCAAACTGCTGCCGAAGTGCCGTTTGACTGTAATCAGTGTGAAATCATCAATACAAGGCAGATTTAAGTATATCAAGCTGTTTTTCACTTCCATTTCTTATTTTCCGCATCTGAAACGGATTAGAGCTCTTCAGATTGACTCATTTGGGTCAGCACGCGATCCTACAGTTTTACTAGCATAATAAATTGGGTGATAATGCTTTTCTTTTCTTTGTCCCAACACTGCTCCAACTGCAAAGTCACTTGCATCACACATGATTTCGAAAGGTAATTTCCAATCAGGCGCTATCATGATAGGTGCATTGACTAGCATTTCCTTAAGGGTTAGAAATGCTTGATTGCAATCCTTGTCAAAGATGAAAGGGGCATCTTTTTCAAGTAATTTTGTTAGAGGTCTTGAAATTTTAGAAAAGTCTTTGATAAACCATCTATAAAATCCGGCATGCCCTAGGAAACTTCTGATTGCTCTAACGGAGGATGGTGGGGGTAATCGAGAAATAGTGTCTATTTTGGCTCGATCAACTTCCATTCCTTCGCTCGAGATTTTGTGACCGAGTACTATTCCCTCCGTTACCATGAAATGGCATTTTTCCCAATTAAGGGCGAGGTTAGTTTCCTCACATCGGGATAGCATTCGTTCAAGGTTATCGAGGCATTGGTCGTATGAATCTCCAAAGATAGAAAAGTCGTCTATGAAGACTTCCATTGTTTTTTCTATCATGTCATGGAAGATGGCCACCATGCAACGTTGGAAGGTTGCGAGGGCATTACATAGACCAAATGGCATGCGTCGATAAGCAAAAGTTCCATAGGGACATGTGAATGTTGTCTTTTCTTAGTCTTCGGGGGCTATCGGGATTTGAAAGTAACCTGAAAAACCATCCAAGAAACAACAAAATTTTTGACCGGATAATCTTTCTAACATTTGATCAATGAAGGGCAAAGGAAAGTGATCTTTCCTTGTTGCTTCATTCAACCGTCTATAATCTATACATACTTTCCATCATGTGACGGTTCTCGTTGGTATTAATTCATTCTTTTCGTTAGTTATTACCGTCATACCTCCTTTCTTTGGAACTACTTGAACGGGACTTACCCAAGGACTATCGGAGATAGGATAAATAAGTCCGGCGTCAAGTAATTTGATGACTTCGTTTTTAACCACTTCTTGGACATTTGGATTTACCCTACGTTGTGGTTGTATTACCGATTTGTAGCCATCATTCATTAATATTTTGTGAGTGCACATGGAAGGACTTATTCCTTTAATATCTACAAGCTTCCAAGCGATCGCATTTTTGTGTTTTTTCAAAAGTTTAATTAATTTTTCTTTTTCTACACTACTTAATCTAGACGAAATAATTGCAGGTGATTTACCATCTTTGTCTTGAAAAGCATATTCCAAACCTTTCCGAAGTTCTTTGAGCTCAAGAGGTGGGTCTTTAGGAGACTCCTTATTTGGTTGCTCATTTTGATCAAGAACTTTAAAAGTTTGTTGTATGGCGACCTCTTCTTCAACAAAGTGGTCAATCTTTTCACTTGTATCGGGTGGTTCATCTTCATCTTCAATTAGGGGGTCATTATCGCCAAAAGGATATTTCGTTGAACACTCAAGATCGATGCTCCTTTTGAATGCCCCTAATTGAAGAGGTAGATTGTTATATTTCCGGTTTTTCAAAGCTTCGTGAGTTTTTACAAACGGTCGTCCCAACACTAGAGGAGCGTCATCAAGGATGACAAAGTCGGTTGGGATTACCATTTGATTTGTTTGAACCAAGACATCCTCAACTACACTGATTGATTTTATTACTTTCCGATTGGATAGAAAAATGGGTATTTGAAGTGGAGAAAAATCACAAATACTTAATTTTTCGAAAATGTAGTTTGGCATTATATTAACGCAAACATCTTTATCAATTGTGATATTACTAATAAAGGAATTTTGAAAAAAACATGGAACCGGTGTAATGTTGATTTCAAATGGGTCTTCTTTTATTAGCGAAGTTTGATCGTTAGTTAACTTAATTCTTACGATTTCGTCAATTTTAGTGTTAGTGTTTAACTCTTTTAAAAACTTAGCATGAGTGGGAACTAAACAATGATTTTCAAAAGAAGGTGATAAGAGATTAATTTCTTCAAAATTGGACTCTTCTTGAGTTTTAACGTTATCGGACTCACCTTTTTTGTTGTTTAACTCATGTGTCGGTTCTTCACTTATTTGTTCTTCCATTTTTACCTTTTCAACTATCTCTTTTTTATTTAATTCTTCTCTTGCACGGGACTCCTCTTCCCTTGCGCGAGATTCTTTTATGTAGCGCTCGATAGTTTTAAGGTGTTATAATATCCTATCGGTCACTTCGGTAATAGAGTAAGGATCGGGATTTTCAAAGCTTGAATCCGGTTGTTCGATCCTTGGTTCCTCATAGTACTCATATGAAGTAGATGGTTCATACCATTGTTCCTCATTGTAAGTATATGATGGATAAGGGTCGTAATTTTGTTCTTCATAATACTCATATGAGGTGGGTTGTTCACGCCATGGTTCCTCATAATAAGAATACGAAGGTGGTGGCTCATATCTTGGTTCCTCAAAGTATGAGTATGAAGGCTCATACCCTGGTTCATCAAAATATGAGTATGAGGGAGAAGGTTCATACCTTTTGTCTTCATAGGATGTGTATGAAGTCGATGGCTCGTACCTGGGCTCCTCATAGTAGGTGTATGAAGTGGATGGTTGAAATAAGTTACAATATTGTACCGAGTGCGGGTTTCCACAATTAGTGCAATAGTCTTCCCTATAATCATCTTCCTCATAGGTGTAGTTGTAGCCTCCTGAGTATTGATCCATGAGAATCACTCAACAGACCACAACAGAGTCTCGAGACCAGAAAACAAAAATAAAAACGGAAACAGAAGCTGGACACGGCCCCGTGTTCAGTGGACACGGCCCGTGTTCAAGGTCTGTATCTGGGCGTTCTAATTAAAAGTTACTGGTTTTGTGCAGCACGGGGGCGTGTTCAGTGAGCACGACCCCGTGTTCAGACTCTGTATCTGGGTGTTCTATGAAAAATATGCAGCACGGCCCCGTGTTCAGTGAGCACGGCCCGTGTTCAGGCTACTGTAAATGCAAAACTAAACTAAAATGCAGAAAAATGTGCGCGCGTTTTGTAAAGTTTTTGAAAAACTGATTAGGCCATCGATTTTAAGCTTTCTTAAAATCCTTGTGTCCCCGGAAACGGCGCCAAAAACTTGATGTGTGTGTGGTGCTATATATTTTAGGTGTATATTTTAAGCCCTTTTACACTTTTTAGCCAAGTTTTAAATTTATAAAACACGATATTTACTAACACTAAACACACATATGAGCAAGTGCACCCATCGTGGACGTAGTATAGTGTTGGTAAGATATCGAGGTCGTCCAAGGACATAAGAGCTTTTAGTACCGGTTTATCCTCAACGTCTAATCAAATAAAAAAGATAGAAAAGATTTTAAACTAGAAAAATATAACTAACTAAAATACTGAAAAATAAAATAAAAGTAAAAACAGATAGACAAGATGAATCACTTGGATCCGACTCGTGTGTAGTGTAACCTTTGATTATTTCCGCACTTTTGCACTGTTTAAGAGATTATCTTAGTTATTGTAGTAGGCCCCTCTTTTGAAGGTGACGTTACCCTCAACCCAGTAGTTTGAGTCAGCAAGGATACAATCCTAAAGGGTCGGATTGACGAAAGATAATTAATTAAGTTATTAATGCATATTGTGGTAGGCCCCTCTTTTGAAGGTGACGTTACCCTCGGCTAAGTAGTCTGAGTCAGCAGGGATACAGTCCTAAGTAGCCGGGTTAAAGTTTTAATAGTAGTTTAACTTATAAGGGGATCAAATAGTTTGGACCCCCGCCATCCAGTACCGGTGGGTATTGAAGGAGGTCCTACTAAATTTGACCCAGGTTCTTTGCAGGATCTATACACTGAACAATGTCAAGACTCTTACCAAACCGTTCCCTTAACCCCCGACCAGGTAGCCAACATATCTCCATATAGACCGTGGAGATATGAATGGTGAAAATCTTTTATTTTATATAGATAGTAAAATAATGCCAAGACACCACGGACAAACGATAAGGAAGAATCACCTTCAACATAAGAAACTAGTTATTAAAGTCATTAATACATAACCAAATACAAAGTGCGAAAAGATTAAAAATAAAAAGTATTACACTAAACACTTGTCTTCACCAAGTGATGTAAGAGACTTAGGCAAACATGGCCTTTGATTGTCAAGAACTCTTACGATCAATCTAGGATCCCGAGACGACTCACACACTCTATGATGGACAATGGATGATGGTGGTGGATGATGGTGTTGTGATGGTGGTGGGTGGTGGGTGAAGTGTGAGAGAGGTGGTGTGCCAAGGGATGAGTTGCAAGTGATCCAAGCACTCCTATTTATAGGCTGAACAAAAGCTCGGGCACGACCCCGTGTCCATTGGGCACGGCCCCGTATCCATTCTCCTCTCTTTCTTCATTAAATGTAGTTTGTCTGCATTAGTTGACCACACCCTCGTGTCCGCTGGGCATGGCCCCGTGTGCAGAAGCGTATCTGTACTATCAAGATTTCCCTAGATTCTGCGAATCTTAGAGTTGACCATGGCCCCATGTCCGCTAGGCATGCCCCCGTGGTGGGTGATAGAAGCTTCTACAGCTTTGTCTTTTCTGCTGACACTTGGGCACGCCCCGTGCTTACTGAGCACAGGGCGTGTTCAGCCTTCTGTTTTCTTGTTTTGCTTGGGAAGATGCTGTCGGGAGGTCGGGCATGCCACGTTTGTTCCTTTTCTTGTATTTATGTTAGATTTAGCTGCCTTTTTGCTTCTTTTGTTTATTTGAGCTCATTTAATCCTGAAAATATAAAAGGAAGACAAAAACACACTTTTTCCAACATTAGTACTACAAAAGGGTTAGTTTTATGCCACAATTGATGTAATTTATATGTTGCATTTTGTGCACATCACTTCATACGAAGGAGCCTTTCCTAAGGCTAGAAACATACTTTTGCCTTTCCTAAGGCTAACACAATACACACATGTTTTCGAAAAACACTCTCATGACACAACCGAGTGATTTGGTCGAGATTTGGTGTGAAAACCAAGAACTATCGATAGAATCGCTCACTCTACGCGAAATTTTTACTCTAAGCACGAGAATCTCTATTGAGTAAGGAGTGGAACCCGCAACTTGACAAAATTCTCCACCTCTATCTCGTTGTTTTACCACACTTACAGGAACAAAGTCGCTAAGTTAGGGGTGAAACCCGCATCTTAATGACTTGTTCTAACCCTTAAAATGGTTTTCAAAAAGCTCTCACCAAATTCTCGATTGTACCAACAACTCAAGCCACGTTGTAACTGGAGGGACGAAGCTGTAGCCACAGCCCGGTGAGAGCATAGTCCACCAGGCCAAAGCGTGCGTTCGAACTTGTAGGGATAGTGGAATCACTTTGGGTAGTCAATGTCTAACACCCCAGACACTCCATCTAATTTCAGCCGCAATCGTCGACTTTTATGAGTTTACGATTTTACGATTTATCGATTTTCAACCTTACCGCTTTATCGATTTGTTGCTTATCGCTCCCTGCTTTATACACACAACTCGCACAGCCAACACAATCTAAAACAAAAGCTGAGTGTTTGCAACAAAACTAAATGTCTTACACCTCGCTCGCTCTCCCTCTTCATCGCTTCCTCGCGCATTCCACACAACCCTATATATATATATATGTAAGTGTATATATTATACGATTATATGTGTAACATGTGAGAACTTAGGAATCTCGTGTCTCCTATGTGGCTCCTATGTGAATACGTAATACTATACTACCTGCAACAAGTTTTAAATGCGCTTAATCGCATCGCATACTCAAAATCATTATGATCGAATCTCACTCCATATCTCTTTTCGATTAGATGTCGTCGAACGATTCAACCCCGAGACTTGTAGCCAATAGAAGGGCCTGACGAAGCGCCGATAAGAGGATCGCCTCACTTGTGGCCAGGGTCATTCCTCAAATCGTCGCACAGGTTCAATCTCTCAGCAACTCTCGAACTTCGGAAGACTCTAAGACTAGCGCTCCGTGGACTACCTTCTTTTACAAACACTTCAAAGCTTATGACCCACTGGCCTTCACAGGCGAAGGAGGTGTACCTCAACTAATCCAGTGGTTTGATGCCATCGAGTTGACCCTTCGTTAGAGTGGGTGCCCCAAGCATTTACGTACCACTTGCGCAACAGAAGTATTTCAATCAAGAGCCCTCGACTGGTGGACAGCCGAGCGTAACAAACGTGGGAACGATGCAACTTACGCTCTCTCCTGGAACGAGATGAAAGAGCTCATGAGGGAAGAGTACTGCCCTCCCCACGAAGTCCAGAAGCTAGAGAATGAATTTTGGGAAATCAAGCAAATCGTCGGTGACAACGCAGGCCTCACAGCAAGGTTCAAACAGCTTAGCATTATCTGCCCAAGCCAAGTCAACACTCTTGAAAAGGCTATCAAGAAGTACATCCGTGCTTTGCCTGAATGTGTGGGCGATTTTGTCGAAGCTGCAAAACCTACTACCATCGAAGAAACCTATCGCTTAGCTGCAGAAATCAACGAAAAACGCGTCTTGGATGGATTATTCTCCAAGAATCCTATCAAAAAAGGCAAATCAAGTAATCGTCGTCGATTCCTCTGACGATCCCTCCGATGATTCTTCCAATGAATCCTCGGATGAATCCTCCAACGACACCGCACCGCCGCAAGCCGCTTAATCCAACCGCAAACGAAAGACCTCGAGCCCAAACTCTTCAACCACTGAACTGTTGCAACCAGAGCCTCTCCAAGCAGTTCTAGTTCAATCGAGGTGCGTTTACACTGGAACTCTTCCCCTGTGTCACAAGTTACCTATCACCACCAGCCTGAAGCCGACTGCCGCTATTGTGCAAATTGTAACTGTCTTGGTCACCATACCCATCACTGCCGCACGGGGCCACGAACTTAAGGCACGCTAGCACTCCCAGCACCGCTAACGCAGACCATAGCTTTAGCAGCAACCGCAATCCCAGCAGGAGTCTATAACACCGAACACCAACCAGGCGTAGAATAATGTCGTAATAATGCTATACTCGATGAAAATTCTTGTGTGCTTATCCTATTACTCGATGCAACGTTGACTCTCTCTCTCTCTCTCTTCCTCCCCCGTTCTTGCACTTAGTCTAAGTTTGCACGACGCTAATATTATATATCATGATATAATGTGTTTTACCCTCACTATGAGTCTTTGAAATGAGTTACGATAAACATGCAAGGAACAACTTATCACGGGTGCACACGGGATTATTTTGGTCCGTGCACGGAGATCGTAGTAAGTTCCAATGATGCCATAACGTTCAAGGCATGATTAAGCGTGGTGGATACGCCATTGGTACTTTCTATATATAAGCGTCTTAATCATGTTGACAAGGTGTGACATCTATTCACGGTGCAGAGGCGTGTGGTTGAAGCATGGTGGATACGCCGCTGGTACTTCTTATATATAAGTGCTTCGCCATGCTAACCAAAGTCTTGTGAAGAAAGTGCCATGCAGAGTTGCACGTTATTAGACCTCTTATACTATTGAGACTATTTTTAACACGCTAAACTCATTCGCAAGGCGTAACATCTCATCGCAACTCGATGCGTCATCGATAGACTTTTCGTAAGTCTACACGCACGCAATCGCACCTTCGCTGGAAATCTAACTCACAACCGTTATTGCATTTGCTTGAATGCCTAAACGCTTATCGCATGTGTCGATATCAACGCTTCGATACTCACGTCGTTTCTCCCTCGTATCGCGTATCGCTTATCATTTAACGCTCATAGCGCATCGCTTAACGCGTGTCGCTTACCGCTGTTCGCTTATCATTAAACGTGTATCGCTTTTCATTGTTCGCTATTCGCCTATCGCACGTCGCTTATCGCTTTTGACGCTTATCGCTTACTATTTATTATAAGTCGCTCGTTGTTCGCTTATCGCTTATTGTGTATTGTTGTTTGCTTATCGCTTACCGCTTACCGCTCTTTGCTTTTCACTTTTGGTGTAACGCTCGCCACCTATCGTGTCTCGCTTATC
Organism: Helianthus annuus; assembly: GCF_002127325.2. NCBI lineage: Eukaryota > Viridiplantae > Streptophyta > Magnoliopsida > Asterales > Asteraceae > Helianthus > Helianthus annuus. The sequence continues at coordinate 81,649,713 of NC_035435.2, forward strand.
ACGTATTGCTCAGCGCTTACTGTTCACTGCTTATCGCTACCTTGATGCTTCAATCGCCGACTCATTCGCACACTCGTCGCTCAGTTTGCTCACTCTCCCCCTCTCAGACTTGGTCCAACCAATCGCTCGGACCGAGAATGCTAAATCTATCCATACCACGTCGACACACATGACATCGTTTCACAGGACAGAAGCAATATGGTTAAAACATGGTGGATACGCCGCTGGTACTCTCTATATATAAGTGTTTTAGCCATATTGACAAACTTTCATGGAAAGGTGCCATGTGGGGCTCGACGTTAATTAAAACTTTTTGAATTATTTAAACATTTTGTAAAAACGAAAATTTTCTTACAAACTTTTTAGAATAGATGGAAATCTTTCTGAAAATTTTTAAACTTTTTCGACAAAACAAAAACTTTCTTGTAAAGTTGGTTTAACAATCGACCCAGGTTAACACCACGTCATAAGAGACCTTTCAAAAACCAAGTTCCTTTTAATAACTCAACAAAACCTTTTTCGGCAACGCTGGTGTAAACATCGACTCTGTTCAACGCCACACCGTACGAAAATTTTCCTAAAGCCACAATTTCCCTAAAATTCCATCACCATCAAACTTTTCGAAAACTTAAAACGCTTTTGTATGGACAACTCGTGCATTACCATCCTCTAGTCAACCAGTCGCCCTACTCATCGCTTTCTCTAGGGCATCGAGACACCCTCACTAGTCTAACCTCGGTTAATCGCTCGTTCACTCACCGCTTACCCTAACGCCTTCGTCGCTCGTCGCTTCTCGCTCATCGTCGCTCGCTTGTTCACTCTCCGCTTGTCTTGCTCGCTTTTATCGCTACTCTCACTCGCATCAATTTTCGCAGCCCTCCTTGTGGATTAATTTCGGGACGAAATTTCCTAAAGCAGGGGAGCCGCACCTTCGTGCTTGTTACTCTCGCTACACTCGTTACGCCCAGCACCAGAGATTCGGATCATAATGTAACTATATCGCTTATAACGCTATTTCGCATATACCCGCATACTTCACACGCTATATCGCACATCACAACGCATACACTAAAGCTTATGATGACATCGCGTGAATAGTTAAGCTGCTCCCCTCGATCGTCGTGATGCAATGCAATCACGCTAATGACGACATCGCGTGAGTACTTAAGCAGTTCCCATCGATCGTTGTAAAGCGTCACAACGCTAACGCAAACTCAACGCAACTACTTATGCTATGACCTGTTATATATATAATAATGAAATTGTTGAAACTATCTAAACACGCACTTGCAGGCACGCGCAACTCAATCTATCGCACTAAACATGACGCTACTTTTATCGCTAAAACGATTATTGTGTCCACAATGCTTAACGAAACAAAACACGTCGAACGAAACGAAAGTCGGAAAACCAACTCGCACAAGCCGCCCGATCGAATGACCATTCGATCGTATGGCCATCCGTCCGGATGACTGATGTGTGTAAAATGCAACATATAAATCACATCAATTAAGGCATAAAACTAACCCTTTTTAAGTACTAATGTTGGAAAAAGAGTGTTTTTGTCTTCCTTTTGTATTTTCAGGATGAAATGAGCTCAAATTCACAAAAGAAGCAAAAAGACAACTAATTCTAGCATAAATACAAGAAAAGGAATAAAAGTAGACTGCCCAGACCCTCAACGGCATCCTCCAAGGCAAAGAAGAGAAAGCAGAAGTCTGAACACGCCCCGTGCTCAGCCAGCACGGGGCCGTGCCCAAGAAGCAGCATAAAAGACAAACTTATAGAAGCTTCCATTGCCCACCACGGGGCCGTGTCCAGCGGGCACGGGGGCGTGGTGAAAGTACAGCAGGCGCATTAATTGTAATTGCGAATTACAATTAATGAGGAGAGAGAGTGTCAGACGGGCACGGGGGCGTGTCCAGCGGACACGGGGTCGTGCCCAGCCTTCTGTTCAGCCTATAAATAGGAATGCTTGGTTTCATTCCATCTCATCCCTTGGCACACCACCTCTCTCACACTTCATCCACCACCCACCACCACCATAACACCATCATCCACCACCATCATCCATTGTCCATCGTAGAGTGTGTGAGTCGTCTCGGGATCCAAGATTGATCGTAAGAGTTCTTGACAATCAAGGCCATGTTTGCCTAAGTCTCTTACATCACTTGGTGAAGACAAGTGTTTAGTATAATACTTTTTATTTTTAATCTTTTGCACTTTTTATTTGGTTTTGTATTAATGACTTTAATAACTAGTTGCTTATGTTGAAGGTGATCTTTCCTTATCGTTTGTCCGTGGTGTCTTGGCATTATTTTACTCTCTATATAAAATAAAAGATTTTCACCATTCATATCTCCATGGTCTATATGGAGGTATGTTGGCTACCTGGTCGGGGGTTAAGGGAACAGTTTGGTAAGGGTCTTGCCCTTGTTCAGCGTTTAGAGGTCCTGCAAGGGACCTGGGTCAAATTTAGTAGGATCTCCTTCAATGCCCATAGGTATTGGATGGCGGGGATCCAAACTCTTTGACCCCCTCATAAGTTAACTACTATTAATACTATAACCCGGCTATTTAGGACTGTATCCCTGCTGACTCAGACTACTTAGCCGAGGGTAACGTCACCGCCGAAAGCGGGGCCTACCACAATTTGCATTAATAACTTAATTCATTATCTTTCAATAATCCGACCCTTTAGGATTGTATCCTTGCTGACTCAAACTACTAGGTTGAGGGTAACGTCGCCTTCAATAGAGGGGCCTACTACAATAACTAAGATAATCTCTTAAACAAGTGCAAAAGTGCGAAAATAATCAAAGGTTATACTAATACACGTGTCGGATCCAAGTTATTCATCTTGTCTATCTGTTTTTATTTTATTTTTATTTTTCAGCATTTAGTTAGTTTTTATTTTCTTAGCTTAAAAAACATTTTTCTCACTTTTTGATTTGATTAGACGTTGAGGATAAACCGGTATTAAAAGCTCTTGTGTCCTTGGACGACCTCGGTATCTTACCAACACTATACTACGTCCACGATGGGTGCACTTGCCCATATGTGTGTTTAGTGTTAGTAAATATCGTGTTTTATAAATTTAAAACTTGGCTAAAAGTGTAAAAAAAAAGGGCTTAATTATACATAAAAAATATAACACACTTCACGCACATCAATGACCATCCGATCGGATGGCCATTCGATTGAACGGTCGCCCGACCCAGTTAACCTACACCGCCTTCTCACCTTTCACCTATAAATACCCACTTGTCACATCAACTGTTCATTGATGTGACAGCCTCATCCGACCAAGCACGCTCTCAAGCACTTTTCTCTCGATTCCTCGCTATTCCGTAAGTATTTCATCCTAAATCTTGCACTTCTATCATCAGCACACACTTTCTCATCATCCTCTTCGTCGAATCATACATTTTCACCGTGAAATCACTGGATTTAGGCTGTTTTAGGGTGACGTCACCTCGGGTTCTTATGAACATTGAAGTGTGACCTCATCTCATCAAGAACGGTCCAGATCTAAAGGGTTTCTACATGATTTCAACTCTTTTACACTCTTCTATGCAAAACCGATGGAACCTAAGCTCGTTCAGACTCTCCACCCATTCTCTAGTGGAGAACCGGACTGAGAACGGATTCCTACCGAAGAGATGACCGATTCACGGGTTGAATATGAAATTTTGTCAAGAACAGTCGAGTCTGATCGAGCTGGGGTGATTCCCGTCCGATCGGACGTGTGGGACTTGATGTGATTTCCGTTGTTTAACACGCCGTCATGCCGTCTCCGTCAACCGCAAACTTTTTAACTTAACTGATTTTACAGAGTTTTCAAACAAAGAGTTGCTCGATCGAATAGCCATCCGATCGAACGACCATCCGATCGAACGGCTATACGACCAAGTGACTTGGAATCTCAACACTTAATCAATTTTTGCAAAATCCAAGGAATGTCAGTTTCCAACCAAATAGTTATCCAATCGGATGACCATCCAATCGAATGACTATCCGGACAGGAGACTTAATTCTTGGTAACTTTCCACTGAAACGAATTGCCATCCGATCGAACGGCCATCCGCCTGGATGACCATCCGGTCGAATGACTCTACTTATACTACAACGAAAACTTCAAAAGTCCAATATTTCACAAATACACTTTTCCAATCGAATGACCATCCGACCGAACGGTCATCCGTCTGGATGACCATCCGTCCAGATGAGTAATCCGATTGAACCACCATCCGATTCAACATCGCACTCGACGAACTGTTACACGTTAATCAACGCTTAGGCTATCGCTTTGTGATCAGGCTAGCTCAGACTCGCTCTTACACAATCCAATCAAGTTGTGTTTACTTGTTAAACACCTACTGTGAGTATACCTGAGCCCTTTTAACGCTTTAAACACACTTTGGGGTGTAACATACGTTCATATCTAAAACGCACTTATCAGAGCTATTATCACATGCGAATTACTGTCGTACATATTTACACGTGATGCTTGATACATATGTGCTAGGACTTTTTCTCGTGACGTCCCACCTTAGCTAGCATCGAGTGACTTAGCTGGTAGTATTTGTTTTGTAGTGTATATGTTGTGTGTCTCATTGATGTATGTGGAAAATTCGCAGCACTTTTATCTACTTTATTTACCATGACAAACCTGTATACTCGCCAATACTTTTCGTATTGACGTCGCTTTAACGTATGTTGCAGGATAATCGCAGGCTATCTCGAAATCAAGCTAGGAAGTCTAGAAACTCACAATAAATCTAGGTTGTCGGATTTGTATTGTTTGAGAGAACATGAAAATCTGTATGGCTGTTTATTGATGTATTGTTTATTAGTATGGGATAATGAACGCTTTAAATATTGTCACTAAATAGTTGTTATGGATTCTCTTGAGCAATCTAATTCGCCTAGTGTCGCGCCCCGATGATTCCGCCATCGATTAGGGTGTGATACATATACCAACCAAAAACATCGGTATTCAAACAGGTCATATATAGTTGATTTTTTAGCATTACAAACCGAACATATACCGACCGAACAACATCGGTAACGATACCATATTCGTTTTTTATAAAATTCTTAACGTGGCGGTATAAAATTCATTGAACACAAAGTAATATTCGCAATAAAGTGATTTTTGGTGTCGTAAGCTATATCGATTGTTTGTATGATACCGATATTGTAACGGACCGATACCGACCAAACAACACTAGTACGGGTACGAGTATTCGTTTTTATGGGTTTTCAATTGTTGTAAAAAAATGTGTCGATTGGCAACGATGGCTATGACGAGTACCGATATCATATTGATACTGTAATGAAACAGACCGATAATGATCAAAGGCCTGTAGCGAAGCGCGCAAGAATCCCATTAATATATTGATATAATGTTATTTGTTAAGGGGAATGAATAGTATTCCACTCTTTTTTCATCAAAACTTTTCATAAAACATTATATTATTATTATTATTATTATTATTATTATTATTACTATTATTATTATTATTACTATAAATAAGTAACAAAAATATGCAATATAACTTGTACCTTGTGCTTTGAGACTTTTTCAAAAAAAAAAAAAAAAAAAACTTGATTTTTTTACTTTTAATCCAAAGGTTTTTACCTTTTTCAATTTTAACCCTACATAATTTGTTTTTTAACTTTAACCCAAAACTTTTCATTATTTGCAATTTAATTTCACAACTTTTGTCACTTATACTTTCATCTTTCGCAAATTTTTGTTTTACGTATAGTTCTAAATTTTTTGAGTTAATACGACGCAACATACGACTGTGGTTCAACTTTTTTATGTTTTGTTTCAAATTTTGCAAGTTAACACGACACAACGTGCATGTGTGGTTCAACGTTTTTACCTCTATTTTCCATGTTTGACAGGTTCGTCGCAACGCGCAGATCCTAGGTCGAGTCAGTGTTGGTGCTCGATGCCAATTGTGTGGCATTAGTACTATCTGATACCGTTTTACTCCCCGCCGCAACGCGGGGTGTGCTTTGGGGGTTTCTCAAAGAAAAAATGGTTATGTATATGGTTGTTGTAACCTTGGCTTTGAGGGTTTTCCAAAAAAATGATTTTTTTTACATTTCACCCAAAAGTATTCATAAATTACTTTTAACCCAAAACTATTTGTTTTTTTACTTTTAATCCAAAACTTTTTATCTTTTGTAATCTATTCTCACAACTTTTTTTATTTGAACTTGGTCCTTTATAGCTTTCATTTTCTGCATTTTTTTCGTTTTATGCTTGGTTCTAAATTTTGTGACTCAACACATCGCAACGTCCGTCTTTGATTTAACGTTTTTACGTTTCGACCTTAATTTTGCAAGTTTAACACGACGCAACGTGCGTGCGTGTGTAGTGAACGTTTTTACATCATCTATTTTTTCCCGTTTGATAGGCTTAACAGAACATTCGGGTCCTAGATCGACTTAGTTATAACTAAAGAATCCCCGCCCATTGCGGCGGGTCGCAGTTCTCGTTATTATTATTACACATATGAATTCAAACGAATAGTAATGAACCAAAATAATTATATATTATATTAAAATTATTTTATTTATTATTTAATTTGATTCTTTCTTGTTTGATAACGGATATCGTGCCGCTACCGTAATGAACTAAATTGAAACGGACCGAATAACATCAGTTTGTTACCATTATTTATTTTAATTGTTTTTACTTTCGATAGCTCACACTTTATCACTACTATATGGTACCTGTATTTATTTTTATGATTTTTGGTTTCGATAACTTTTCATTTATACAACTTTGTCTACGACAATAAATGAATATTCATACCAATACCATAACGATTTGAACCTCTCGATTTGACCCTCTGATACTGTTCGAACAACATCGATATTGGTGTTCATTTTTATGGTTCGATGTAAGATGCATGTTGCTTTCTCTACCGAGTGCATATATCGTACCGATACTGTAACGAACACAATTGATACCGATCGAATGCCCGCAATAATGTACCGCTGCAACGTGAAAAAAAATAAACTAGTTATTATACGATTTCTGAAGTGGCATGAATAGTATCTCACTCTTTTTTTCTAAGAGTGTGTTTGATTCGTCGTAATTCAATAAAATTGGAATCTAAATTTCATCTCCTCTTAATATTGTCTAAACATAAACTCGGAATCCTTTATACCCCTTATACAAACTCGGAATCCAAGCCACCGACTCAAGTTCCTATATATATTTTCATGCAAACCCTAGATTGCAAACAGTTTCTGCGATGTTATTCTTTTCTCTGAACGGTGAAGGGTTCTGCTTAGCTCTCAAATTCTCTTGTTCCTTTCAAGCTTTCACAATCATTTCTGAACGTGGTTGACCACTCTTAAGTCTTAACTCTAGTCACTAAATTCTAGTCGAGCAAATCTAAGGTGAGATTCATGTTTTGGAATATGATAACTAAAATACTCAAGTTGAATTTCATGTCTGTAGTGGACTAAACGGAACATCTATCTGGAAAGTCCCTACTACTTATACTGATTCATTGTCGGGTTGGCAAACGGGGTATTAACTGATAGCGCTATTAGGTTTGACAAAACCTCACACCGTGCGGGGAGCCGGGCGTGAACTTTTGACCTTAACTATTGTATCAATGCGGATAGACATTGATGTGGAGGGCATAAAAAGTTACTACGTTAGTATTCGGTATCACATGTTTAGTTGCTTAACAGTGTGTTAGCTACCCATGACATGCCTTTAAAACATTGCATTTGGAACTTACTTTTCGTTGAACGAAAATTGTGAATCGCTAACTTTTTGTTGATACATTTTAGCATGCTTTGCAAGATGTTAAGTACATTGCACATGGGAACTAGCAGCTTGGAGAGTGTCGTGATTTATTTAAACCGTATTTTCATTATTCATGCTAAAAAACTATTGGGTTTTCGATTATGTCTGGATTTTATATTTTTGCTTCCGCTGTTAACTTAAACTAATGTTCTCAAACATCGAAACTGTTATCACTATTCATGTTGAAGGTGGTAGTTAAACATTTTCCAAATTATTTGAATAGTTCAACATGATTAGTAGCTTGATCCTGGCATGTCACGCGCCTCGCGGTAAAACTCCGCATGTGGAATTTGAGGGTGTGACAGTTTGCAGGTTCGTTTTTCCAGTGAGTGTGTGGGGGTTGTGGTTATTGGTTGGTCGGAGGGCGTACAGTGGAGGTTGAAGGAAGTGACAGTGGCAGGTAGGCTTTGTGGTGATGGGGCGGTGGTTTAGGGTGAGGGTCGCGATGGAGGTTGAAGGAGGAGATGGCTGGTGTGGTGGTCCGACGACCCACGTCGGTTTTCCGACCTGCCTTGTCCGACAACCCACTTCTGCTTATACCTGCGACCTGCCTTGTCCGAAAACCCACTTCTGCTTGTACCTAACTACCCACTTTGTTTTTCCGGCCGGAAGTTGAGGGTTGTGGTTGTTGGTTATCATGAGTTTTGATTGGGTGGTAGGGTTGTTAAGAGAGAACAGAGAGATGCAAGAAGAAGATGATGGATGGGTGGGCCCTTGTTTTATTTTTTATTTTTACTTTTTTGAAGTCATTTTATTTTTAACCTTAGGGGTAATCTAGTCATTTTACGTACCCTTAACTGATAAATTTAACCGAGTTAAGTGATAAGGAACTCCCGAGTTTAAAAATTACAACTATTAAGACCAACTCTGTAATTATTAAAGTCTTGGAACCAACTCTGCAATTTTTGCAAGGCACAGGGACCAACCAGACATTTAATTTTATAATGACTAGTGAGTTACCCATACAAGGTGTTGAAAATATATGCATATATATATATATATATATATATATATATATATATATATATAGGGGATGGTTCAAATGAAAACCACTTTTATTATGAAAACTCGAAAACTAACTAAAAAAATCCTAAAAAACACACAATTTTTTTTTTCCAATTTTTTTTATAAAAATCGCAGGTTTTTATATATAAAAAAACTTTTTTTCAAAAAAAAAATATTTTTTTTGTAGTGCACATGTGTAATACTACACATGTGTATACACATACACATGTGTAGTATTACACATGTGCACTACAATTTTTTTTTTTTTGATTTTTTTTATATACATAAACCTACGAAAATTGGTATGCAAAAAAAAAAAAAAAAAAATTGGGTATGTTTTTTTAGTAGTTTTCGAGTTTTCACAATAACTAATAGTTTTCATTTGAACATTTCTCTATATATATATTTTGTTATTCTAATTTTTAATTTTAGAGGTTTGGTTGCTGTTGGGCTTTAGCCCGGCTGTCATTGGGCTTGTTTGTCAAAAAGTCGATATATAATGTCTATGAGCTATGAGTATGTGATTATACCCCCATAGAATCATATATGAATATGTGCTTCGGATCATTTTACTCCAGCATTTCCACCATTTCTTAATTTATAATATGAATACCAAAATGAAGCACAAACAATGGTGTTTCAAGAATAACAAATGTACTCTATTCAAGATGATCATGAGGCCTTATTGACATGAAAATGGCAGCATATTGCCGGAGCATACGGTTGCTGCCACCATTCTCATCTGTCACCTGATTCACTGACCGTCGCATCCTCGCCATGTACCGCCTCCACCCTATTTGTATATTCACCGCAGCCCATGTCCGCCAATTGGCTGAATGATATCTCACGGTTCGTTTCAACCTTTCGTTGGCAAATTTGTACCGAAAATGATCGGTCACGTAACGAAGATTGTTAGCATCTAGCCCAAAAGCTTCTGTGGGTTCCATACATGTAAAAGTAGCCGAAGATGCTGGAAGCCGGTTTATAAATGGCCTTCGGAGGCACCATGATAGAAGCTCGTCTCCTAGGTAGCCTCCCGGGTCCAAAATACTCGTTGCAACAACTCCTTTACTTAGGTTTTGGCCGCTTTTTACGCGTCCTTGAACTATAAACACCATTCTTTGAACCGGATCACCTTCGCGTATGATCTACAATTCGATAAACTTGAATTAGGAAACAAATAGATGGTTTATATTACACTTAACAACATGACATGATACCTTTTCGTCCTTTGAGAATACTAGCGGTTTAACTCGATCACATATGTTGTCAAGTATCAAATCATCTAAGTTATGAAAGAATGGTACCTAAAAGGAAAAGCCGAGATTAGCAACATCAACTAGGCCTCCGAAAAGCATAATGAGTACTCGTAAAAACAGGTAAAAGGCTGTTTTTAAAATGGGTCGGATCGGGTTGAGTTGACCCATACACATTTTATTATCATCTTCTTATTGTAAATATTTGAGATAGTATATGGTTGATGATTCAAAAAACTATACCATGTAATTAGGAAAAAATAAAAATAGACCATAATTTAAATTAACCCATTCAAAATCAACTTTAACGAGTTTCAACATGTTTAACTCATTTATAAGTAACTGAATTACCATTCGAATGAGCTCTAGGCATAGAAAACGCTTGATATCGCGTCTAAGGCCTTCGGGAAAGTCTTTAATCAACTCCATCTCATCCTCACCTCCCATCAACGCCCAATTTTGGCGTTCGTAATGACGAACTCTTTGTCTAAGAAGTGACGGTAGTTGTCTCCTCTTCATCCACCACTCCATATCGCGACATCTTAGTTGCATTTTCCTCTTTTTTGCCATAACCGCATGCAAGAACACCTTCATTTTGGCAAAACTAACGGTGTTAGTTAGTATTATATAGCAAGCAACATGTAGAGTTGCGAATTGGGTTGGAAACCTACAAGATCAAAGAGAGATGTTTACCTGAATATTACCAATTAATAACGTGAATAGCATCAATCCACTTAACACGACACATATACTAAAGATCACTTCAACCCAATGACTTGTGGGCTCAAGATCATTTCCAAAGGTACTAAGGCTCATAAGACCCCAAAAGATGGGATAAAGAATCTTGACGGTGAGCGAGTTGCTAGAAATAACCGGAAGAGCCCATCGGTAAATGCCATAGTGATACGGGCCATTTACATCCAAACACAACGGCTTTCTAACCAAACTCGTGGTTGAGTTTCCAGCACAACGATCACCAAACACCCCCTCGGGTAACAAAAATTGGTAGCAAACCTCATCGGCACAAGACAATGCTAGATTACACGCATTTTTCTTGTTACATTGATGCTTTAGACATGAAACGACCCGTTGTATCGCCAAAACATACCAACAACCACCAGCAACCTGTGACAATACAAAATTTGACAATTAGAGCATTCTCATCCAATCCATCAAATTACACATACATTCCACTAAAAAACAACTCCTATATCAATATATTTTCACTAAAAACAAATACTTTTTCTCTCTACTTTTCAATTAAATAATATTATCATTACATTTTTCTCTCTCCTTCACTCACAACCACTTTCAATATATATTAAAAAAATTATACCGGGTGAACAGTGTCCCCCCAAATATACAGCTGAACAGTAACATTTTCTCTCTCCTCCACTCACAACCATTTTTTATACCCTTTATAATAGGGTTAAATGCCATTTTAGTCCCTGTGGTTTGGGTCATTTTGCCAATTTAGTCCAAAGGTTTCATTTTTAACCCTTGGGTCCAAAAAGGTTTCACAGTTGCCATTTTAGTCCACTGGGTTAACTTCATCCGTTTTTTCTGTTAACGAGAAGGCCAATTCGGTCATTTTATATGGCTGAATTGCCCTTTTAGTTAATAGAATTACATACAAAATGACCAAATTGGTCTTCTCGTTAACAGAAAAAACGGATGAAGTTAACCCAGTGGACTAAAATGGCAACAGTGAAACCTTTTTGGACCCACAGGTTAAAAATGAAACCTTTGACTAAACTGGCAAAATGAACCAAACCACAGGGACTAAAATGGTATTTAACTCCTTTATAATATAAAAACTACCCCTCACATATTTTGATGGTTTGGATGAGAATGCTCTTATAACCACTTGCATATATATATATAGAGGAACGATATATTTTAGTGCTCACTTACGTGAGAAGCGATGAAGTAGGCGATGAGATTAAGGGCGAAACCCCACCAAATGGTGCCAAAGATGTAGCCTGTGACTTTGCCCATTCTTCTCATTAGCGAGATCGAGTGGTAGACTTTGGGCAGGAATTGGAAGATGAAAACGAGTACGAGGGTCGTCATGATTGCCTTTATTCGCTCTTCGCGTATCAATCGTGGCACTACTAACCAAAATACAACCTGAAATAATGCAAGTATTAGGGGGTCAGCAGAACACCCGAATCACTGAAAACAGCAAACCAACTGAGAAAACCGATAATATATAATATAAGAATAATAAAAATGTTAAAAAAGCTATATATTATTATTATAAGAATAAAAACACTATTCATTGGATTTGTTTATTAATATATAGATAATTGTTTATTAATATATAGATAATATAATAAATATATATTGTAAAGTTAAGAAAAAATACCTGAACTATTTTTTAATATTTAAACAAAATAAATTTAATTTACGATTTAAATGAGAAATAATTGATCCTCATCGATAGCTCAAATTAGTTACAGCAAGGCAAACAGAGACAAGACATAATAAGAGATGATGCATATGGTAGGTTCACGCAATGGGCCTAAGCCTAACATGACAAAATATATTATACCAATCTCAATTTACATATTTGTATGTTTCTTTTCATTCTTATCAGTTTTATTCTACCTAATTATATAGAACATAATGACTAATATTGGTTGCCATAAACAACATTTTTGTTTGACAAATCACCAAATTATATCTTTTTTTCTTAATTACATATATTAAGAGTAACCACTTGGGGTGTCCCAATATATTAAGAGTAAAGATAACATACCAAAAAAAAATAGTTAATCCCTTCCAGTCACCTAGTAAGTTAAATATTTACTAATTTTTTTATGCTCATTTAAAGTCTTAACAATATTAATAAGTTCAGTTATGAAATAAACTTGTTTAAAACCAAATTAAAAAAATAGCTAAGACCCACTCAAAAACCCAGAACTACCGAACAAAACTGTCAAGGACTCTGCTGACCGTCCATAACCAAAGTAGATTTGTAAATGGGGCGACTTGAGCTCGAGCTTCTTTAAGCTTAATTTTGGCTTTTTTATTTACAAGAAATCTAGCTCGGCATATTTTGAGTTCTATTTTTTTAACTCCGTGCTTTGCATGTTAGTGTTCTTCAAGATCAGACTTGACTTGTTTATTATTTATTTGTTAATCTATATGTATATAATTCTATTCTTATGTTTGGTAAATAACGCTCATTTAGACTTACAATTCAACTCAAAGCTTGATAGGTGAAGCTCACACTCGTTTTTAAAACAACTTTATTTTCAATGTCGGATTCGAGCTTATTTAAGCTCCCCTCAGTTCAAGCTTTTAACAAACCAATCTCCGGTAGCATGTTTACACTCCTACACAGTGTAGAATGTAGATCTACTGCCACTGTAACTACTGGTAAATATGATTAATTACCTGTGGGATCGGAAGTATGACGAATGCGTCGTACCAGAAGCCTTTTACTGACCGCACATAGTGAGAAGCAATAGCCTGTGGGTCCCACACGAGTTTACCACACCCAACCACAAGCGACTCACGTGACACGTAAGCCATCCGAAACTGTAACCACATGTGCACAAGATGTATGGCGTCCACTAACGTCCTGACCACCGCCACCACGGCCGCCAGGGCGCCGTCCATGTAAAGGCACGGCGTACCCCCGCGCCCGATGGACAGCGTGTAAAAGAACAGCGGGTCTACCGCCAACGCCATCCCGCGAGCCAGTAAAAAAAACCGGTTCCATCTCTGCACCCGTTTGCTCCGCGGGTCGTACACCCGGCTCAGGAACCCGGACGGCCGGCGTCTCCGGCCGTCTTTGGAGGAACGGGTGCGGATAATTTTGGAACCGGGTCGGTCGCGAATGGGGACAAGGGAAGAGCCTGCGGAGGCTTCCCATTCGGGTTGATTAACATTGTCACAGCTGGTGGAGTGGAAGACGGGGACGCCTACTTGGGTGCAGGCGTAACACTCGGTTGAGTACGAGACGGGACCATCGTCTTCGGGCTCGTCAGCACTATCAGAAGCGTTACTCCGGTGACGGAATAGTCGGAAGAATGAAGACATTTGTGAGAGTTGCCGGGAAGGGTAACCATGGGAGGGGTGGTGATATGATAAGATGATATAAAGGAGGAATAAGTGTGTTATAATTGTTGATGAGTTTGAAAGAATTGCCGACTTATAAATTCATTCAATATAAATATAAACTAGCAGGGTGCCCGCGCGATGCGGCGGGGGCGACACTTTGCATTGTGACACTCGTTTCTGATAGTTTTTTTTATTCGTATAATATTTATGATAACATTATTGTGGTGGATATATGTCATAAGTTTACACATACGTAAAAGTTTTGTTTTTTTATAAAAATTAATAATCAAAAGACAAAAAATAATGTTTTTTTTATAAAAATTAATAATCAAAAGACAAAAAATAAAAGATAAGTTGTTATAATTGGAAAGTTTGTTTATTTTATTGGTTAAATTATAAAGTATAATTTTATTCTTTAAAGTTCATAACTTTTTCTAAATATCCACATAGTACTCATCCAATAAACTTTAAGTTTAAAATTTTCGTTTTTATAAAAATAAAAAATAGTATTTGACTCGTAAGTACGTTTTAGAGTTTTAACTTAAATTGTTAAATTTCGGTTTTTTACAAATATAAAAAATTTTCATTTTTTATAAAATTTCAATAACTGTTTTTATAAAAAAAATAGGATGATAAGACTTTATATCTTTATTAACTTTATATCATATTAAGTTCAAATTTTTAGTTCCTAACTAATCTTATCTATATGAGTCTACTTTTAACTAATAATCCCTAAAAATATGCAACACAATATACTACTATGTATCTAGTCAAGTTGGTAAATAATTCTTTTAGAATTGACTAATATTATCTATAACAATATAGTTGAACTTATAATTCCTAAAAATTTGCAACCTAGTTTAGAATTTATCTAGTAAAAATTGTAAATTTCTGGAGTATTTTATTTATATTACTTTTTATAAAAATGTTTATAAAATAATTAATTTTTTATTAACTTTATATCATAGTAAATTCAGTTTTTGAGTTTAACTTTAAAGTTTATTACTTTATTACTTTTTAATTAAGAAATGCAAATTATTAGATTAATATCCAAAAAAAACTGCAATATTTTATAATTCCAGCTTGACTATATCTAACTGCAATATCTATTTATTGCAACTTTAGGATATTAACTTATATAAGTTCAGTTGACTTGTAAATTTAGGATATTAACTTTATTTTGAACTTTATTAGTATGGTTAATAACTGTATTATATTAACACCAAAGATAAAGTTCAAATATAAAATAAACTTTATTCATACGTCTAGGTCAAACATAACAACTGAAAATGAAAAAAAAATATATAAAAACACTTGATAGATTTCATATTAGACTGCATGAAATCTGTTCCGCTTCTGAATTGACACTCAACGTATTTTTAATCGGGTTTTTTGGTTTGTGCTTGAATCAGCAGTATCTTATAATTTCTCTTCTTTGTCATTGTCCCCAGAATCGTCTAAATTAATAATCTCACTCCATTTCCATTAAGAGAGTCTCTTGGATCTCTTCTTTTGAGTCTCAAACTTCCGATCCCTATGAATGTCAAAAATTAAATACAAAAGTTAAAATAAAAGATTAAATAAACCTTAAAATTACATCTTCACTAAATTCACATTGAAGATTAAACTTGTATGGACTAAACATTGCACCATAAGAAGTAATATTAATACTTTTATCACCATCATCCTGCAATAAAACACACATATAATAACATAACGAACATGTTAATATGAAAGATATACGCAAAAATAATACTTAAAAACCAGCAAAATCAATACCTTAGAAGCTTGTTCGACAAATGTGTTGTTTAAATTGGCATGTTCATCATGCAACTGAATCAGAAAAATCAAATAAGTTAACATTCACATAAAAGTAAATAAAAGAAAAAAATATTCACTACTGCGATATAACAAAACTGACCTTTCGCAACAATTGAATTCAGATCTGGATCCATTTTTTTAACTTTGTTTAGCAATAGATATAGGAGTGTCCTGCTATATTTATAGTAGTAGCTATAGAAGTGCATTAGGGTTTAATTTTAGATTTTCCACCCTTTATTTAGGAAGTTTGTTGTGGTTAATTTTAAGTTTTTATAAGATATATCTAAGTATACATATTAGGCAGTTTTAATAAAATAAAATATGACAGAAAAAATCTTCATTTTATGTTACGGTACTTTTAATTCCTTTTGTTTTTGTTTGCATAGATGGAGCCCATCTTTGTAGATTATGCACATTAGATCACAAGTATTAATTACTTATACATTAACGCATAATCGACTTGTACCTTTTAATTTGTGCTTCGATATTGAATAAGACAACTACCGAAACATCGACAAAAATGTGTAGGTCGTCATGCTATCTTTGGATTTTTTTAAAACAGTATAGTTTATAAGATATGTCAAGAATACGTTAAAAAATTATAAGTTTGTTACGGATAAGTGAATTGTAACTAATTATCTATAATTTGGTTAAAACCTTAGGGATTTAAGTGTAATAATTTTAGGGGCTAAAAAATAAATAATGTTTAAAAGACCAAACTACCCTCATTTTAGGGGTCTTTCTATAAATAAAGAGGGCAAAAGTTCTTATTTTTTGGGTATCTTAAAATGCCCCTGCCTCATGCATTATAATATAGTATAGATATGAATTGTCTTTATTTTTATATTTTATATTATAGTTCTAATTTTATAATTTTAATACGGATTGACATAATTGAGTAGGGAGTGGAGTTGGGCGGGGTAGGTACGGGATATATGTCACTATGGTGAGGTTGAGACGGGTCGAAGACTGTGACGAGTAGAAACACCGCTCCGCCCTCTTTGGTGCCTAACAAAGCCTCACATCCCAAAGAGACGAAAGGTA
The DNA here is from genome assembly GCF_002127325.2 of Helianthus annuus. Lineage (NCBI taxonomy): Eukaryota > Viridiplantae > Streptophyta > Magnoliopsida > Asterales > Asteraceae > Helianthus > Helianthus annuus. The sequence goes on from NC_035435.2 coordinate 81,666,756, forward strand.
TGACTTTTGTCACCCTAAAAATTCCTTGCCCACTTCAGCCAGCAACGGCGGTACAAGCGCGATAGCTTAGAGGTGATGGATATCTGGAGGTGTGAGGGCGAAGACTTGGAAGATTTCATCACTCGCTTCAACAAGGAGTGCTTGGAGATTGGAGGCGTCAGCGAAGATCTTATGCGCGCCCACTTTAAGAAGGCCACACGCTGTGATAGCCTGATCAGGACTATCACAGGGAGAGATCGCATGCCCAAGAGTGGGACAAGCTGTTGGAAGCAGCGAAGGTTGTCGCACAGACAGCAGAGACTTTGTCCAGTCACTATTCGAAAGATCATTACTCGAAGGATCATTACTCGAATGACTATGCACACGACTCTAGCAAGCGCGACAAGAGGAAGAGACACTCCGTCTGGAGGTCAAACCAATCGAACAATGATGAAAGACATTGCCGCGGTGAAGATGCCCGAGCTACAATTGACAAGATAGTATACACAAAGGCAAGCAAATGTGAGAATCGGGAGAAACAGTGGACTCTGCTGACTAAGACACCCTTAGAGGTTCTTAACATGGAGAAATTGGATTTTAAAGGTCCACCACCAATGCGCAGCAAGAAGGGCTACGAGCCTAACTTATTCTGCGAGTTTCACAAGGATATCGGGCACCTGACAGATGATTGCTTCAGCCTACGCATGGAAATTGAGAAAGCCCTGAAGAGTGGCAAACTAGAGCATTTGGTGAAGAACGTGTCCAAGGAAACGAAAAAGATCCAGAGAACCGGATGAACGGGTAATCGATGGGCTCATTACATCACCCCGAAAATAAACACCGGCGAGACCGTCCTTAACTAGATCCATGGCTCAAGGGTTGTTATCCCGGTTAAAATCAAAACCCCATCATGCTTGACGACCGTCAAGGTAACTGATGGTAAACTCAAGAAATGTTTCCCCGTGAACAATGAAGCCTCTGATGCCGACAAAGGCGCATATAATGTACGTACTTCAGATGGTTACATCGATCCACAGACCTAGGACGCAAGATTGAGGAGAAAATTTTACATGTAATGCACAACCTTTGTAAGCGATGGTCGCGTGCCTGATAAGTTTACTAATACAAGTGGTGTTTACATCTTTTTTCCTTGTTATTTCCTACGGTACATTCAAGTTACAAATGCATGTTCAACTTTTAGTACGCGCAAAAACACTACAGTAAAATTACGAGCTCATGAACTAAGCCTACACGATTCCTGTGAACAAAACGCGGAATCGGGCTACAATGTTCTAACATGAGCACACTTACATTCATTCGCGCTACCTAAACAAAGTTTCTAACACATGAAATAATTGTAACATGACAATGAAACGACAAAAGTGTCACTTTATATTAACACAAAAGTGTCACTTTATATTAACAAGTGCAATTGCGCGTCGATTACATCAAAAAAGGTAAAACTAAAAGCCTGAATTACAAAACCGTAAAACTAGGTCCAAGCTTTACTCCGCATTTCCATCACCGGCATCATCGTCATCGGATAACTCTAGCATCTCGGGTTGTTCAAAAATCGTCTTTAAGCGTGTAACATAATCATCATGTTTGAGTGCCTCCGAGACCAAGTCCATGATAGGCAAGGAAAGGTTGTCGTAATTTCTTCAGCCTGGCGCAAACTTTTCTCCGCCTCTTCATTGACAGAACAATGTCGAGTACCCCATTGGACATTGAGCGCAGACTCGACATGTGTCGTACACTCAATATAGCTTTCGCGATGACCAGCATGGCGCGAAGCAACGATAAGCGCAACCACCACTCGGTCCAGTTCGATAGAGTTCAACAACGAATTCGCCACCTAACCAAAGAAATGGAAACAAGTAAGTAAATTGTTAACAAACCAGCTAAGGGAAATAGAGAGTAACTCACATGCACAATCCCATAATGCTAAAGCCATTCCAAGTTGTTAACAAAAGGCTCTACAGTCGCTTGAACCTCTGCATAGTTATCTTGAGCCACATCCAAATATGCTTGGGTGACCTTGCGAGCCTCTTCAGCAGACTCAGACTTCAGCTTCTCAGCATCGAGGTCAATTTCAAGGGACTCAACCTTCTGTTTCTCAACTTCTAAGGCTTCATTTGACTCGCGCAAGCGACGGTTGAGCTCGGCGATGTCAACGTCCTTGCCAGCCATGTCCTTATCTTTGGTGAGGATTTATTGCTCCAACTCTACCTGCAAACACTTCTGGGAAAAATGAACAAACTATGGAACCTTCTCAATTCCAGTTATTTATGTAACATATGGGGGCGGTACTAACCTGAAGGACTTCTACACGCTCGCTGCACGACTTCGCCTCTTCGTACCTTTCCTTGAAGTCCGCTTCTGATTTCGTCAACTCTTCTACCCGCGCCTTGAGGTTAGTAATTTCGGTGCGCGCTGCATACATCTTTTCATTTTCTCTCTCACAGGCCTCGCGCCACTTGAGGCGCTCCTCAGCAAGTGTATCCTCACTTGCGTGAAGCTTCCGCTTTATACCTTGGAGGCCCCATTCCTTCGACTTCTTCTCTGCTTCAAACTCAGCCTTTTGTTTGCAAGCTCAGCCTTAGCCTTCTCAAACAGCTTCGCTTCGGCCGACAAGCGCTCCCTGTGTCTCTCCCATTCATCGCGTTCGCGTTGTATGGTGCGCCACTCGCGAGTTATCTGATTACTGGTTGATGCTGTGTTAGCCTGCGCAAATACGTGAGCTCGATACAAGGATAATTGTCAGGACACGTGGATCCATTCAGCATGCGCCAGCTACCCTCTCGCCTAGAGTCACCACCGGTTGACTACATGCCCAAGGCCCATCAACTCATCTCCTTCACAAACCACCTCGGCTATAAATAGTGAACTCCACCTCCAGGTTTAAGGATCATTATCTTGTTCTCTCACTTTATACACATTATTATCTTCAAAACAGATAGTTATTCTCACGCCGGAGGGTGGTTACAAGGAAAACCCCCTATTCTCCTCCTTGTAATGAGCTTACAGTGTGTTAACTGTTTTGCAGGATCTTCATAGTAGTTTGGACGAGACGAAAGAAGATTAACCTTTATTTGTCGAGACACAAACCACAGACTAATCCTTAGATAGGGTTTCTTCAGAGTCGAAGACTTTGTAACAAGTAGAAACACCGCTCCGCCCTCTTTGGTGTCTAACAAAGCCTCACACCCAAAGAGATGAAAGGTATGACTTCTGTCACCCTAAAAATATGTTTTAAAAGATAATAATTAATAAGAGGTTGCTCTACTGTTTTTATTAGTAATGATTTTTACTGTATATTTAATTTTTTGAATATTCGCATAATATTTCATGTTACTTTAAACATTCAAAGATTTTAATCATTACAAATATACATCATCGTGTAAATCCCACTAATAGCAAAACTATGGGAGGGTTTGAGGAGGGTAGATGTAGACAGCCTGGCTCGATTGTAGGAACAGAGAGACTGCTTCCAGTGAGACCCCTGGCTCGATTGTAGTTTTGTATCATGTCTTGGACCTAAGACACATAACACTCAAACAATCGGGACAGAGACTGATTGGTGCATGTAACCCCGTGTCTTTCAGGTATCAACGTCACCACATGATGCATGATTAACCATCTGTCGCTTTTAACGTTATTTTCACGAAATTAGTAAAATAACTTTAAAGTTAGTACCATTTACATATTTGTTAGAGTAAATTACAAAAATCGTCCTTTATGTATGTCACTTATTACAAACTATGTCCTTTGTCTTTGATAATTACAGAAAACGTACTCGATGTTTGTAAACCCTTGCAAGCTATTTCCTTTAGCCCTAACTCAGTTAATTTTTTGTGGTTAAATCTCACAAATGGACCCCACCTGAGGGTATTTTGGTCATTTTACCCAAAATAAAATAATTATATTTTGAAATATATACACAGACAACACACATGTGTAAACCTCATATCTCTCTCTCTCACTACCCTATCACCACCACCACCACCACTCACCTACTACCCCTACCATACCATCTGTTCTTCTTCTCCGGTGAAGCACCACCGCCCAAATCCTCCTACCCCATTCTTAAAACCACTAAATCACCACAATTTTACGAAATTAGCAGAGCATTAACAAATCTGATCACGCGCCACCCCAGATGTCACGCGGCCGCCTCTCCACCCTCTAATCTGGGTTGCTACCACTATCAACACCCCAAGTCCCAACCTCCGACCAAGATCTAGTAATGATTTTACAGATCTGGTCCATCCCCATCGACACTAGCTCTCATCTATCGCCACAATCGAATAAGAAAGAAAAAAGGGGCGAAAGAGAGATTGTTTAGGCGGTGGTGGTGCTTAACAGCGGTGGTCGGCTGGCGGTTCGTTCAGAGTGGCCGGCCGGAGATCTCTGGTTGAAGCTTGGTGTTCGTTCAGATCAGAAGCAAATATATCTTCGCGAGACCTCTGGTTGTAGCTCTGTGTTCGATCGGAGATGGTACAAGATGGATTAACGGTGAGTTTGAGATTCATTAAGCGATAAGAATGAAAGTTGAAGAAATAAATCTCAAAGATCTCTAATTTTAATTGTTGGCCGGGGGGAATGATAGGTGAGGTTAGCTTTGTTCTTCGATCGGAGTTGTTACAAAGCAAAATAAGAAAAAGAAAGTTAAGAGGTTTGTGTTTGTGATTTCTCTAAGAGGAGGAAAGACAATGCTATTTGGTTCACTGACATGCTTTGCGAAAATGAAAATTAAAAGTCAAACTAAATTAAATTTAATAAACCTTTGAGATCTTTTGAAGATATTAATCCCACCAGCTAGGGGTGTGCATGGGTCGGTTTGGTTCGGTTTTTACTATTAACCATAACCATAACCGCTAGTTCGGTTATGGAGTTTTGGTAACCATAACCATAACCAAACTTCGGTTACGGTTAATCGGTTATGAAGTCGGTTATGGTTCGGTTTTAGTTAATTTCGGTTATGTAACCAAGCAAGGTTTGAAATTAATAGGGTTGTGCGCTTTGAACTTAGCTTTAGCCTATTTTATAAGATAACAGAGACTAAACTTTTTGGTTAAACTACCGATTTAGAGTTCTTTTTAATAAGGTAATTCTCAAACAAAAATAATTATGGCCATAACACCTTAGTTCTTTATCAAAATAAATAACATCTACATCAAAATCATTTTGTTACTAACATATTTTTATCTTACTAAAAACCCTCTATATGGTCTTGTAAAACACAAATCCATTATGTAAAGTTAACATCACAAGTTCGGTTCAGTTTCGGTTATATCGGTTAACCAAAGCTTCATAACCATAACCATAACCGATAGAGCGGTTATACAAAGTTTCATAACCATAACCATTGGTTATAATGGTTATCGGTTATTAGTGGTTCGGTTATGTTGGTTATGGTTCGGTTATCGGTTATGGTGGTTAATTTGCTCACCCCTACCACCAGCAGATAGAGAGATAGGTGAGATGAGGGAAGGTAGTTTATTGGTTTATGGTGGTGGTTTATTGTAGTGGTAAGAACAGGAACTAAAGAGAGATAGAGAGGGAGAGTTAAGACCGTGGGGTATGGTGGGGCGGGGGTTTGGGGCATGGGTTGACACGTGTAACTTCGAAAACTCAATTCACAAACCCATTTTGTATGGGTTATGGTGGGCGTGGCTTGGCTGGCGTGGCCAAGCCACATCAGGTTTTTTTAATATATATATATATATATATATATATATATATATATATATATATATATATAACCATTAAAAATTACATAAACATACAAAATAATTATCAAAATAAAAAACTAATATTCTTCGTCGTCTTCGGCGTCTTCGTCGGTTTCGAACCCATGAATCGTTGAAACATGATCCACCAAATCAGATCGAAGGTTGTGATGTATATCCCTTGACTTGATCAAAAATTCATTTGCCGCTTTATCTTCGTCTGTTACGTTACCTGGTTGGGGGTCGTCATCATCATAGTAGGTAACGACCGCTCTACCTTCATCCTCCAAAATCATGTTGTGAAGAATGATACATGCGTACATCACGTTTCCAATCTGATCCTTGTCCCATAGTCGACAAGGCATTGCCAATATTAGCCACCTTTTCTTCAAAACACCGAATGCTCGCTCGACGTCTTTACGTGCAGCCATTTGCACCATGTTAAACTTTAATCTCTTTGGATCTATGGTACCGTGTTTTGTGAACGATTTTACGAAAACCCCCCACTCTGGGTAAATCCCATCAACTAGGTAGTACCCATACACGTACTCAACCCCGTTTACAAAGAAAGTTCTTTTGGGTCCTATACCATTTACCCGATCATTGAAAAGGGGCGAGTGGTTTATGATGGTAATATCATTATGTGAACCTAGCATACTGAAGAACGCATGCCATATCCAAAGATCTTGGGACGCAACCGCTTCAAGCATGATGGCTGGCATCCCGTGAAATCCACTCGTGTGAGCGCCTTTCCATGCAGTAGGACAAAGTTCCCAAGGCCATTTCATACAATCTAAACTACCTAGCATCCCGGGTAGCCCATGATAATCTGCGTGATGTTCCAATATTTGTTGCATGTCACTAAACGAGGGCTTTCTCAAATATCTTTTCCTATAAAGTTCTAGAATACACGAACAAAAGTTGTGAAGACTTTCTCTAGCTACACGTGCAAACATTTTTAAATAGTTATCCATAATGTCCGAACTATTGTCGTACGCTAACTGCCTAAGTGCGGCCGTGACCTTTTACCACGTACTAAATCCTAATTGCCCGGTTACATCCGGTTTTTGTTGGAAATAAACATACTTCTCCTCAAGATCTCTAGATATCCTTAAAAATAAGTTTCTACTCATACAAAAACGACGCCTAAACATTTTTTCATCATACTTAGGTTCCGCTGAGAAGTAATTGCCTACCAACAAATTGTTAGCGGTGTGCCGTTCACGAGCGATGTACCTTCTCCTCCGTTTAGGTTGCGGAGTCTCTTCCTCATCGTCTTCGTCTTCCACGATAGCTTTCACCATCGCCGCGATCGTTTGTAGAAATATTTCCGCACCATCATCAGATGATGATGACGATACACTTGAACTTGAAGAACTCATGGCAAGATTGTGTTTTATGTGTTTGATGTTGTGTGAGAAAAATGTTAAATATGGTAAGATATTTATAAAGGAATTTTTTTTTTTTTTTTTTTTTTGCCCCAAATGGCTAGCCCAACGGCTAGTTTGAATTGGCCATTGACAGCCCGCTATGTCACCTTGCTAGACCTGCCCCACGCCCGGCTTCAAACCCAAGTCCCAAGGGCCACGCTCCAACCCATGCCCACCCGGGGTGGTGGCTTGGGCGTTTTCCCCCAACCCACGCCCCATACCCCATAGTCTAAGCGAGAGAAAGAGAGTAGAGAGAGAGAAGGACTTGTTTATTTATTGTTTATATATTTTTAATATTTTAAAATTCTTTTTTTTGTTTTATTTATTGAATAGATTTTAAATATATGAGTAAAATTACTAATCTACCCAGATTTAATAAAAAAAAACTAACTGAGTTAGGGTTAAAGGACATAACATGTAAGGATTTGCAAACATCGAGTACGTTTTTTGTACTTTTTAAAGACAAAGGATACACTTTGCAATGTAGTGTAAACATAAATGAAAACTTTTGTAATTTACTCTATTTGTTAACTGGTCGAGTCTAATAATTCAAGTTGGCCTGTCCATATACATATTTGTTAACTGGTCGAGTCTAATAATTCAAGTTGGCCTCGAGTTCCACCTTAAAACTTGTCATTTCAAGTTTCGTCCATTTTAATTATATTACTGCGTATATATCTATATGTACCCACATACATTATATTATTAATAGCGAATTATCTATACGTACATACTCAATAAGACTGAAAGAGTTATCTTTTTTTTTTTTTAAATATCTGAGTTTTGCTCGACTTAAATTAAGTTATTTTCAAATATTACTTAATTTTCAAACATAGTAGCTAACTTCTCGCATTTACGGCACATTTAAGCCATTCGCAAATGGCTCACTTGTCATCTAGACATACACGAACAGAGAAGACACCTCTTGAATATAAAAAAAAACCGCCTCTTGAATGTTCGTCCTTTTTATCCCATTCATGTATTTACAAAATTTGGGATATATAATTATGGGTAAAGTTCTTGTACAAATAATCTTAACATACTAAACATACAAATTGAAGGAAAACTCAAAAAGACAAGGTGGCATTTTTGTAATTATCAATAACTATCAAAGTTACTCTACAAATATACCTAAAAAAAACCTAACCCCCCCACCTAGGGATGAGCATATCGGTATCCGATACCGAACCGATACCGCCTAATACCGATCCCGAATTGCACCCAAACTAGGTACCGATACCGATACCGAAACATGTCGGTTAGGTATCGGTACGGTATCGGTATTATACCGTATTTTGAGGGTCGGTATCGGTATAATACCGATACCGTACCGTACCGATACCGAAAACGCCAAAAAGTGGATACCGATCGGGATCGGGATCGGTACGGGATCGGTATGGGATCGGTATTCGGTGGCAAATGCTCATCCCTACCCCCACCCCTAAAAACCTAAAAAAAACCTAACCCCCCCCCCCCCCCCAAAAAAAAAAAAAAAAAAAACCTAAACCCCCCCCCCCCCCACCCAAGCTAAAATGCTAAAAACTAAACCCTCAAAAAACCTAAAAAAAATTCTAAAAAAATAAAAAAAACACACAAATTATTTTATTTTTTTAACATTTTTTATTAAAAAATCGCTACTTTTAGTAGCATCAAAAAAATTTTTTTTTTTTTTTGCTAACAAAATGTAGCGATTTTTTAATAAAAAATGTTAAAAAAAAATTGTGTTTTTTTAGATATTTTTGGTTGAGTTCACATTTGTATAGTAACTTTGATAGTTGGTGGTAATTACAAAAATGCCAACTTGTCTTTTTGAATTTTCCTTCAATTTGTATGTTTAGTATGTTAAGATTATTTGTATTTGATCTTTTGCCATATAATTATATATGCATAATTCCAAGTCCTTTTTATCCCAATCATGTATAGTAAATTGTCATTTTAGTTCCTAAGGTTTGGTCCAAATTGTTATTTTAGTCCAAATAGTTTTTTTCTCCTCTGGGCCCTGACTTTTCCATTTTCTTGTCATTTTGATCACATTGCCTAACTCAGTCTAAAAATCTGGTTATAACCAGGGGTATTTTGGCATAACTATTGTATAGTGATAACCATGGTAGTTTACAACATAATTTATAACCTCATAATAATTTAATGCCAAGAATACCTCTGGTTATCACCTGGTTTTTAGCCTAGTTAGGCAATGTGATCAAAATGACAAGAAAAAGGAAAAGTCGGGGACCCATAGGAGAAAAAAACTATTTGGACTAAAATGACAATTCGGACAAAAACTCAAGAACTAAAATGGCAATTTACTCCAATAATGTATTTACAATTTTGGGATATATAAGCATCATTCCAACTCAGAAGATATAAAAACATGTGAGTCATAGTGTACTCGATTTAAAGATAAAAAACACTGGTTTTTTTTTGCAATTTTTATAAAAAAATAATGTCGTATGAAAGAGTTATTAACGTTTAAAAAACCGGGGGGGGGGGGGATTGGAGGATAGAGAAACTGTTGTTTTGGATTGACTAGAATGCCTCTACACAAACCCACACGCCTCTTCTTTTTTTTTTCTTCAACTTCACTCATTTAATCTTAGCAATTGATTAATAAATAGATGGTCAAGATTATTTGCTAACCTTCCTACCCAAATAAACTTCCTATTAGGGTAATGCTAGACAGAAAACCCTTATATTCTTAGGAAACTCTGGAAACTCAAAGCTCCCGACTTTTTTTTTTTTTTTTTGAAAAAAATAACACATGTAATATACATGTTTTTAAGAGTTTTGGGCCAAAAAAACAAAAAAGCGCCGAGTACTTTTTTTAAAAAAAAAATAAACAAGTTTCAAAAACTTCGTTGACTAACATGTGTTAGACAAAAAATGCTGAAAGTTGCTGAAATTTGTTTTTTAAAAAAAAACCCTTCGGCGCTTTTTTGATTTTTTTGGCCCAAAACTCTTAAAAACATGTATATTATATGTGTTATTTTTTTCAAAAAAAAAAAAAAAAAGTCGGGAGGTTTGAGTTTCCCAGGTTTCCTAAATATTTAGGGTTTTCTATATAGCCCAACCCCTTCCTATTATATGCTGACCCATATATATGTATGTCCATATACATATTTGTTAACTAAGAGTCTAATAATTCAAGTTGGCCTCGAGTTCCAACTTAAAACTTGTCATTTCAAGTTTTGTCCATATGTATATGTACACACTTACAATAAAGGTAGTAAGGTAACACAAACTCAATAAGACTTGAAGATCTTTTTTAATACTAGAGTTTTGCTCAGCTTAAGCTAAATTATTTTCAAATATTACTTAGTTTTCGAATAACTTGTCACGTTTAGGCCACATTTACGCTATGCGCAAATGGCTCACTTGTCATCTAGACATAGATGAACAAAGAAAACACCTCATATGAAAAAAGTCACTAATATGAGAAAAAGGCCTTTTGAATGTTTATCATTTTTATCCCATTCATGTATTTACTAATATATACAAATATGCAATAACAATTCATTTCATGTTAAAAAAATTAAGTTATTTTAACTAAGCTAAATATACGGTTAACCACCCATAACCGACCCGCTATAACCATCAAAACTGAATAACCATAACCACCATAACCGATCGATTATGGTTATGGTAATCCAATAAGTGATGGTCAAAACCGATCTAAACAGACCCATGCACACTCCAACTTGTTATCTAGACGTAGATGAACAAAGAAGACACCTCATATGAAAAAAGTCACTAATATAAAAAAAAGGCCTCTTGAATGTTCGTCCTTTTTTTCCCATTCATGTATTGGATTAGGTTCAAACGTGAACAATTTCTCCAGCGTGAACTGCGTGAACTAATCTGGGCTCTTGATTTTTATGATCTTGAGATTTTAAGTGAATGGCATGATGGTAATTATTTGGTTTTTTGTTACTATTTAATTAAGTGAATAAGGGTATTTGTGTAAATACACCTTTAATTAAATCATTGACTGGAAACTGTTTCCATATGTTCTCGATTCCCAAAATCCCTATAATATCGCAATTTCTATTCTACAAAGACCTAATATTCAAATTTTTTTTCAAAACAGACCATCTTATCTCTCAATACAGTTTTCCGTCATCAAGAAAAAGAAAAGGACTTCCGTCGAATTGAAGTTGTCGCCGGAACATTCATACGATTTTCAACAGCTAAGGTAAACAATCGCTGACTTTAACTGTTCATATGATGTACATTGTCTATGTTTTATACTTCTTCTCATAACTTCAAATCGGAAGTTAGGGTTTCTTTATCTACTTTAATCGATGTTAAATAATGTGGTTATGGTCCGATTGTGTGTTTTGATAAATCATCCTTATAGTACATGATTAATTTTCATGAAAATAGGGGTTAATTTTAGAGGGTAGTTGATTATACTCTGTTTTTGTAGGTAGTATATGCGACATAATGCTGATAGGATTTTAGGTAGATGGATGTGTTGGATAAATCTTTATGTACACATGTGTATATTGTTTGTTGGGGTTTCAAGTTCATCAGTGTACACATGTGTACATTGTTTACACAAACAAACATATATACCAGAAATATGAATAAGTGTATCAACGAAAATACACATGTGTACAACGGACAATACTGCCTACTTGTTAAAAATTTACTTTAGCTAAAATATACAACTTAAACTACACATGTGTATTCTGATTTTGCTTTGTTTTTAATGCGATGTACACATGTGTATAGCGTCTGTTTTTGTGATATCTCATATTTTTTTTGTGTATTGAATGTGTAAAGTTGTTGATGCACCCTTGTGAATTATGCAAAGTACTAATTGCTGAGTTTTTTGTGTTATTATAGGAGACATCGTAAACGAGAAAAGTGGAGATGGAAGGTCGATAAGGATGATTCACATATGAGGTCGATAAGGATGATTCACGTATGTTTGTTTGCTTGATCGATAAGGATGATTCAGCATACAACGCGACGAATAGTTGTAAAAGACTATGTCTTTTTTATTTTTCCGATTATGTTGCGTTTATTGTTTTCACGAAACTTGAACTTGTAATTGTATGTTTTTTTGGTTTGGCAAACATTATGTAACTTGGTATTTGCTTAATATAAACTAGTTTTACAAGTTTTGTTTATATGTATGTATTATCTAGCTAATTACACATATGTACCATGCTGAGTACACATGTGTACTGTCCAATTCATATCCAAGTACACGTGTGTACACTGTTGAAATATGAAGGCTACGTGGATCTTAAAAATCATAATCCGAATTCTGGTGGTGAAATTTGAAAAAATAAAAATGAAAAAAAAAAAAGATATTGTGGATAATGAATTTAAAATAGGAAAGATGTAACTTATTCAATTATTAAAATAATGATTTAAATCTAATTTTTTATATAATTACAATCATACCCTTAACAACTAAAAAGGAAATCAATGGTCCAGATCAGTTCACGCAGTTCACGCTTGGGAGGTTGTTCACGCTGGAACCCTACCCTTCATGTATTTACAAAATTTTGGGATATATATGCATCATTCCAAGTTCTTTTTATCCCAATCATGTATTTACACAATTTTGGGATATATAAGCATCATTCCAACTCAGAAGATATAAAACCATGTGAGTCATTATCGATCAATACTTGGTTTGAAAGGGTCGGGAAGATCATGTTGTTCTTGAATTTGAGGTGGGGACGAATAAGAGTCGTAAGCAAATAATTGAAAGTGACTACCATTTCGTCCAATATTAAAAACGACTAAAAATGTATCACACTTGTGAATTGTCCGTTCATTTTAATTTTTATATGTTTGATATATATAAATAGGAAGACGTAAATAAATAAGCAAGAACATGTGTTTTCTGTTTTATTCGTTTTGAGAAACTATACCATTTTTATTTCCATTGGTTTTGTTTGGGTTGGTTGTATTGTCAATTTATTACCAATTGAAGGGGTTAAATTGATAACATGTCATTCTTATGTTTGAAGAAAAATATTCGATTCAAAAATAACATATAACTAAGACTGTTTGTATCCGGTTTGGTATTAAATTGTTTTTACAGATCATGGTCCTAATTTTGGTTTATCCAACTTTAACTTTTATTTATCTTAGTATACACTTACACTATATGTATATATTAGGGCTGGCATATCGGGTCAACCCGATCTGTTAAGACACGAACCTGATAAGACACGAACACGAAACCTGTAAACACGAACACGACACGAAATTTTTTCGTGTCTGATTTTCCAAACACGAACACGAACCTGTTAATAAACAGGTTACACGAAATGACCTGTTAAGACACGAAAATGTTACCAACGTATCATATGACCTGTTTAAGACATGAACACGACCTGTTAAGACACGAACATGACCTGTTAAGACACGAACACGACATGTTAAGACACGAACATGACATGTTAACCCCACATATTTGATATATTTTTTAATTTAAAATTATAAACAGGTCACTAACGGGTCTTAACAGGTTAACGGGTTTTAACCTGTTTAGACACGAAATTTAAACAGGTCTTATCGTGTCGACCTGTTTAGACACGAAACCTGTTAAGGCCAAACACGAAACCTGTTAACTTCGTGTAGGTTCGTGTCGTGTTATCGTGTTCGTGTCAGAATTGCCAGCCCTAGTATATATAAGGTTTCATGTCTTTATTCTCGGCTTACTTTCAATTTAACGAGCTTAAAAATAAACAAAAAAAAAACGCGATAAAAAAGAGTTATTAGATTTTATCATCCCTAACTATTGGCTATTGACCGCTGTCATCTCTAATTATCACTTTGACGTCCGTCACCCTCAACTTAACCCTCAGTGTGTTCTGTCACCACATCGTTAACTGATTAGTAACTTTTGATTTTGTTACTATACTTTTGGGGGTGTCCTAAAATCCCTAAAACCTTCCTAAGATTCCTATGACACCCCCAAAAGTATAGTAACGACATGGTTACATAACACACTAAGTGTTAAGTTAGGGGTGACGGACATCAAAGTGATAGTTAAGGGTGGCAACGGCTAATAGCCAATAGTTGGGGATGATAAAATCCAATAACCCATAAAAAATCAAGAAACTATATATGTGAATGAGGTATTTTTCATGGAAAAAAAGTTATACATATAACCTATACAAATCAAAATCGTATTGTTATTTTGGGGTCTAATAGGATCGGTCTAGATCCCACATCTATAAATTAAATTTGGGAGGTAAACCGTCGACCTCTCGAAAGAAAAGTGGCAAATCCGATGATAAATATCGTATTATTACAGAAACCACTAAAGTTTACTTAAGCATCTGGCGTGTTGGTTTGGTTTTGTGGAAAGCGAGTTTTAAGCCATGACTTTAAATTCATCGAAAGCGAGTTTAAGCCATATCTTTACAAAATCTTTAGTAGGATCGTGATGGCCTTCTTGATCTTAAACGTAGGTGACATGTTGCTGGCTAGAAATCATATAAATCTTGGCAAAAGGAATTCGTTTTTGAAAAAAAACCTATGAGGAAATGCCTATGTATTATAGAACTAAAGATTTGTAGAGAGATATTAAAGTTGCTTATTGTACTTGGCCAAAGTAACATACGTTGATAAGTTTTTGAAGATGTCAAAAGTTGAATCCATGATTGGGTTCATTCTTTTGTCATTGGATTTGTTCTTTTGTCAGTTGGCATTGGACCGAATAAAAACTTAATGTTCAAATTAAAGTGTTGAAAGAGAATGGTGAATAGATTAATTTAGTTTCTTATGTTTTTAGATATGGATCTCTAGTTGATGTTTTGATGTCACAACAAGGTATAAACATAATTGAAGTGAAAACCGCATATGTCTCTTAAAGATATTCTAAATACTTGTGAAAGACTAAGGGTATGTTTTTCATCTATATAGATTGGAAAAAGGAACTTTGTATAAACAATTATACAATCACTAGCTTCCAAACCAACATAGATGATTCTATATGATAGCCAGGACATGCTATTTGTTTGAACGGTTGTATTTTCAGCTCAAAGGGTTCTAGGTTGGAAATTGTTATACATTCCACTTAGGTGGTGTTTGTTTTTTTGCCAGAAGCTCTTCTGGGCACTTATGTCTGCGTCGCGCAGAGGCGCGCAGACATAAGGTCCCGGCAGCTTGTTTGTTTTCTTGAAGATCTACAGACCAAAAACATCTGCCTCACCTCTTCCCTAAGCAGACTTGTCCACAAGTCTTCTAACCTCTGCAGACCTCTTCTCCCTCTTCAAAACATTCATCTGCCCCAAAACCCTAGCTCCACCTCCACCTGCCACCACATCTCCACCACCACCACCATCGTCAAAACCTACCACCACCAAACCCATCAATTAAAACAAAACCCAATCGGAGACCATCATCATCATTGGAGACCTCCACCTCCGACACCCATCACCTCCACCTTCAACAATCACCACCTCCATCTTCACAAGAACCGGCCGGAGATGTACCGATGGTGGTTGAGATGAGACCGGCCGGAGAAGGAGGTGGAAAAGATCGTCTTCAGAAACCCCCAAATCGAAACCCACCGGTTCTCTCCCTCCTTCTTCCTCTCCGGTTCTCTCCCTCCTTCCCGTTCTCTCCTCCCTCAATCTCTCTCTCTTCAGAAACCCCCAAATCAAAACCCACCGGCCCATTCTTCCTCTCCGGTTGCGACGGGGTGGTGGTGGTTGCGACAGGGTGGGTGGTGGCTGAAGTGGTTTAGGTTGGTTGTGGTGGTGGCAGGTGGTGCGGTGGTGGTGGTGCGGTGGTGGTGGTGACAGATTGTAGAGAGAGAGAGAGAGATAAGGCAGAGAGAGATCTGTGGTTTGTGTGTGTTGTGTGTGAAGTGTGTGTGTGAAGATGTTTTTATATAAAAAAAAAACAAACCCTCTTCTCCTTGCAGACTGCAGACATTTGGTCCACCTCTTCTCCTGCAGATGTCTGCAGATGTGGTCCGCAGACTGCAGACCTTTTCTCCCAGAAAAAACAAACAGCACCTTAGAGAATTATATATCTAGGTGAGAAAGTGTTAGTAAGAGCATTCGCATTCAATCCTCCATATTTATGTGAGTAGGTTTTCTATGTTGTATGAAGTTGTGAGTGATTGAGAGAGAAAATGTTACTGTTCATCAGTAAATTTGGTAAGAAATTGTTCACCCTCTATAATTTTTTAATTTTTTTGAAAGTGATTGTAAGCGGAGGAGAGAGAAAAGGTAGTAATAAAATCAGTGTTTTAAAAACCGGTAAATACCGGCCGGTTATACCCGGTATTACCGGTTCCAGATGCAAATCCGGTATGAATCATCCCGGTAAATAAGTGAAACGACATAAGATTCGTACCGGCGGTAAAATCCGGTATACCGGTACCGGCCCATGGTTATTTTGGTTTGGGTTTTTTATTCTAGAGTTTCATCAGATACATATACCATCAATCGACATTCAAAACTATTACTACTTACGGTTCATCACTTCATCCACAAGATTCAGCTCCATTTTTATCGGTTCATTACTCCACCTTCATCATGCTTCCAGTTCCATCTTCATCGGTAGTTTTACTTATTTTAGTAAAATAATATGAGAGTAAATAGATCTTCAAGTGGGTCAAAAAGTAAAAGACTTGAAGCAATTCGATGTATCTCTCTCTCTCTCTCTCCATGTATATGTATGTATGTATGTCTATACGGAATGTTATGTGAAAGATTGTGTTTTGAAACTTGAAAAAGAAAGAGGACATGATAATAGTTATATTATAATTTATTATGTTAGTGAAAAAAAAAATTAAAACTGACAAGTTATGTCAATATAATTCATGTACGTATGTATCTCTATGAAATTATAGAGTTAACTAGTTCATCCGGTTGAACCACCTGGTAGAACCGGTTCTACCGGTTAAACCATTTTTAAAGCCATCCCGGTATGATTTAAAAACCGGTTTTTAAAACATTGAATAAAAGTATAAAAAATATTATTTAATTGATAGGAGAGAGAAACGATAGTGATTTTTTAGTGTAATTATAGAAATAGAGATGGATAACCGATTGTGAATTCTCTAAGAAAGGTAATAGTTAAAGAGTTTTGTCATGGATATTGTATTTATCAATAGTATATCGTAGAGGTGAGCAGTAACCGAATCGTTGATTGAACTGAACCGAAAAACAGACGAAACCAAACTGAAATTAACACAAAACCGAATTAACCAAAAACCACTTAACCGAAAGCCGGATTAACCGAAAATCAGTAATCGTTTTTTTGCACCCTAGGTTAACCAAAGCGAACTGAACCATTCGTGTATCATGTATTTCTAGTTTTTATGCCTCCATTCATGTTTTTATATATGTCTAGCATTTATACCTCCATTTCATGTTTTATATCTTCATTTCATTTATTTATACCTCCATTTCATGTATTTCTACATCCATTTCATGTACTTATACATCTATTATATGTATTTCTTAGGAAAAAGATTAGCCTAAGTATGGTTTTGGTTATTAACAGAAATTAACCAAACCGAACCAAAAACCATCAAACTAACCAGACTGATTAACCAAAAACTGATTGGCTAATAATGTAGATTAAGTGATGACTTTAGTTTCAGATAATGCTAATAACCAAACTAATCTAAATTGTGCACACCCCTAGTATTATCTTAAGTTCAATTGATATTTTCTATGATAATACACATGTCAAATAACACAAGCAATAACTAGAATACCCTTAGTTTCTAATTATACCGAAAAAGGTAAATTAAGTGAATGAAAGAAGGGAAGTAAAATCAAGCAAGAGTAGGGCTGTAAACGAACCGAACGTTCAGCGAACAGTTCGTGAAACGTTCGGCAGGAAGTTCGTTTATGTTCGTTCGTTTAATAAATGAACGAGCATGAACAAGAAATTCCGTTCGATTAGTTAAATGAACGAACATGAACAGAGGTCTCGTTCGTTCAATTGTGTTCGTGAACGTTCGGTAAGATGTTCGTGAACATTCGTTCATTTGCGTTCGTTTATGTTCGTATGTTTGTGTTTTAATTAAAGATTTTTGTACTTTCATATATTTTATCTATACTTTTTATATTATTAAACTTTTATTTATTTTATTACCCTAACAATTAAACTAGGAAACCCTTTTTTCACATTGTTTATACATAATTTCTCTTTCCTTTCTCATTATTTACATCTCCGAATACGATTGACCTCCGTTCCACAATAAGGGATTCAAATCCCAGTACTACTCTCTGGGCCATTTACCTTTATCCTTCGTCGCGTTCGCCAAATTTATTTGTGTTCGTGAACCGTTCACGAACACGCTCATTTCTTTAATGAACGAACACGAACATAATATATTGTTCGGTAAGTGTTCATGAACCGTTCGTGAACACATTTATTTACTTAACGAACGAACACGAACAAGCCCTTGTTCGTGTTCGTTCGGTTCGTTTACAGCCCTAAGCAAGAGGGTTGTAAACCTAATATACCATAGCTCAAGTGTAGATATTGAAGGCTGTAAATTGATGGTTATTGTTGGATTTATATGTATGGGTTCGATAAGTCAACGCTGCTGACCGAGCTATGACCCGTAAGAGTTACACCTTGGGCAATGAACATTAAATCCACTTAACTTGGTTAACTGGTGACAACGAACAATTAACGGAACGAAATATATAATTATCTAAAATAATTATATATCCACGAGAAACGGGATTTATTATTTATACGGGTTATAAATAATATAACGTTTAATTATTTATTTAATTAAACTTTGTTTTTCGGGTTTCGTATCACATTTGGGCTTGTACTAGTTGGGCTTTGTAGGGCCGAAAGATAATTAGTGATAGTTATTAGGGTTTATGAGATAAAACCTAATTAACTAATATATATATATATATCTAATCTAACTTATAATAAAAGACTCCAAATAATGCCACATGGCATTCTCTACTTCAACCTCATAAATTTTATTTATATTTGTTTAATAATTTTTTTTTAATATTATTACACTATAAAGAAGCAAAAAATTTAGGCATAAGTGGTTGTAACTTATGCTTTGGGACTTTTCCAAGAAAAAAAAACTTGATTTTTTATTTTTAACCCAAAGATTTTTACCTTTGGTAATTTTAACCCAACATAATTTGTTTTTTTTAACTTTAACCCAAAAGTTTCCATTATTTGCAATTTAACTTCACAAATTTTGTCACTTATACTTTTCATCTTCACAAATTTTCGTTTTACGTATAGATCTAAATTTTTCGAGTTAATGCGACCAACGTACGAGTGTGGTTCAACTTTTTTATGTTTTGTTCCAAATTTTGTAAATTAACACGGCGCAACGTGCATGTGCGGTTCAAAGTTTTTACCTCTATTTTTTCATGTTTGGCAGGTTTGTCACAACACACAGATCCTAGATCGAGTCAGTGTTGGTGGTCGATGACGATCGTGTGACATTAGTACTATTTGACACCGTTTTACGCCCCGCCGCAACGCGGGGTGTACTTTGGGGGGTTTTCAAAGAAGAAATGGTTATGCATATGGTTGTTGTAACCTTGGCTTTGGGGGTTTTTCAAAAAAAAATGTTTTTTTTTTCACTTTTTACCCAAAAGTATTTCATAAATTACTTTTAACCCAAAACTATTTGTTTTTTACTTTTAACCCAAAACTTTTTATCTTTTGCAATCTATCCTCACAACTTTTTCTACTTTCAACTTGGTCCTTTATAGTTTTCATTTTCCGCAAATTTTTCTCTTTATGCTTGGTTCTAAATTTTGTGACTTAACACATCGCATCGTGCATCTTTGGTTTAACGTTTTTACGTTTCGTTCTAAATTTTGCGAGTTAATACAATGCAGCGTGCGTGTGTAGGTGAACGTTTTTACATCGTCTATTTTTTTCCCGTTTAACAGGTTTAACATAACGTACGGGTCCTAGATCGACTTAGTTATAACTAAAGAATCCCCGCCGCATTGCGGCGGGTCGCAATTCTAGTTAATATTAATTAATAACCAATATATAGATAACACTAATTTTTATCCTTATCTTTATCTAAAATTAATAAATAACTTTAATTTTGCAATTTAGACCCTTTGTTTTTTTTACTTTTAACCCAAAGTTTTTCATCTTTTGCAATTTAATCCCAACTCTTTTTTATTTTCAATTTCGGTTCACCATACTTTTCATCTTTCCCAAGTTTTTCGTTTCATTCTAAATTTTGTGAGTTAACACACCGCAACGTGCGTGTGGGGTTCAACATTTTTTCGTATATTTTTTCCCGTTTGACTGGTCCATCGCGTCAAATCTATTTTTCTGTGTTTGACAAGTTCGTCCAACATGCGGGTCCTGGATGGACTTAGTTATTTTTTTTTATGTTTTACGTTTCGGTTTAATTTCTCAGCAACGAGCGTGCGTGATTCATAGATTTTACGTCTGCTTTTCGCTCGGCGTTATTTTTTTCCCGTTTTTATTTATTTTGTTTTACGAGCTTTTCCGGTATTGGTGGTCGCTGACAATGGTGTAGTGCTACTACTTAACAAAGTTTTTTTGTCAACCGCTGCAACGCAGGGGTTTAATACTAGTATTATATATCCTAATTGTCTTCTACCTCACAAACAACAACAACAACAGTAGCCGTCAAAAAGCAAAAGGGTTTTCACCCTTTGCGATTTAACTCCAACAGAAAAAAGGGATTTTGCTTTTGTGCTTCTGTCAACAAGTGCCGCCACCATCATCTTCGGTGTCGCCACGAGACGCCTCGCTCTTCGTTTGTGTTCATGTACTAGCACTCGTTCATTGTACCTCAGTGTCTCACACGGTTATTATTAACCAAAAGGGTATAATTTTTCTCATCGGTAGATTAATTAATATTGCTAATCGTATTTTCATGTTTGTAACCATGATCCTGTTCGGTTCACTTTTGGTGTCGATTTTTATATTTATTCCGCTGCGTATTTATTAATTATATATTTAGTTAATAAAATTATGTCAAACCTGTTTTTGATAAAAGTGAAATTGACACCACTGAATCCCAACAGTGGTATCAGAGCCACGCTTACAACATGCAAATCGGAACCGGTCCTTTTACCCGGTTATAGATCTCAAACTTTAACTTGTTTAAAATTTCAGATCTAAATATTTCTTGGGCAAAAAGTTATTTGGTCAAAAGTTTTATTTGACCAAAAGATTGCTCACTTCAATATGATTGTGTTGAATATGTAAATCTGGCCGACCTTGTATTTGTATTTTTGTTATTGTTTTGTTTTATGGTTTTGGCCCACTTTGTGGCTCAAAGTTGTAATAGATTAGGGTTTCAATTCTTGTTATATTTTTATATTATAATATAAAGTTGAAGACCCGAAGACAAAACTGAAGACATTACAGGAATCAAGGAGGTGCTAAAGACAACTAGATGCACTAGGTCCATCCTTGTGGTTGTTTGTTACCCCGTGACCCAGTTTGGTCTTGCTATTTGGCTCTAGCAAGATCAAACAAAATGGCTTAAAGATTTACATATTTATTTTTGCTATTATGGTTGCTTTTATCATATAAGGTGTTATATAACATACCAACCTAATACCAAACTTTTAAAAGGTGTTTTAAAATGTTCACAATCAATTATAACAAGTTCTAAATTGATTTTTACAACTTGTAAATATTTGTTATAAAAACAAATAGTTTATTATAAAATAAATAATAACCATTAGAGTTTTTGAAATGTAACAAGTTTTAACTTTCTAAAACTCATAACTTAATAGTTTTTAAAACTATTAACTTTTAAATGGTTATACAAGCCGCGACAAACTTAGTTTTAATAGGTTATTTTAAATTAAGTGTCCTGAGAGATGAAAGGGTTCATCAAGATGTCACGACTAAATATGTACTAAAATTGGCTCTTACGACCCTATTTGGTAAATATTAAATTAACCCATAATTAACTATGCCATCCTATCACAAGCTACACTTGGAACGTAAAAGTGAACCATCAGTGTTTGGAGCCACAACACCACACTTGATGTCTAGCATATCCTTCCAAGGTGCAAGGGTTTCGTTGACACATCCGGCCCTTCCACACGTACCTCTTTTAGGACGACTATTACTTTTTCTTTTCTCACCACATGCTCCAGCTGTCTCGAAAGTAGAAAGTCGGCATAGATGAGGCTAAAGGTATCAATGCATAGACAAGAGTTGTCTTAGCGGCCTCATACTCGAGAGTTGTGCAATTCTCACAATTGACACTCGTTGTCAGTCTGCCTAGTCACTTACTAAAGTGCATGCCACAGCTGCCTTTACTACTGACATAGTCAGATTCTCATTCCTTGTTCTAATTACTATAATGGGTCACTAATTAAATAAGGAAATATACATTGAAAATACTAATTAAAATCTCTTTGCTTATGTAACATATGTCTAATGAAAATAACTCCTTCGTTCTCAAGTCTATACTTGAAAAGGAAAAAACTGAATAACACCAACTTTCTCGAATGGCACCGCAATCTGAGAATAGATCTCAAGATGGCGAAAAAGCTATATATCTTAGATGGTCCAGTCCCTACCAAGCCTGAAAGTAACACTACTGCTGCTCACAAGGCACTGGAAAGGCATAACGAGGATGCCATTGAGGTAGCCTGCCTTATGCAAGCCACCATGTCTCCTGAACTTCAGAAGAACATGGAAGATAAAGATGCTTATGACATGATCCAGCAACTGAAAGGCATGTTTCAGAAACAAGCCCGACAGGAGCGATATGATACCATGAAGCAGCTTATAAGCTGTAAAATGCAAGAAGGACCGTGTGTCAGTACTCATGTGCTTAAGATGAAAGGGTACATTGATCAGATGAACAAACTTGGTTATCCCCTGCAAGATGAAATGGTAGCGGACTTCATCTTGAACTCTCTCTCCCTAGCTCATATGACCAGTTTATTATGAACTATCATATGAATGCTTGGGTGAAGACTGTGCCTGAGCTACATGGTATGCTCAAAACGGCCTAGATGAACATTCCACATAATACCAACCAAGTTCTGATGGTCAAGTCTGGTGGTGTTAAGAAGCCCAACAACAAGAAAAGGGCTCATAACAGCAAAGGCAAGAAAATGGTTGTTGTTGCTGCCAAATCTGCCACCAACAACAAGCAGGTTGCTAAACCACCCCCTCCCCAGGAGCGTCAGTGCTATGAATGCAACCAAATGGGGCACTGGAAAAGGAACTGCCCACAGTATCTAGCCAAGCTGAAGGCGAACAAGGCCAATAACATTGGCACTTCTTCAGGTATTCTCATTTATGTTATTGAACTTTTTACTGTCTCCAACAACACATGGGTATTTGATACCGGGTGTGGTTACCACATCACTAATGTTTTGCAGGAGCCTGAAAATTGGAGGAAGCTGAAACAAGGCGACATGGAACTCATCGTTGGTGATGGGAAAAGAGTGCCCGTTCTTGCAACTGACACATTTCATTTTTCATGTCCTTCTGGCCTTGTAGTTAATTTAAACAATTGTTTGTTTGCACCTGGTATAACCAGAAACATTATTTCGGTTTCCCTTTTGTTTTAACAAGGTTTCAAGTACGTTTTTAATGGTATTCTATTTCTGCCTACTTGAATGATATCTTTTATTTTGAGGCTAAACCTCGAAATGGTATTTATGAGATTGATGTTCAAACATGTAATAATAATATATATCATCTTTCTAAGCATAACAAAGCTAGTATTAATGAAACCTTTCTATGGCATTGTAGACTTGGCCACATAAGTAAGGCACACATAAAATGGCTCCAATCCGAGGGGATTCTTGAATCCACTGGACAGGACTCCTTTGATGATTGCGAATCTTGCTTAGCTGGCAAACTCACAAAGCATCCCTTCACTGGTGTTGGTGAACGGGTTAATGGTCTGCTAGGACTCATTCACACTGATGTATGTGGCCCTTTCAGAACCATGACAAGGAACCATGAAAGATACTTCGTTACTTTCATCAACGATTATAATCGATATGCTTATGTCTATCTTATGAAGCATAAGCATGAAACTTTTGAAAAGTTCAAAGAGTTTCAAAACGAAGTAGAAAACCAACTTAATAGAAAGATAAAAATACTTCCATCAGATCGAGGTGGCGAATACCTCAGCTTAGAGTTCCTCAATTATCTCAAAGAGTATGGAATAATTTTAGAACCCACTCCACCTGGCACACCCCAACTTAATGGCATGAGCGAGAGGAGAAATCGAAGCCTACTTAATATGGTTTGATCGATGATGTGTAGAACTAACTTGCCTCACTCCTTTTGGGGTCATGCTCTTATGACTGCCGCCCGCATTGTCAATCTGGCTCCGACTAAAAAGGTAAACAAAACCCCATATGAGATATGGCATGGGCGTAAACCCGATTTGGAATACCTAAAAGTATGAGGATGTGATGCATGCATCACAAGTGATGCTGATGATAAGCTCGATCCCCGAGGCGGAAAGGTTGTTTTCGTCGGATACTATAAAATAAGCGGATATTATTTCTACCATTCTGTTGTAAATGTTATTTCCATCAAAAGGAAGGGGCGTTTTCTCGAGGAAGAACTTCTTAATCGAGGAACTGGAAATAACGTGTTTGATCTTGAAGAAATTCGAGAACCAACTACAACCGCCGATGAAGTCGGAACGTCTGAACAATAAGAAATTGTTGCTGATGAATCAGACATGAACACAGGCGTTCGCAAAAGTAGCAGGACTCGTAAAGAACCTGACAGATACCTTTGGCATCTCGAAGGTGCTGAAGTCTTGGTAGTAGATGAGTCTAATGACGAACCTACTAACTACAAATCTGCTATCTCAGATCCTGAATCTACGAAATGGCTGGAAGCCATGAACGCTGAGATGCAATCTATACGTGATAATCAAGTCTGGGACTTGGTTGAGCTACCCCCGGATCTCGGGCAGTAGGGAGCAAATGGGTTTTCAAGAGAAAAACTGATATGCATGGAAAGGTACACACCTTTAAAGCACGGCTAGTTGCAAGGGTTTCACTCAAACTCAGGGTATTGACTATGATGAAACCTTCTCGCCTGTTGCTATGATCAAATTGATCAGGATATTGCTTGCCATAGCCGCGTACTATGACTACGAGATATGGAAAATGGATGTAAAAACCGCTTTTCTTAATGGGTATCTCTCTGAAGATGTCTATATGGTTCAGCCAGACGGTTTTGTTGATCCAAAATATCCTAATAGGGTGTGCAAGCTGAATAAGTCCATTTATGGACTCAAGCAGGCGTCTCGTAGCTGGAATCTTCGTTTTGACCAAAATATCAGAGAGTTTGGTTTTGTCAAAAATGAAGATGAGCCTTGTGTTTATAGAAAGGCTAGTGGGAGCACTATATCATTCCTCATCCTGTATGTGGATGATATACTGATCATTGAAAACAGCGTCCCTATGCTTAACGAAGTTAAACACTGTTTGGGAACTTGTTTCGCAATGAAAGATCTTGGAGAAGCAGCTTATATTCTAGGAATCAAGATCTATAGGGATAGATCTAAGCGACTTCTTGGGCTAAGTCAAAGTACATACATAGACAAAATGATGACACACTTTAAGATGGAAAACTCCAAGAAAGGAGGTGTTCCTATGACTAAAGGGACTGTGTTGAACAAATTGCAATCTCCTTCAACGGACATTTAAATTAAGCGAATGGAAGCAGTTCCATATGCTTCAGCGATTGGTTCTATCATGTATGCTATGTTATGTACTAGACCTGACGTCTCGCATGCTTTAAGCATGACTAGTCGTTATCAGCAAACTCCTGGCATTGCCTATTGGACTGCTGTTAAGAACATTCTGAAGTATCTGAGAAGAACTAAAGATATGTTCTTAGTATTTGGAGGAGTGGAAGAAGAGCTCACTGTAAGATGTTACACTGATGCCAGTTTTAAAGTTCCACTACATACGGGAAATTATGGAACGTGGAGACATCGTGATAAGTAAAGTGAACACAGATCAAAACCTAGCAGACCTGTTTACTAAGCCCATGACTCAGGACAAGCATGATCAGCACATGGGTGCTATTGGCTTAGATTAGCTAGCTGTATGTTTTGATTTAGTATTTGGATGTACGAACTTTTAACAGTTGTACTTTTGAATTCGTTGTTGATTTACTAGTTAAATGCAATTCTGAATCTTATAACTGTGTTCGATTTTAATACGTTTAATCCATGAATCTTGCATTCTAAACTATCCGTAGTCGGTCAGGCTCGTGGGAACGATTCTGAATTAAGACTATTCTGACTTTGGACTCAAGGAGTTGACTTCCAAATTCACAGACCTCATTGAGAATGACGTTGGATGTAACTCGCATCAAATCATCTTCATGGATCTGAGTCATAAAATGATTTGATATTGGTATACTCATTTAGTGTCCTTTGACCTGAGATACATATTAGAACTTCCGTTTACCAAGGATTATTCTTTGATTACTGTCAACCGCTGTCGCGTAACTGCCAGTCATAAAGGCTTTAATTGGGAATAATTCTGAAGTTCAGTGGGAGTTGTATGTAGTCGATATGGGATTCTGTACTCTTACATGATATGTAACAGTTAGACATTGTGGCGCCCTCGTTGATTCAAACTGGTGAAGTGTAAGGCCTTACCCAAACTTACTGTGTGTTTGTTCGGACCACTTTGACTCTTGATCGAGAACAATAATAATTAAACACCATATGAGAATGAACTTAATCCATGTCTCATTGATTCAATTTATGTCTTTTACAGAAAGGATGAATGACAACAATTACCATAAGTCTATTGTCTTGCAATAGTAAGTTGTTACTAATAGCAAGGTGTTTTGGTTAATGACTTTAAAGTGTCATACCTTGTTAGGGGCAGCCATGTGCAGCTAGAGCACCGCTGACTGTCTGCGTTGAGGATTTTATCGAACGTCGTCCAAGTGGGAGATTGTTGGATTTATATGTACGGGTTCGATAAGTCAACGCTGCTGACCGAGCTATGACCCGTAAGAGTTACACCTTGGGCAACGAACATTAAATCCACTTAACTTGGTTAACTGTTGACAACGAACAATTAACCTAACGAAATATATAATTATCTAAATAATTATATATCCACGAGAAAAGGGATTTATTATTTATACGGGTTATAAATAATATAATGTTTAATTACTTATTTAATTAAACTTTGTTTTTCGGGTTTTGTATCGCATTTGGGCTTGTACTAGTTGGGCTTTGTAGGGCCGAAAGATAATTAGTGATAGTTATTAGGGTTTATGAGATAAAACCTAATTAACTAATATATATATATATATATATATATATATATATATATTATATCCTAATTGTCTTCTACCTAACAAACAACAACAACAATAGCCGTCAAAAAGCAAAAGGGTTTTCACCCTTTGCGATTTAACTCCAAAAGAAAAAAAGGATTTTGCTTTTGTGGTTCTGTGAACAAATGTCGCCACCATCATCTCCGGTGTCGCCACGAGACGCCTCGCTCTTCGTTTGTGTTCGTGTACTAGCACTCGTTCGTTGTACCTCGGTGTCTCACACGGTTATTATTAACCAAAAGGGTATAATTTTTCTCATCGGTAGATTAATAATATTGCTAATCGTATTTGTATGTTTGTAACCATGATCCTGTTCGGTTCACTTTTGGTGTCGATTTTTATATTTATTCCGCTGCGTATTTATTAATTATATATTTAGTTAATAAAAATATGTCAAACTTGTTTTTGATAAAAGTGAAATTGACACCACTGAATCCCAACAGTTATAACATTATCGGCTATTGATTTTATTGAAAGAAGTAAAAGAAGTGTCAAATGACATACCGAATAAGTGAAGATGGACTCGATTAGTAATGTTATATTTGCAATAGCAAAGAAGGAAGAACTCATACCTTGTGGTATATATGAATTCGGGTTACTCGGGTATAACTAGATTGCTTCACTTAAATTAGAAACTGGATAACTAATTCTTTTTTGTTTGGGTAAAGGGTTACCCCGGTAAATTTTTATTGCAACAAAACATTAACACAAGTGACGAATAAAATCATCCCTCAGTTCTAACGTATGACATGCCATACGAAAGTACACCAAACCATCAAACTACAAACAAAAACTACCAAATTCAAAACATATGACACTACGCCATCAATGAGCAACAACTACCAGCCCTATTAGCCGCAATCATCATCCTGAATCAGCAATCCCCGAGGAAGCTCCCATCCTTGTAAAATCGAATCAACTTGTCCAGTTCTTTTAAATCTTAAAGTAAGGAGTTTCATCCGCACCGTAGAGAGAATAATGTCAACTAGTTTATCTGGCTCCCGTTTCTTAGCTGAAAACAGTCTTTCATTTCGCTCCTGCCAGACAAAATAAGCTGTAGCTCCCACCACTAGTTTAGCAATTACATGCTGCGCATTTTTTGACTTAGCGAATCCCACCAAGTAATCAAAAATAGCGTTCCATTCACCCCGAATATTCGTCATTTCTGCTTTTTCTTTGACTCCATTCCAGATTTTGGATGCATACAGGCATTCAAAGAACAAATGCTCATGCGAATCAGGACCTGATAAACATAAGGAGCAGCAAAGAAGATTAAAATTAGTGTTACCCTTTACCGCCCATTTGGACATCACATCATGCGTTTTCAGCTTTTTGTTAACTAGTATCCACATAAGGAACGAATGTCGCGGAATAGCCTGAGAGAACCAAACCACTCTCTCCCACGGCACTTTATCCTGAGCATTCCTAACATCATCCCAAACAGTCGACGTGTTATAATCCCCATCTTTCCCTGATCTCGATCGCCAGACTAACTTATCTTGAGTAGACAAACTCAAGACAACTGGTTGCAAATTCTGAAGAGATGGAAAGCGAGATACCCAATTATTCGGCCATCTCCACAACCCTTGATCACATACCTCCTCCGCAACCTTAGAACTTAAGGTGAACCCCGCATTAGCTATTAATCTCGGCGTAATGAACATGCTAAGCGGGCATACATCATCCCATTTGTCAAGCCACAAAGAAGTTTTAGTTCCGTCTCCAAGCTTAGTCCATACATGATTACGGATACAATTTCTAAGATTAAGAATATTCCTCCACGTCCATGTAACATTATTCATCAAAGGAACGTCCCAAAAACTCCTATTACAAATACGATACGTATGAATCCACTTAACCCATAAAGATTTTCTATGATTCAAGATACTCCACATATGGGCGGTCATCAGGGCCTTGTTCATATCAACCACTCTTTTAATACCCAACCCACCTTCACATTTCGGTAAACAGGCCTGTCTCCAATTAACTTTGGCTTTACCTTTAATATTATTACCTTGCGACCATAAGAACCTTCTCATTCTTTGCTCAAGATCATGAATAACCCGCTTAGGTAACATAAACACCGAAGCCCAAAAAATATGCATAGAAGAAGGAACCGGACAGATCAGTTGAACTCTACCCGCAAACGACAAACATTTAGATTTCCAATCAGATATTCTTGCCTCCATATTTTCCACAAGTCTACTACAATCTTCATAAACAAGCCTGGTCGATATAAGCGGGACTCCCAAATAACGAACCGGCAAAACACCTTCCTCGAAAGGCATAATACTCAAAATACGAGCTTTTTCACTATTTGGAACATTACCAAAGAAAATAGTGCTTTTAGACATGCTAGGAACAAGACCGGACATGTTCTTAAATAAGTTTAGAGCCTCCATAATAACAATAGCCGATTTCGGGTCACCCCGCGCAAACAAAAATAAATCATCTGCGAAACAAAGATTGATAATTCGCTGTTTCTCGCATTTTTTATGAAATCTGAAATCAGCAGAAAGTTGAACATGTTGTTGCAGAATCAACGTAAGAATCTCCATAACCAACGTAAAAAAATATGGAGACATAGGATCTCCCTGACGAAGTCCCCGTTTCCCTTTAAAATGACCATACAGATTACCATTAATCGCCAGCGAAAATGATGTTGAAGTAACACACACGCCATCAACCATTTAATCATATTACAATGAAAACCAAAGCCAACCAATATTTTTTCTAAGAAATTCCAGTCAAGAGTGTCGTAAGCCTTCTGGATATCAACTTTAAAGGCACACCTAGGAGGGCCATGACTACGATGATAATTATGCATTAGCTCCTGAGTAAGCAAGATATTATCTGCAATTTTTCGACCCGGAACAAACGCCGATTGATTAATGCTAACTATATCGCTTAACCCTCCTTTATTCGGTTAGCAATAATCTTACTAATGCATTTGTAAATAGTGTTACAGCAAGCAATCGGCCTATAATCCATCACCGAAGCAGGAGTGCTCACCTTTGGGATTAAAGACAGAACCGTATGGTTAATTTCATTAAGAAGTATTCCGTTAGCAAAGAACTCCTTAATCGCACCACAAACATCATTACCCACTACATCCCAAGATTTTTTTGAAAAACACCGATGTAAACCCATCCGGGCCCGGGGCTTTGTTCCCAGCGATCGCGAACATGGCACCTTTAATCTCCTCATCCGTAATATCACGGGCCATAAACATAGCCTTCTCATCCGAGAGCACTTTCCGAAACAAATCAGGAGCTGGTTGCATACTAACCTCTCCAACAGAACCGAAAAACATAGAAAAATGATCCACCAACGCTTTAGGAACCATTCCGCCCTTGTGTAAAATACCATTCACATCTCTTATCGCAAAAATCCTACTTTTGTGATTCTTCGCTTTAACAATATTATGGAAATACTTGGAGTTCGTATCCCCCAATGATAACCACTCAACTTTAGACTTTTGTTGTAAATATGAACTTTTATCATGCACATCATCCTTGTATTCTTGAAGAAGCTGACCATGCTGGACATTCAGCTCATTGTTCAACGGATCAGCATCTTTAGAAATCTGACAATCATCCAAAGCTTTTCTAGCACTAACAACCTTACCATGCAAATTTCCCAGCTTATAAAATAATTTTCTTAATGGAGTTTTCAGCATCCTTAGTTTGTTAACAACTTGAAACATCCGAAACCCATCTACCTCTTTACTCCAAACCTGTTTAACCTCGTCCAGAAACCCATCCTTTTCAGCCAGCAAATTAACAAATTTAAATGGTTTCGGCCTATCCCTTGCAACATTCGGAAGCAATAAAAAACAAGGAGTGTGATCCGAAATACGATAAGGATGAAAATAAGCCGCCGCTGCAGGAAAAGCATCAATAAGATGCACGTTACCAAGAATTCGATCAATTTTCTTGTATACGGCATCACCTTTATCTCGTCTATTAGTCCATGTAAAATGCAAGCCATAACAGTTCACATCAAAAACCTCTACCTTCTCTAAACATTCCTTAAATTCCCTTGAGGCTATATTAGTACTTGAGGACCCAGAAAGCGAATCTTCCAAGAACGTAGCAGCATTAAAGTCTCCCATTAACCCCCACGGTTTATCCCAAATGAAGGAATGATGCCCATAAAGATTTTGCCAAAGGATTCTTCTGTTCTTATAGTTATTATCAGCGTAAATGAAGGAACAAAAAAATGATTTTTTATCCACCTTAAACATGATTTGGGTATGGATTACCTGATCGGACTGATCCAAAATCATCACATCGACCACATTCGCATCCCATCCTATGATTATACGAGTACCTTTCATACAACAACTGGCATTAGAAGCCCAACTCCAATCATGAAAAACTTTTTTACAAACCTCATATACCTTCGAAGAATCAACATGAGTCTCCATTATGGCACAACTTGCAAACGATTGTCCTTTATTAACTGACGAACCTCCTTTTGTTTAAGGGCGCGGTTCAACCCCCTTATATTCCATGATGCAACACTACCCATGGGCACTATTTTCACCGGGTGTGCTTGCACCCTCAGATCCACCGTCATTCACCTTTCTCTCCATACATTTCGGGATATCAGCCAACAATTCATCGACATCTACATCATCCACCCAAACCTCTTCGTTGCTACCCGAGATGTTAGTACCCTTCTTTCGCTCGGCCGCCATACTAATTGGCTTCTTACCCTGTCTGCCCCCCTTATGCTTCTCTTGGTTTTCATCCTCCGTTTGTAACACATTAAATTGATTAGCAACTGGTATATGCAACGGTCCTGTGGACTTCTCACGCGCTTTATTTGTAGGTTTAACAATAGGCTTATACACCATCTTTGGTTTTTGAGTTTTCACATGAATACCTTGATTAAATCCTTTCTTCTTCTTCCCAATCACTTCCTGAAAATCATCTTTCTTATTGTTCAAATTCTCGTTAATCACTGGTTTCGGATTTTTTGGGCACGCAGTCTCATCATGCCCAAAAACACAACATGAAGAGCATCTAGCCGGTTCCTTGTCATATTCCACTTTGATGTCCACTTTCGAGTAGCCATTTCCATCCAGAGCTGGAACCGCTACAGTAATGTTCCTTTTTAGTTCCTTATCAACGTGAACCTCAATTAACGCTCTAGCAAAACTACTTCTACCCCACGACTCCGCACACATGGTTGCTGTATAGGAATCTAGCATCTTCGGAACCCCTATTTTCGAAGCAAGTAAACTCAACCCTTCTTCTGTGAAAGCTGGCAGTGGGACATCATGCAATTTGACCCAAACTGGAATAGACGTTATGTCCTCCTTCACTACCGCAGCAGAAGGTGACCATTATGTTCAGACTGATTACCGTTCAATCGGTTTCTAATCAATTACTAAACACCCCTAAGATTCACTTGCTACTTTTGGGTGATCCTCAATTGTATCTTGTTTTGTGTTGTTTTACTTGTTAATCACAAGGATATTGCACTCTAAGGGTGTTTCCTATTATAAGAAAATTGTGTATTAATTCCTTGACTTCTAGTGGTTTTGAATCTCTTAAGTGCCTCCTTACCTAGTAGTTTTATATTTTGTAAGTAGTGATCCTGCTTTCGCTATCATATTCCTCTCAAGACTCCTAAACACACTCATAATAATATATCTAAACACAAGTAGCCTTATATTGTAATACTATGCAGACAAAGGTAAGTAGTTTTATGATACATTAAACCTCCATAATGATACATCTAAGATAACAAAATCATATCAAATTAATGGTACTAAAATTCAAACCTTTGTGAAAATAGAACCTTAAAATTGTATAGAAAAATAGTTAATGAAAAATAATATCATATCATTTCCGATTAAGACTTGATCATGAAGCACAATGGATATTATTTATACAATCACATATGATATAGAGTTTAGTTTTCTTAAAAGATTAAATACTCTATGAAGATACCTTACAATCAAGAAACCAATGATATCATTTCACCCAATAGGATAGATAGTGATTTAGTTATGAATGATTGTATAGATCATGGCATTTTGTTGGTGATAGAAAGAAGAGTTTAATTAATAATCATATTAAACTCGAGAAACACGAGAACAACTCTAGCACATTTACCTAATGCTTTATTTGTGGCAATTAAGCAATGAAGAAAAGTATTATGAGTACATGGAGGGTCTATGCAAACGAGATTTTCTTCATAAGAATAGAAAGAACAAAATAAATTATTTAATTTTCAAGTGAAAACCTCACATGTCTATTATAGACATTTTTAAGTGCTTGAGAAAGACTAAGAATATGTTTTTCATCTATATAAGTTGGAAAGAAGAGCTTTGTGTAAATAATTATATAATCACTAGCTTCCAAACCAACATAGATGATTTTATATGATAGCCAAGACATGCTATTTGTATAAATGGTAGTACTTTCAGCTCAAAGAGTTCTAGGTAAAGTTTTGTAGATTCCACTCAGGCTATATGGTGTGATGTCATGGTTGTGACATGATTTATCACCTAGGAACATGAATGGAAGGCTACACCACCCCCTTGATTGATCCACCATGGTTTGCATGGATTAAACCATGGCAACCCTGGTCCTCCTTTCCATTTTTGACACATATACCCTTCTGTCATTTATTTTAAAGGGGAGTTACAACATTATAATTACAATCTTGTCATTGTTTAAAAATCTCTAGATGATTTAATCCAATGGCCCAGATTAGTTCACGCAGTTCTCTCTCAACCTAGTGTTCACTCTAGAACCCTACCCTATATATATATATATATATATACATACATATATATAGAGAAAGTATAATGTATAAAATGGCTTAACCTACATTAACATACGCGACAGAATTTATAACGTGCGTAATTATTTTTTCCACCATTATAACGTGCGTGATTATCACCTCCATGCGTGATTATCACCTCCCATGCGTGATTATCACCCAAAAACTGCTCCCATGCGTTATTAGGGCTCCCATGCGTGATTATTGCCCAGATCTGATGGTTGAGCGCGTCGCGTACGTGAAGTAGGATAAGGACTTTTGTATGTTAACCTTTCCCCGTATATATATATATATATATATATATATATATATTAAGGATCCTGGAAAAAAAGGTTAATAGTGTGAGAAGTGTAGGAAATAATATGGTATTGACTTGTGTCCTTCAATTTAATTAATTACAAAGGGCAATAATGTAATTTACTTTAAAGTTGAATTAATTGATAAAATAATCTTTGTAACCTTCAGTGAGTTATTTTAGGTTAGTGATATAATTTTATTTTTTCAAAGATTTAAGAATTCAATTTTATATACCAACTTAGATATTTTATAAATCATTATCTCTCTGATTCATAGAGATCAAAAGAATTTACGGGTCGTATTTTTTTGAGTCATCAGCTCTTATTTTTTGAATCATCAGTTCGTATAAAACACCATACGAATTCTAGAAAAAACAACAACTTGAATCATAATACAACCATGGTGTTCTAACATCTAGAATGATTTTTGTTATTTTTGTAGGTATAAAACACCATACAAATTCCAAAAACACCATGAATTGAATCATAATACAGTCGTGGTGTTTTAACATCTAGAATGTTTCTATTGCTATTCCAGATGTTAAAATAGCATGACTTTAATCACAACACAATGTTACAGACTCTAGATGTTAAATCACCATGACTTGAATCATTATTCATTATTTGCAATGTTATGGTGTCTTATATACGTTCTTGGTGTTTTACTGTAAAACACAACGCCTTAAATCACAATACAATTAAAACACCATTGTATTAACATAGACAAAACACCATGGACTAAAACATCCGATCGAAACGTAATTTTCTTCTCTATATAAGTATAACAATATGCTAATCATATTAAAGATAAAAAACACTCGTTATTATGGTGTAATTTAAAAAAAGTACGTATAAAAAGTTATTGACTTTTAAAAAAGAAGGGGGAACTTGAATGTGCACTACATGTGAGTTTCTAAATTTAGCCAAGTATGTTTAATTAAAATCACTTAATTCTATCTCTCTCTCTCTCTCTTTCATTTTTAATAATTTCTCCATCATTTCTTTATCTACTGATTTTATTTTAATTTTAACTTGAATATTGTTTCTCTTTTATTATCCGTATATATAAATATCATAATACATTGTTTTTTGCTTTTTATAATTTTCAATAAATATTAAAAAAGTTATCAGAGATTGAAATTGTAATAATTATTTTTGGGCATTAACTTTTTTTTGGATATGTGATGAAGTTATTTATTTTTGCATACATGTGATTTGTTTCGTGTTCATCAATTTCATAATTTTTATATGAATCTACTCATGTACATGCATAATATACAATATGTTGTTAATATACGCATATGTAACCATTTCTGAATATAATACACAGATGTATAAAATACTGTACACATGTGTATAAACTAACAGCTGTGTATCTTGTATAAACTGATAGTTAGCGAGACTGTACAAATGTGTATAAACTAACACCTGTATATCTTGTATAAACTGATACTAGCGAGACTATACACATGCGTATATACTAACAGCTGTGTATCTTGTATATACGGAAACTAGCGAGATATTAGGGATTTTGATGATATTGTTTAATAAATGCAATTTACAAAAGACGCAAATACCCTTCTGTCAATTATTTTAAAGGGGAGTTACAACATTATAATTACAATCTTGCCATTGTTTAAAAATATCTAGATGATGTAATCCAATGGCCCAGATTAGTTCACACGGTTCACTCTCAACCTAGTGTTCACTCTAGAACCCTACCATATATATATATATATATATATATATATATACAGAGGAAGGTTCTATGCAGAACACTAAATATTACGAGAACACGCAGAACACAAATAATCATCCATTTTTTCTATCCTAAAAACCTAAAAAGTAAATGAAAATGTTACAAATATAAGATTTATTGTTTGTTACACTAGAATTCAAAACAAAATATGAAAAATTTTCACTTTTTGTATAACCTACACATATGTAGATTATGTGTAGGTTAAATTACTACATGTATGTAGGCTATGTGTAGGTTAAAATCGTTGGTTTTTTATGTATATATAATACACATATGAATGTAAGAAACATAAAATTTAAAAAATATGTACTTCAAATCCCAAAATTTAGTATTTTTGAGTTGTTCTTTTTGTTCTCGCAATAGTTAGTGTTCTGTAATGATCCTCATCCTATATATATATATATAGGGGAGGGTTATCTTGAGAACGCTAAATATTGCGAGAACCGTGAGAACGAATGAAAAAACCAATCAAAACCAATTTTTTTTTATACAAACCTCATTGTAAATTTGTAATTAAGATACAACATCAAAACAAAAATTTATAACATCAAATAATTCATTTCTCATTTCAAAATTATTGTTTTTAGATTTTTTACACATGTGTAAATATAGCAGATTTACACATGTGTAAATGGCAAACTTACACATGTGTAAATTTTCTTTATTTACGAATTCACGTAAATTTAAACGTGTAAATTGAATTTCTAACATTGTATTCGAATAATAATGATAAGTGTAGAAAAAAATTTTGAATTTGAATTGTTTTTGACCAAGTTCTCATGGTTTTTTCATTTGTTCTCACGGTTCTCACAAATATTTAGCGTTCTCATTTAAACCCTTCCCTATATATATATATATATATATAGGGGATGGTTATCTTGAGAACGCTAAATATTGCGAGAACTGTGAGAACGAATGAGAAAACCAATCAAAACCGATTTTTTTTAATACAAACCTCATTCTAATTAAAATACAACATCAAAAAAGAATTCACAACATCAAATAATTCATTTCTCCTCTCAAAATCACTCTTACAAGATATTTTACACATGTGTAAATATAACAAATTTACACATGTGTAAATGACAAACTTACACATGTGTAAATTTTCATTATTTACGAATTCACGTAAATTTAAACTTGTAAATTTAATTTCTAACATTGTATTCGAATAATAATGAAAAGTGTAAAAAGAAATTTTGAATTTGAACTGTTTTTGACCAAGTTCTCGAGGTTTTTTCATTTTGTTCTCACGGTTCTCGCGATATTTAGCGTTCTCATTTAAACCCTCCTAAAAAGATGTGTTTTCAATTTATATAAACTTGAATGAGTTTTTTTAAAATAAATATGCTATTGTTGATGTTGGTTGTGTTTGAAGGACATAACGATTATAAATTTTGAATTATTTTTTTTATATTTTATACTATTTCATACATCACACATAATAAATATAAATTTTGGTATGAATACATATAACCCTAATGCGAACTATACATACAAAATTAAAGAGAAAATATAACATTACTCATTTTAAATGACGCGTTTACAAAGTAAGAATTTTGTTTTTGAATACAAAAGAATTATTATATTTTATTTCCAATAAATATTTTTCTTATTTTAAAAAGTGTTATCAAAGTAGAAGATGGAATGGAATTAGTTCATAATTTAATATTATATTTATTAAACATATATATTGTTTATATATATGTTTAACATTTGTGAAAACGATAATAACAAATTATAAACATGATGAGGTTTTAAATTTTTGGTTACGTCAAATAGCGATGTATGTATAATTGTTTGGTTATCTCATCTTCTTTTGATAAGTATGTTTTTATTTATTAAAGTATAGGTAAGTAGATAACTAATATTAATTATTAAAATTAAGAATATTGAAGAGGTATAATCATGAATATAAAGATTATATATATATATATATATATATATATATATATATTAAATTCAATCATTTAATAATCTTTATATTAATTTACTTATTATTTATTATGGGTGAGGTAAATTGATAAATTGCCACATGGCATTTTGGTGAAGTCTTTTATTATATAAGAATGCCATGTGGCAATAAGAAGAGTATTTTATTAGTAGTATATATATATATATATATATATATATATATATATATATATATATATATATATATATATATATATATGGTACGGTTCATGCGAGAACCACATTTATTGCGAGAACCGCGAGAACCAATGTGAACACAACCAAAAATACCTAAAAAAAGCCTAAAAAACCTACCCCAGTTTGGATCTTTAAAATACCTACCCCAGTTTGAAAAACGGCATGAAAATACCTAGTCTAAAACGCCATAAAACACCCAGTTCAGAAAAACGTCATAAAACCCAGTTACTTTTTTTTCGAAAAGTATATCAATAGTATACTTATTGGAAAGATAAAAAAACGCTAAGTTTTATGGTGTAATTTTTTTTCGAAAAATAATAGCGTATAAAAAAGTTATTGTCGTTTAAATATGATGGGGGAAAATGGCATGTGATTAGCATGTGCACATTTGTTTGTATCTTCCTATTTTACCCCTGCTGGTAGTTCCAAGACCCCTTATTATTTACAAAAATGTCACCGCATCAATCTCAGCCACAAACCACTAAGATCTTGTGGCTGCGAATCGTTCTCACACTTTGAGACATTCTCTTCTGATCCTGTTCCTATATATATATATATGATCAAGATCAAGGAAAAACCCTTCTGAGTTATGAGAACTTAGAGAACTTAACCTTCCCGTGCGAGTTTTGCCCCTATTTTTTTCACACTCCTAGATTAAAAAGTTAGAAAAGACTGCGGTAAAAAAATTAAAAAACCAATTTCGAAGTAGTGTTTTTTGGCCCCTTACAGCAGTTGTAAAAATTGATAACATAAGCATGACATCACTTTTTACAGCATTTGCGGCAACCATAACTGAAAAAAAAGTAGTTTTTTTTGAAAAGTTGATTTTTGGTAAAAGATATTGAAAAAACTTTTGTAAGTCGAGTTTTTTAAGTTCTTACAACTCGTATAAGTTTTCATTTTACCCTAACCTGATATATATATATATATATATATATATATATATATATAGGGTAAGGATAGTGTAAAAAGGGCCTAAAGTGTGAGAAGTGTAAGAAGTGTATTATAACACTATATATAATACTATATAACACCATATAAACACCGTATAACAATATGTAACACCATATAATACACTTATAACACTATGTAACACTATATATCATTATATAACAAATATAACACTATAGGTTGTCTGATAGCATGTCTACGATAGATGTATAGTGTTCTATTTGTTATATAATGATATATAGTGTTACATAGTGTTATAAGTGTATTATATGGTGTTACATATTGTTATACGGTGTTTATATGGTGTTATTTAGTATTATATATAGTGTTATAATACACTTCTTACACTTCTCACACTTTGAGCACTTTTTACAGGATCCTCTACCTATATATATATATATATATATATATATTATTAAAAAATTAAAACTACATTCATGACCTTTGTCAATATGTATATGTAATTTATATGAAAAGAACAAAGAAATTTAAAATAAGACTTAAAAAGAAGCAAGATGTATTAAAATATTTGAGGTGGTAAAGCATACCATAGTTAAAGAAATGGAATTCATTTTTATATGGAAATGCATATGAGTGGATATTGACCTCGGATTCCGAATAAGATCGCATGTGCTCGTTGTACTTGTATATCAGTACGGAACAGTTGATAGCAACGGCGCTAATCATCAACCGTTAAAATAAAGAGATTTTTTATACTCTTCGGTAAATTAAATAAACTAATTATAATTTATGTATTTGTAAAAAAATGTGTCTATTTTTGGTTAAGACAAAGCCTTTGAAAACACATAGCTTTGAAAATCTTGAGTTCAATTTCCATAGACAATAGGACTAAAATACATGTTTTGTAGAACTGAATTTTAATTTTTTTTTAACCATGGTTAG
Organism: Helianthus annuus; assembly: GCF_002127325.2. Classification (NCBI taxonomy): domain Eukaryota; kingdom Viridiplantae; phylum Streptophyta; class Magnoliopsida; order Asterales; family Asteraceae; genus Helianthus; species Helianthus annuus. The sequence goes on from NC_035435.2 coordinate 81,707,065, forward strand.
ATTATATGTTATGAGATAAAGCCCCTAGAGGCTCTATCATGCCATACAAGCAAGTGACTTTGTCGTTAACTTGTACAATGTACCATATCTCTACGGTCTATATAGAGATATGTTGGCTAACTTGTACAATGTACTATATCTCTACGGTCTATATAGAGATATAAAGCCCCTAGAGGCTCTATCATGCCAAGACACCACGGACAAACGATAAGGAAGAATCACCTTCAACATAAGAAACTAGTAATTAAAGTCATTAATACAAAACCAATTAAAAAGTGCAAAAGATTAAAAATAAAAAGTATTACACTAAACACTTGTCTTCACCAAGTGATGTAAGAGACTTAGGCAAACATGGCCTTTGATTGTCAAGAACTCTTACGATCAATCTTGGATCCCGAGACGACTCACACACTCTACGATGGACAATGGATGATGGTGGTGGATGACGGTGTTATTGTTGGTGCATCCGTCTGTCGCCTGCGTCTTCTTGTATCGAGTCTTGCGTTGTATAGGATAGAACAGGGCACGAAAGTCAAGAAACTTGTATTAGAAGTGATTTCACCCCAAATGATATGTGGTCATTTGGAGCGAAACCCTTTATACCTGATTTCGCCCGAATGTGTCAAAGAACTGATTTCGCCCAAGATTGTAACTTGTGATTTCGCTCATAGTGACAGTGTATGTAGGAGCGAAATCATATCACATATGAATAGGTGTGTCTAGGAGCGAAATTAGCAACTAGTGTGTGTGTTGTCATTCCGGTTGCCATGAAGTGCTGGCGAAGTGTTGTCAGAGCTTGTAATTGCATTAGTGATCAATACAACAACAGTTTAAAGTGAATACGGCTGAGATTGCACCAAAACATTAGTTTCCGCCTCTTGTTTTGGACAGGAATTCTTCTGATCGACTCAATCAGGGCCGAGAACGATCCTACACATTTAGTAAACTGTAACGAGATATAAACCTAAATACAAACTTGCTTATTCTGTGGGTAACAACTTCTTGGATATATAGGTAACCCCTGAAATCTTGTTTGAAAGGTTCCGTATTCTGAGATACTAGGTCTTTATGCTCAGTGATATCTGGGGTATTATCCCGGGACTTCTGCTGTATGGAAGTACTGACCTAGTCCTCGGATAATGCTTTCCGCAAAAAGCTTGAAACATAGCTACGCCCTCACCAAGCTGATGAAACAATAAAACTGATAGTCGCTGCTGTTGTAATCAAAAGATCCTCTAAAGGGGATACACCGAAAATTCGAAGCCGTCATCTCTTTGCGTATACGGAAGTATCGACCTGAGCTCTCACGGCCCTCGCAATTTACCCCTTTACAGATATCATCTGTGGTATACTCACCTGTAAGACTGAATATTGGGATCTGGATACGGGAGTATATTCAAGTGGTGGGACACACGAATAAGTTTAAGTAATTAAGACATTAATTGCGTATCTCGAAACAGTTGAAATTTGTGTGAAAATTTAAGTGGACAAACATACTGACAATCTAGGTGAATTGTTTAGAACTTAAAATGTAATCAAGCTTAACGGTGTTGGTGATATGTCTCAAACTGATATGATCCTCTTGCACGAACTCACAAAAAATATTGTTTGTAAATATTTCGTTTCTGCATTTATTTTCTTTCAGAAAATTAAAAAAGATTTTAGTGTGTTTTAGCATAAATTTTGTAAAATCTAAAAAGATTTTCGACAGCTGGTGTTGAAAAGCTGATTTTCGAAATATCAAGTGCTAAACATGAAGAATAGGTTTGGGAGAGAGTGAATGAAAGTGTTGTATTTACAAGAGAAATGTAAAGAACAAATCATGATGTATATTTTCTGACACAGTTTCTAAATTTTTAAAAGTTTTAGTTTTTGAGAAACTTATGTGTTGGGTAGAGATTGTGCAGGTAAATTTGAGCCAGGTGACGATCCTGAACCAGATAAGAGCCTGATCACGATCTTAGAATGAATGAGAGAATTCCAGACTACGATCCCAGCAGATTGAGAGGGGGAGTCTGAAGACACCGTGATAAAGCAGCAAAAGCCAATATTGATCATGGAATTACATTAGAAAGAGAGAGAGAATGAGGATTCTTGCAATGACAAATACTTCAGAGGAAGAATAAAGACTGATAAAGACTAAAGGTTGACAACCGAAGACTCGACACTGAAGACTCCATCAACATCCGAGGGGGAGTTTGTTGGTGCATCCGTCTGTCGCCTGCGTCTTGTATCGAGTCTTGCGTTGTATAGGATAGAACAGGGCACGAAAGTCAAGAAACTTGTATTAGAAGTGATTTCGCCCCAAATGATATGTGGTCATTTGGAGCGAAACCCTTTATACCTGATTTCGCCCGAATGTGTCAAAGAACTGATTTCGCCCAAGATTGTAACTTGTGATTTCGCTCATAGTGACAGTGTATGTAGGAGCGAAATCATATCACCTATAAATAGGTGTGTCTAGGAGCGAAATTAGCAACTAGTGTGTGTGTTGTCATTCCGGTTGCCACGAAGTGCTGCCGAAGTGTTGTCAGAGCTTGTAATTGCATCAGTGATCAATACAACAACAGTTTAAAGTGAATACGGCCGAGATTGCACCAAAACATTAGTTTCCGCCTCTTGTTTTGGACAGGAATTCTTCTGATCAACTCAATCAGGGCCGAGAACGATCCCGATCAGAAGAATTCCTGTCCAAAACAAGAGGCGGAAACTAATGTTTTGGACAGGAATTCTTCTGATCGACTCAATCAGGCCGAGAACGATCCTACAGTTATGGTGGTGGTGGGTGGTGGGTGAAGTGTGAGAGAGGTGCTGTGCCAAGGGATGAGTTGCAAGAGCTCCAAACACTCCTATTTATAGGCTGAACAGAAGCTCGGGCACGGCCCCGTGTCCGCTGGGCACGACCCCGTATCCATCTGACTCTCTCTCTTCATTAATTGCAATTCGCAATTCCAATAAATGCGCCTGCAGAAAGTTGACCACGCCTCTGTGCCCGCAAGGCACGGCCCCGTGGTGGGCAACAGAAACTTCTATGAGTTTGTCTTTTCTGCTGACTCTTGGGCACGGCCCCGTGCTCGCTGAGCACGGGGCGTGTTCAGTCTTCTGTCTTCTTTGTTTTGCTCGGGAAGATGCTGTCGGGAGGTCGGGCATGCCACTTTTGTTCCTTTTCTTGTATTCATGTTAGATTTAGCTGTCTTTTTGCTTCTTTTGTTAATTTGAGCTCATTTAATCCTGAAAATACAAAAGGAAGACAAAAGCACACTTTTTCCAACATTAGTACTAAAAAAGGGTTAGTTTTATGCCACAATTGATGTAATTTATATGTTGCATTTTGTGCACATCAATAACTTAATTAATTATCTTTCAATATTCCGACCCTTTGGGATTGTATCCTTGCTAACTCAAACCACTTGGTTGAGGGTAACGCCACCTTCAAAAGAGGGGCCTACTACTATAACTAAGATGATCTTTTAAAAAGTCCGAAAGTGCAAAAGTCATCAAAGGATACTTAAAAGGCGAGTCGGATCCAAGTGATTCATCTTGTCTATCCATTTTTATTTTATTTTTATTTCTGCATTTTTAGTTTTATTTTTCATGTTTAACCTTTTCTCAAAAATTTTAGCTTGATTAGACGTTGAGGATAAACCGGTACTAAAAGTTCTTGTGTCCTTGGACGACCTCGGTATCTTACCAACGCTATACTACGCTCACGATGGGTGCACTTGCCCAAGTGTGTGTTTAGTGTTAGTACAATATCGTGTTTTACAAATTTAAAACTTGACTAATGCGTAAAATGGGCTTAAAATATCAATAGAAATATATCACGCTTCGCACACACCAGTATCAAACTTGAGGACCGCCCAGATCTGGATTAGGATCAGCAAACAAGCGGTTCCTGAAAATGTTTACAAATGCACTCGTCTAGGACTTCGCACATTCTTCATACTTGTCATTTGTGCGAATTTGATGTTGATTCAGAACCAGGATATCTTTCTCATGAAAACTCATTAGATCCAATGTATCTGGTATGCGAATCGACTACTCTTCAGTAACGATAGCAACTTCGGCCATTTTCGGATCATACGCCCAGAACTTGAAATTCTTGAGAATTCCCTTAGAGAACTTTCGAGAGATGGGAATTATCTTTTCTTTGTCGGTCGAAGGCCAGATGACAGATTAACTGTTCTCTTGGTGAAAGGGTCACGAACACCAGGGTTTCTTCTGATCTCTGATTCAACAATCTTCATGGTAGGGAAGTTGTTCTTGACTTCCTTCTCAAGTTCAGAATAGAACATCCATCCTCTACCTCTCTTCATGGTAAAATACAAAAAAGATTTTATTTTTGCTTTATTTTCGACAAACCAGTGTTGGAAAGCTGATCTTCAGAATCTGAGGTGCAGAGCAGATCTTGAACAATCTGGGTGGGAGCTAATATGAAAATGTTGGAAAAATGAAAAGTTGAACAAGTTCATTAAGTTAAAGCTTGTAATTTTTGGCAAAATTGAACAAAAACGTCAGATGGTTCATAAATCGGGTCAACCAAGGTCATTAACTTGGACTTGGTCGAAAATCGAGTAACCTGGGTCATTAACTTGGACCTGGATACTTGAGTGGATACTAAAATCTGATAAAAATTAAAAAAAAAAAGTAAAAAGTTTGGAAAAACAAGGGCCATCCGGACGAATGCACTTGCCCATTCGGTCGAATGGAGGCCTAATGCTCATCCGGAGAAATTTTGCCCATCCAGGCGAATGGGTATCGGGTATAAATAGGCCATCCGAAGATGTAATGCTCATTCGGAACTTTCTAAGTTAGAGAAAAACCATTTTTTTTCTCTGAAAAATTTCAAGCCATTTCTAAGCAAAACTCTAACAAAATTTTTACCTAGGGGTGTTGGCTTGCACAACATCTACAATGGTTAAGGTAGAGATTCAATTTTCAGTGTTTAGATTCATAAATTTTGATTCGGAAGAATTGTCGGCGCTTAATCTTAGATCTAGGGTTTTTGGGTGATCAAATCATGAAATTGAGACTAGAAATTCTTAAATCGGCACTTGAATCATATATCCCAACTTCCAATTTGATGATTTCTAACAAAATTTAAACTTTGATCTTTAAATGTTCAACTTGTTGAAACTCCGAATGGAGTTACGGATAGGGTCATTCGGACGGATAGGCTTGATAAGTTAGTATAGTTATTTGTTTGATATGTTCATAGGTTAAAACTTGTTGAACTAATTTGTTAATTGGCCATTTATAAATTTTCACCGTTAAAAGTGCCCATTCGTTAATGTCCATTCATTAACTGTCGTCCATCCGGTAATAAATGTGCATTCGGAGAATTTGGTCATCCGGGTAAATTGTCCATCCGGAGATTAGTGCATCCGGATGAAAGTTGTCATGTGTAATGTGTTAGAATAATTTTTTCAATGTCATATATTTCTCTATCTACGTGCAATACTTTATGACGGGTATTATATGTGCCGGAAAAGAGTTCTGATTTCAACAACCAGCACAACATATGTTGTACGTGATGTGTGTAAAATGCAACATATAAATTACATCAAATGAGGCATAAAACTAACCCTTTTTAGTACTAATGTTGGGAAAGGTGTGTTTTTGTCTTCCTTTTGTATTTTCAGGATTAAATGAGCGTAAATAAACAAAAGAAGCAAAAATGCAGCCAAATCTAACATAAATACAAGAAAAGGAATAAACGTGGCATGCCCGACCCCTCGACAGCATCTTCCAAAGCAAAAACAAGAGATCAGAAGGATGAACACGGCCCCGTGCCCAGCGGACACGGGGGCGTGCTCAAGTGTCTGCAGAAAAGACAAAGTTGTAGAAGCTTCTATTTCCCAACACGGGGGCGTGCCCAGCTCAACACGGCCGTGGTCAACGCTAAGATTCGCAGAATCCAAGCAAATCTTGATAGTACAGATACGCTTATGCACACGGGGCCGTGCCCAGCGGACACGGGGGCGTGTGGAGCTAATACAGGCAAACTGCAATTAATGAAAAAAGAGAAAGTGGATGGACACGGGGTCGTGCCCAATGGACACGGGGCCGTGTCCGGGCCTCTATACAGGCTATAAATAGAGGTGCTTGGTTCACTTCTAAATCATCCCTTGGCAAACCACCTCTCTCCCACTTCACCCACACTCCACCACCACTACAACCCACATCCACCACCATCATCCATCATCCATCATAGAGTGTGTGTAGTAGTCTCGGCATCCAAGATTAATAGTAAGAGTTCTGGACAATCAAAGGCCATGTTTGCCTAAGTCTTTTACATCACTTGGTGCAGACAAGCATTTATTGTAATACTTTTGATTTTTAATCTTTTCTCACTTTTTATTTGGTTTTGTATTAGTGACTTTAATAACTAGTTTTTTATGTTGAAGGTGAAACTTCCTTATCATTTGTCCGTGGTGTCTTGGCGTTATTTTACTGTCTATATAAAATAAAAGATTTACACCATTCATGTCTCTATGGTCTATATAGAGATATGTTGGCTACCTGGTCGGGGGTTAAGGGAATGGTTTGGTAAGGTTCTTGCCTTGTTCAGTGTATAGATCCTGCAAGGACCTGGGTCAAGCTTACTAGGACCTCCTTCAATACCCACTGGTATTGGATGGCGGGGGTGCGAATGGCTTGATCCCCTCATATGTAAACTATAATTAGTACATTAACCTGGCTACTTGGGATTGTATCCCTGCTAACTCAAGCCACTTAGCCGAGGGTAACGTCACCTTCAAAAGAAGGGCCTACCACATTATGCATTAATAACTTAATTAATTATCTTTCAATATTCCAACCCTTTAGGATTGTATCCTTGCTGACTCAAACTACTGGGTTGAGGGTAACGTCACCTTCAAAAGAGGGGCCTACTACTATAACTAAGATAATCTCTTAAAAAGTGCCAAAGTGCAGAAATCATCAAAGGTTACACTAAAGGCGAGTCGGATCCAAGTGATTCATCTTGTCTATCTGTTTTTATCTTATTTTATTTTCAGCCTTTTTAGTTTTTATTTTCATGTTAAAACCTTTTTTCTAAAATTTTGATTTGATTGGACGTTGAGGATAAACCAGTATTAAAAGCTCTTGTGTCCTTGGACGACCTTGGTATTTTACCAACGCTACACTACGCTCACGATGGGTGTACTTGCCAATATGTGTGTTTAGTGTTAGTAGAATATCGTGTTTATAAACTTAAAACTTGACTAAAGTGTTAAAAAGGGCTAAAAATACAATTAAAATTATATAACACACCGCACACATCAAGTTTTTGGCGCCGTTGCCGGGGATACAAGAATTTTAAGAAAGTTAGGAATCAACGGCCTAATCATTTTTCTTATTTTTCTATTTTTTTTAGGATTTTTCTTAAATTTTCAGCTTCTACAGACTACAGCACGGGGCCGTGCCTGGTCGGACATGGGCCGTGCCCTGCATTGTTACTGGCAGTTTTTATTTTCCGAGTTACAGAGAGCTGAGCACGGGGCCGTGTTGGTGCAGCACGAGGCCGTGTCGAACTCTCTAGTAACAGGGATCCGGAAAATAATCACTGTACTTCCGACCACGGGGCCGTGTTCAGCTGAGCACGGGGCCGTGGTGAAACTTCCGACCAACAATATTTTTGTTTTTATCGCAAGACTTGGAACCCAGGTGCCACACCTGAACTTCCTACGTAGTGCATGAGCTCCAGTTCCAGTAAAGACATAAAAGAGCCTTTAGACGAACCCGAACGCTTTCTAAGAAAAAAACTTAAAGCTAAAAGTCAAGAGAAAGTTTCAAGGGACCCACTTCCGATGGTGGATCAACGTACCCCAATGGATTACCTACGGCCCACAGTACGTAATTTCGGCGCCGCTATCAATGCACCGAATGTTGATGCTAACAACTTCGAACTTCGACCGCATTTGATGCAAATGCTCCAAAACTCCGCAACCTTCCATGGGCTTGTGGACGAAGATCCCCATTTACATATTACTAACTTCTTGGAAATATGTGATACTTTTCGGATCAACGGAGCATCAAACGACGCCACCTGCCTTCGAATGTTCCGATTTTCACTAAAAGACCGAGCTAAGGCTTGGCTTTACACCCTCCCAGTTGGTTCGGTAAACACCTGGGATGAACTAGACCAAAAGTTTCTGTATAAGTATTTCCCTCCTTCTAAAACGGCTAAATTAATGACTAGAATTAATACATACTCACAAAAGGATGGGGAATCCTTATATGAAACTTAGGAAAGGTTCAAGGAGCTACTAAGAAAGTGTCCTCATCATGGTCTTGCGGTATGGCAACAAGTATCCACTTTCTATAATGGGTTGTTGCCATACATAAGACAAACACTTGACTCTAGCTCAGGGGGACTTTTAGGTAATCGCCGCCCAAATGAAATTTATAATCAAATTGAGAAAATTGCTCAAAACAATTTTCAGTGGCACACTCCCCGAGGCACTAAATCTATTGCCCCGGGCGCCCATTAGGTTGAGGAAAGCACTTTTTACAAGCCCAAATCGAGGCCCTTTCTTCAAAGATCAAAAAGTTAGAGATGGAACAAAGGGCGTCGGTTATGGCTTGTGAAGGGTGTCCTAGACCACAAGAAAATTGGAGTTGTATGAAAGAAATGGATAATCTAACGGAAACGGTAAACTACATAGATAATAGACCTAGGCCGTCAGGTCCTCTGACAGGTACCTACAACCAATGATGGCGTAACCACCCTAACCTTGGTTGGAGAGAACCTGGCAATAGTAGTAATCAACAAAATCAAAATCCACGAACAAACTTTCAACAACCACGTAATGAGTCACAAAATTTCTCTCAAAAACAACAAGGTGGATAAGAGAGGCTTGAAGACACTATCTCACGCCTCATCTCTGACACTGATAAGAAAAACTCGGATCGATTTCAACATATAGAATCGAATTTTAGAAATCAACAAGCTAGCATTCAAAACATTGAAAAACAATTAAATCAACTAGCTCAAAATTTCTCCGAGAGACCACAAGGCGCGTTACCCAGCAATACCGAAACAAACCCAAAGGCGCAAGTACATCTCATCACATTGAGAAACCGTACCGTAGGCCCCGAGGAGGCTCCGCTACCTCCAACTGAAGAGAGTCCATCCAACCAAACCGCAACTTCATCAACACCCCAAAAAGAGATGACTCCTCCACCAAGCCAAGAGCCCCCCAAGAATCCTCCGGTACCTTATCCAGGTCGGTTACTTCGCCGAAAGATCGATGAGCAATTCACAAAATTTGTAAATCTACTAAAACAATTGCATGTCAATATTCCATTTGTAGAAGTCCTAACCCAAATGCCTAAGTATTCAAAATTCATGAGAGACTTTCTCACTCACAAAATGAAAATTGAATCGTTGCAATTAGTTAATTTAAGTGAAGAATGCTCCGCCTTACTACTCAACAAACTCCCACAAAAGAAGATCGATCCCGGAAGCTTCACCATCCCTTGTTCGATTGGGGAATCACCCATACGCAATGCACTAGCCGATCTTGGGGCTAGCATCAACCTCATGCCCGCATCAATGTTCGACCGACTCGGACTAGGGAAAACAAGCCCAACAAAAATGAGCATACAACTCGCCGATAGGTCCATTAAATATCCACAAGGTGTCGCCAAAAATCTATTGGTAAAAGTCGGAGACTTTGTCTTTCCGGCCGACTTTGTCATACTAGATATGGAGGAAGATACGAAGTGCCACTCATCTTAGGAAGACCATTCCTGGCCACGGCCCACGCAATGGTAGACATGAATGGTGGGACACTAACATTGAGGGTTGGGGACAAGGAGATGAAGTTTGGGGTTGGAAAAAGAGTAGAAGATGACGACCCGATCAACTACATGAAAGTTATAGACTCAAGTTTGGATGATGCTCTCCGACGGTGCAACATGGGATGCAAACCATCCCACTTGGGTAACATATGACTGACTTTGGGTCTAGCCAAGGACCCTTATAAACGTGGCGCACCGCGAAGGCATTCCGCGGAACTATCCTTAGTTTAGTTTAGATTAGATTAAATTTTATGCTTTCTAGTTTAGTTTTATTTTTTAGGAATAAAACACACTCGGGATGGTGAAGGATACTAAGGGAAGCATGAACCCATACCCCATGCACAAAAACAGAGCCGCCCGACATTTTTTCTTCATTACAGCAAGTTCAGCACGGGGCCGTGCTCAAGGGTCTGCAGAAAAAAAACGCCATGTTCAGGTATCCGGACACGGGGCGTGTTCGCTAAACACGCCCCCATGCCCAGCCTTCTGTTACTTTCTGATACCGGCAATCTGAACACAGGGCCGTGCCCGGTCAACACGGGCCCATGTCCAGACGCCCAGTAACATAAATTTTTTTTAAACACCTTTTTACGCATTCAATCAACCTGAAAATTTATTTTTGGGACACATTGAGGACAATGTGTAATTTAAGTGTGGGGGGATGCTAAAACCTTGAATCTTGCAAGTCCTAATTACAAGTCTTACACAAAACTCTATTGGAACCGCTAATCACCCCAAAAATTTTTCATTTTTTTTTACTTGTCTTGGTTTAATTTGGGAATAACAAGTTCTAAAAATGTTATATTTTTACAAATTTACAACCAATAGCATCGTGATAGAAAGAACCAACATAAGAAAATTATGAAACGGCATGACAAATCTAGTTAAAATTTGAGTATATATACTTGATCACATTAATAAACCCATTTCCACAAAAAGTGAGTTTTGAACCTTTATTGAGCATACAAATACACATCTGTAAACTAAATGCTCATTTTTCGTTTCTTGTGTGAATAGCCGCCTGGTTTCTTACGACTCTAGAACTTGCCATAACGATACATTCCCGGTCCTTATCAACTTAAACCCAAGTAAGTAAATGATGGAGGCATTAGGACTAACCCTTTTTCTTTTCAACACCATTATTTTTCATTTATTTACCACCTACCCAAAATCCCCCTAGTTAACCCATTTGAGCCTAAACCTTTTTATTTCTAACCCACAAAACAAACACCCCTTTACCCACCAAAAACCCTTTTTATTTTTTTAAACCCTTTATTTTAGTAAAAAGCTCGGTCTTCATGTGACATTCCTTATACAAAAAAGTCTAGCAATAAACAAACAAGTTCCTCAAAAAAACTTGGTTTGAAGATATTTTGTTTGAATAAAAGTCACAAAAACAAAAAGTTTTACGACGACCGACGCTTTTTACGCTTTTAGTTTTTTTTACTAACCACTAACCCAAAACCACCTACCTTTAACCCAAGCCTAACCATTCCCCAAGTCTTCTTGATATTTACAAAGGTTTATAGTTAAAAAGGAGGAGGATTGATTGCTTGGCAAGCATAAAAGTCACAAAAACAAAAAGTTTTACGACGACCGACGCTTTTTACGCTTTTAGTTTTTTTTACTAACCACTAACCCAAAACCACCTATCTTTAACCCAAGCCTAACCCTTCCCAAGTCCTCTTGATATTTACAAAGGTTTATAGTTAAAAAGGAGGAGGATTGATTGCTTGGCAAGCATATGGTAGAAGTAAGTTCCATGCCGGTCTCGAGTGTTTCACAAAAATACATCTTCGACCGAGTGTTAGTGATCTCCCGTGAGGTATGTGAACTTGTATATAAATGGAATTTTAAAGAGGCATGTTATGCCCAAATAAGTAATTTCTCTTATGAAACGTTCTAAATAAATCATAACGAATAGGATTGTAAATAGCTCAAAAATAAAGCCTAATAAAGATCTTGGAATCCCGACACTCAAGACAAGCCCAAAACTTCCCTTCTACCCATTCCATTTGGGTGTGCAAGCCACATTAAAAAGAGTTTTGCATGAGGACAAGCAACGATTCAAGTGTGGGGGTATTTAGTGTGTGTAAAATGAAACATATAAATTACATCAAATGAGGCATAAAACTAACCCTTTTTAGTACTAATGTTAGGAAAAGTGTGCTTTTGTCTTCCTTTTGTATTTTCATGATTAAATGAGCGTAAATGAACAAAAGAAGCAAAAATGCAGCCAAATCTAACATAAATACAAGAAAAGAAATAAACGTGGCATGCCCGACCCCTCGACAACATCTTCCCAAGCAAAAACAAGAGATCAGAAGGATGAACACGGCCCCGTGCCCAGCGGACACGGGGGCATGCTCAAGTGTCTGCAGAAAAGACAAAGTTGTAGAAGCTTCTATTTCCCAACACGGGGGCGTGCCCAGCTCAACATAGCCATGGTCAACGCTAAGATTCGCAGAATCCAAGCAAATCTTGATAGTACAGATACGCTTCTGCACACGGGGCCGTGCCCAGCGGACACGGGGGCGTGTGGAGCTAATACAGACAAACTGCAATTAATGAAGAAAGAGAAAGTGGATGGACACGGGACCGTGTCCGGGCCTCTATACACGCTATAAATAGAGGTGCTTGGTTCACTTCCAAAGCATCTCTTGGCAAACCACCTCTCTCCCACTTCACCCACACTCCACCACCACTACAACCCACATCCACCACCATCATCCATCATCCATCATAGAGTATGTGTAGTAGTCTCGGGATCCAAGATTGATAGTAAGAGTTCTTGACAATCAAAGGCCATGTTTGCCTAAGTCTCTTACATCACTTGGTGAAGACAAACATTTAGTGTAATACTTTTGATTTTTAATCTTTTCACACTTTTTATTTGGTTTTGTATTAATGACTTTAATAACTAGTTTCTTATGTTGAAGGTGAAACTTCCTTATCATTTGTCTGTGGTGTCTTGGCGTTATTTTACTGTCTATATAAAATAAAAGATTTACACCATTCATGTCTCTACGGTCTATATAGAGATATGTTGGCTACCTGGTCGGGGGTTAAAGGAATGGTTTGGTAAGGTTCTTGCCTTGTTCAGTGTATAGATCCTGCAAGGACCTTGGTCAAGCTTGCTAGGACCTCCTACAATACCCACTGGTATTGGATGGCAGGGGTGCGAATGGCTTGATCCTCTCATATTAATACATTAACCCGGCTACTTGGGATTGTATCCCTGCTGACTCAAACCACTTAGCCGAGGGTAACGTCACCTTCAAAAGAGAGGCCTACCAATTACGCATTAATAACTTAAACTATTGGGTTGAGGGAAACGTCACCTTCAAAAGAGGGGCCTACTACTATAACTAAGATAATCTCTTAAAAAGTGCCAAAGTGCAGAAATCATCAAAGGTTACACTAAAGGCGAGTCGGATCCAAGTGATTCATCTTGTCTATATGTTTTTATTTTATTTTATTTTCAACCTTTTTAGTTTTTATTTTCATGTTAAAACCTTTTTCTAAAATTTTGATTTGATTAGACGCTGAGGATAAACTGGTATTAAAAGCTCTTGTGTCCTTGGACGACCTCGGTATCTTACCAACGCTATACTACGCTCACGATGGGTGCACTTGCCCATATGTGTGTTTAGTGTTAGTAGAATATCGTGTTTTATAAATTTAAAACTTGATTATAGTGTTAAAATAGGCTAAAAATATAATTAAAATTATATAACACACCGCACACATCTGTACGTTAGACAAAAAGCTTTCAAAGATGGGTCCTTTAGTAGATATTTTGAAGTTTATCGAGGAAAGCAGAATATGCAAGGCATTGACTGACAGGCATAAATGTTACAGATCTCACGTCACAGCATTTTGGAATTCAGCACACTATGTTGAGGAATATAAAGAGATACATTTTGCAGTGAAAATGAAGGATGAAAATGACAAAGACATAGATGTTGCTGTAAAGATCACAGTTGGCGATATTAGAAGAGTGTTGGAACTGAATGATAAAGACGAAGATCCTATACATGTTCCTGAGAAATTGTGTAAAGGACTGTGGATGAGAATGGGATATGCAGGATTTGTAAATGATACTACATACCACAAGTCTAAGTTATCAAACTCGTACAAATTTCTCGTACACTCTGTGGTACACGCTTTGGGTCACGGGAAGGGGGGATGTGATGAGTTTGTTGATTATGTCATGAACATCGTAACGTGTTTGATCTTGAATAGGTCGTATAACATTTAACAGATGATCTTTAATCATATGTTAGACAACATTAAAGGCGAGAGATTCCTGCAATACCCAAGGTTTGTCCAGATGCTTTCAGATGATCAAATTGCCAACTTGCCAAAGGAAGACGATGATGAATTGGAATAAGATCACATGGATAATGAAACCTTGAGGATATTGAATGTTTACAGAGGTCAACCAACAGAGCCTCCATCGAGAAAGGAGTTTGCTGCAATTACAAAGTCTGATTATCAAGCTACAGCCGATGATAAATGGAGACATGATAACAGTAATTCGGTATTTGAAATGAAAAAGATGAGCTTGTATGAGCCTATGAGATCAAAGTGGTGGGTCAGACTTGATGATAAAAAAAAGAAGAAGACCCCTACACCGAGAACTCCAGAAGCACCAACACCAAAACCAGCAAAAAGAACTCCAAAGAAGAAGAAAACTCCAACGACACCACAATTAGTTGATAAGCCTCCAAATGATGAAGCTCAACATGTTGATGATAATGTTGCAGGTGGTGATAATGAGATTTTCTCCGATGAAATAGAAAATATTATTGCTGCTCAGGATGCTACTAAAGCGGCTAAAAATGCTGAAAAGGTGAGTGGTGAAGCTGGTGGTGAAAAGACAGGTGGAGAGAAAGTTGAAACTGTTAAAGAAGCATTTGAAGAAGGTGTGGTTCACACTGATTCAAGTGAGACAGAAAGTGATATTGATCTTACGGAGATTGCACCTACTACAGGTCATAAAGGCAAAAGAGATAGAAAGGCAGGTCCGTCTCGAAAGAGAAAGAATAGTGACGATGAAGATGCTACATATGTTCCTTCGCCTGCTGAAGTTGAAAAGATAAAGAAGGGTAGAGGAAAAATGAAGCGTAAGGCTCAACTAACTGGTGAAAATCTGAGGAAGCTCAAGATTCGAAAGACTACAACGAAAGCTGTTAAAGATACAATTGGTGAATCTGTGCAAATTCCTGCTGAAAGAGTTGAAAGTGTTGCAGTAGAGGTTCCAGTTCAAAGTGAATTTCGTATAGCTACACCTCCTACATCACCAATACAAGAAACGATGCTTGTTCAGATGGAAGTTCATGTTACAACTCTCCTCAGCAATCAAAGAACGTTAAAGAACCAGGCTCAACAACGAAGAAAGCTTCAACTCCAAAGCAACAAGGTTCTAATCAAAGTTTTCCTGATGTTCCATATAACCTTGATGCTGGTCCGACACATTTAGAAGATATTGGAGATATCCCGTTCTTCAATGATGAAATAGTTGATGCACTGGCGAAAAGAGTTGCAGAGTTGGAGAAAGCTAAAGTAGAAACTGATGCAAAGCTGAAAGTGTCTGATGAAAAACTTAAAGTAACTGAAGAAAAGTTGAAGAATGTTGAGGCTAAAAACATTGTTCTGAAGAATGAAGTTCTGGAAATGAATGAAAAGATAGAAGATCTTCAGGTCGGCAACAACACACTAAATGAAATGATTGATGAATTATTGACTACTAACGTAGATTTAAATGATTCTAATGCGACTTTAAGTGCAGAAAATGAGTTAATACAGAAAGCGTTAGAAGATCTGAAGGTTGATAAAGAAAACAAATCAAAGTAGATCGAGATGCTCTATGCAGTAATCGAAGATAGACTTGGTCTGAATGTGCAAGCTGAATACGATTAGATTGGTATCCGAATAGCTGAGGCTCAGAGGATGAAAAGAGAGCAAAGAGATGCACAAGAAGTTGCTGATGCTGCAAAAGACGAAGGCAAAGGCATAGTAGTTGAAGAAGTTCTAGAATCATCAGGCCAAAAAGAGCAACAAACAAGTAATGCTGGTGATAACGTTGATATGTCTATTGTTCTCACTCAACAATTCACACTTGTAGGTTCGCCAGTGGATGTTCCATACAACAAAGCAGAAATTAAAAGGCGAAATGAAGTTAAACATTGTAAAGCAAAGGCATAGAAAGATGATGAACAGGACGACGAAGAAGGTGATGAAAAGGACGACGAAGAAGGTGATGATGATGAGGATGAGGATACAGAAGAGTTGTTCAAAGATATAGATGATTATCATGGAAGTGATGATGGTGATGATGATGATCAAGGGAGAGACAGTGGGGCATTGATTGTTAGACAAGCCGGTGCTCATCAAGTGAATGATTTTCTGGATGATACGCAAAATTCAGAACATGAGGAAGTACATCCTCAGGGGGAGTCTTCCTCTGGTACTAAACGCGTTGATCCAGTCGATCTATTCTCGTCTACTCCTAAGGTGATTTATCTGAGCCATGATGTCGAAGAAGGGGAGTTAGTAGAGAACTGGACGAGAGAGACCATGAAGGAGTCATTAGGTTTGAATGATGAGGACAATTTCACTTTCGATTTTGAGAAAGATATGGAAGATGATGCTCCTGATAGTGAATACATGTTTAAGATGGTTGATGAAGCGGATAAATTCAATGAGGTAGTCGTGGAAGATGACTTAGAATCTGATCAAGATGTTCCGTTTCACTACGCCAACAAAGATTCTAAAGATTTCCCTACCTTCATCGAGTTATTCCAAACACATAATGAAGATTAATTGAAAAGAAAAGTAGCTGAGAAGTTAAACACTGATGGTGTCCCGGAATGTTAACAAAAGAAGAACTTCGAGAAGAACAAAAGAAATGGTTCAAGTCAATGGTCAAAGAAAGGAAGTTTAAAAGACCATTAAAATTCTTCACCAGTCATTCTGATGAATCTCTCGGAGATATCTTATCATGGGGTTATCTTGAATATTTGAAAGTATACACCATCAAACGAGAATTTGGAGTTCAATACTTCAAATTTATCAAAGATATAAAGACACTGCCCTGATGGGACGTGGAAGAGTTAGTAAAGACAAAGAATATCCAACAGTGTCAGTGGGGTCCTGAAGTGAGGCATCACGAACAAAATCTTTGGTACTACATCCGCGGTCAAGCTAGAAAAAAATTTCCTGAATGGAAACCGTAGTATCCAAAGTGTACAATTAAAATTGACCCAGTAATAGGAGAAAAAGACATCACACTTTATGTGAAACATCCACGATGCATGAAGAATATGCCCCTAAAGGAAATGGAACAAAATTTTCATACAGATTTCAGAGGTTGGGCGTATGATCCAAAGACATGTCAGGCAGTGATTGCTCTTCAAGATGAAAAGTTTGTTTGGAGGAGTATCTAATGCTCGATCTAATGTGGCTGGTCAACTACTCAAAGAAAGACATTGAGTGCATGTTCTTCAACAAGATTACATACTATGAAGCTGACAAAGTACAAGCACTGCAATATCAAAAGTTGGTGACCGTGTGCTTTGAAAAAGACATCAACTCAGGCCATTATTGGAAGTCTAACTGGAGAGATCTCTAGCTTGAAGAATTCCTGAAAGAAGAACGCCACAATGAAAGAATGAACCAGAAAATGGCTGAAGCTACACAGAGAGCAAAATGGAAATTGGGAATGGGGCAATATGATACAGATCAAACTCCGATTGAAAAGGAGGAAAGAAAGACTCCCAGGTGGTCGAAGTCATTAGATGGTATTAAATAATAACGTGAATGGTGGATAACGAAGGGAAGATTCGAGCGTAAAGAGAAGTTGGCTCAAAGGGAAGAAGAGAGAAAACGAAAACTGAGAGAGAGAGAAGATACAACAAAAAGGGTTGATAAAGACTATACAGGAAGAAGACTACAACTACATCCAAGGGGAGTCTGTGAATGCACTATGTTTGTAGCTTCTGTCTTGTATTGAGTCTTATTTTATCTTGTTTTGTGTCTTGGTATTGCTTAATGAATGTTTAGAATGATATCTGCACCGAAACAAAGGTTTTGTATGTTGTAACAAGCCATCCGGACGGATGGAGTCCATCCGGGCGGATGCACATAACCCCATCCTGACGGATGGACAATAGTGGTTTCGGGCGGATGGGCATCTCCTATAAATAGGAGTGCTTGGGTCTAGTTTTAGATAACTTTTGCAATCAGAGATGAAGCTCTGTCCGATTGTTTTCAGGATCTTGTAATCTCTTTCTATTTGAATGAAACAATCGTTGCATGGTATCCGTGTGATTCTCTCAACCTATTTTCATGGATTCCGCACTTGCAAGTAGGTGTTAGATTCCAGTCGGAGCGTTCAAGACCCGAACACGGTCCTCACAGTTATTTGTCATTTGCCCTTTTTAATGACTCCTTACTTTTTAAACATATGATACATCTGTTTATGAATAAAAGAAACAATAATAAAAAAATATAAACTGCAATTGTGTAATATATATGAAATAGTTAAAAATTTTACCGAAAGTAATAGCGGCCATTGAACAAATCTGTTTGCCCAGTCCACGTAAGTCGAGTTCTTTTCAAACAATCAATGATGTAGTCACACCAGTTTAGTTCCTTTATATCAATATCTCTGTCTAGTGATTACAAAAATCTTTGGTTTACTGTGTTACTCAACATCATCTAACCCATTACTGTAAATAATCTTCGATGGGATTGGTTTACCAAACTGACTACGTCATTCCTTTACAACTTTATTTTTTGAGTTTGGTCTAAACTTGGTTACAACAAACTTTCCACCATTTGGAATCCCAAAAATATCATTGATCGAAGAACTAGAAATAGTAATTTTATAAGTTCCATCAAATATTTTGTGTGTGTTGGGATCATAGTTTTGAAGCAGCCAATAAGCAAAAGCAGTCGGGATTGTGTGTATATTTATACACAATATGTTTCCAAACCCCATTTCTTTAACGACCTTCTTCTGAGATGGAGTTAAGCCTTTAATAAAGTCAGTAAGGTTTCCAGGCGAACACCTCAAGTTCGCCTTTTGATTTGTAAACGGGTGATATTTTTGAGATGATTTTTGAATTTTTTTTTGTCGTTCATTCATTTGATGAACTCTTGATTTTCTGTTTCTTTGGTACAATTGGTTCAACCTCTTTAGTTTGCTTCCGTTTTTTTCGTTGTCTTCATTTGACAATTTTTTTATTTGCAAACACCTTAATAGTCTTGATCACATCACCTACAACACCATTATTAAACAATAATTAAAATACATTATGTTTACACCAACTTTTATGTTAAACATAACACAAGTGATACACAATGATCCTATTACAAACAAAATAGTAAGTCATTTATTGACATAATAATACACCTTATCCATTGTATTTTATACATCTAATGACACAACAATATTTACTATCGTTTGTGTTTTATGCATATAATGACACAACAGTCTATACTCAATAGTCTACAAATAAACAAACAAAACACATTACTTATGCATTTAATGGCATAATCCTTACCCACAACAGTCCGTAATCAATTTAAATAACACAATCGCAAAAATATACCATATAAATTGTATCTTATACATCTAATGACACAACAATCACAACAATATTTCTTATCGATTGTGTTTTACACATATAATGACACAATAGCCTATACTAAATAGTCTACAAGCAAACAAAACACATTACTTATGTATTTAATGGCATAATCCTTACACTCTTGCAAGAATATTAGACACAATATATATAACACAATGAAACACAAATAATACTAAACACATTCAAACCCTAGGTCAGTACATAACACAATCAAAATCAACAATCAAAGTTTGACATTGTGTTTTAAAGATGGTTTATGTAATTTTAATAATCATTAATTTTTATATAACAAAATCACTGAACTAAAATAAACACAATCATGTAAAAACCCTAAAATTAAACAATGTACCAGTTTTTTTATTCCTTTTAGCTTTTTTCTTCGTTTTCGGTTTGGAAACTTGTTCTTCCACTTCAGAAATACGCAATGTCGACTCGAAAGAAGCTGGATCAGTTAGTTGTGTAGATAACCTTTTAATCGGCAAACGACGAGGTAAAATCTGTGTTTTGTGTTGCTTAATCGGTGTATTTTGAGGCGGTTGTGCTAAAGAATCCATGAGAAATCGCTGCTATTGAAGAAGAATCGAGTGTGGAGAGTATTTTGATGACAAATCGTGTGGAAGAAGAATGAGGCGTTTGCGTTTGAAAGAAAGATTTGAAACGGGGAAGATGAAAAGTGTTTTTTAGACAAATGACCATCTTATCCTTACCCCCTATTTTATTTACAAGTATGCCACCGTGTAATTTAAAGCCTTTGATGAGTTTTTATCTGTTCTAAGGGTCAGGAATCCTTCTTATGCTTTGTATTTTACTTGGGCTTTTTATTATAACCCAACCTAATAAGGTTTGAATCTTTACATTAAAATTTAAATTCTGATGGGTTAGACTAGCTTTTCATTAATTCTTAAATACAAGATTATTCTTTTCATTAATTCTTAAATATAGGATTATTATCAAACGAAATTTTGAACAGGATTAAAAAATTCATATAAACTAGATTATTTTGTGAACCATCATATTTAAATACTTTCTAACTCCATTTACCTTTCAAATTAAGATTAAGATTTCTATAACAAATAAAATTGGATTTATAAAACCTAAGTAGGGATCCTGTACATTAACCCAGAAGTGTGAGAAGTGTATTATAACACTATATAACACGATATAAACATCGTATAACAATATGTAACACCATATAACACCATATAACACCATATAACACTATGTAACACTATATGTGTAACACCTCGAAAATTCATGTCCAATATTATATTGACACGTGTCAAGGACTTTAAACGTGTAAAGAATTGCTTTAGAGGGACTAAAGTTGACAAACAGAGAAAGTATGTGAATAAAAGGATTTAAAGTGTCAACAATGGATAAATATACCTTTCAATAACCCTACACGATGTTTATACCCTTAAACGAATGAATTATGGTTCATACGAAGCTAATTGTGGAAGAAAGTGAGAGATTACAAACTACAGGGGTTAAATGTGTCAACATGCTTAATGTATACCTCTAAGTGACCTTTTAGCAAACCCGAAGCTTTGTAACGATTAATTATGCTCACTAGAATACGTGATAAAAATTTCACAAGGTTTCGATAAAGTATGAGAAAGTTATGATAATATTCGTATACGAGGGCTTAAAAGCGACAATGTTGAAATTTAAGGCTTTACGGGTGATCACAAAGTTAACCGAGAACTTAACGGTGTTTGGTTATGTCATGGAGCCCTTAAAAGTTAAGTTAGAGGGTTGAAAATGCAAGAAATAAAGTAAAAACCACGTTTAAAAAGGATCAGGGGCCAACATGCAAACTTTTGAAACTTTTGAAACTTTGAAACACTTGTTTTACATACCAGGGACTGCCCCAATTGTTTTTCATGCACTAGGGGCACTTGTAATGATCTGGAATCATGCATAGACTTCCTTGGCATGATCCTATGTTATTTAATTCACTATATAAGAAGCTCCAATGTTGCAACATTGAGCACACTCACTTGAAACATTCACAACTCAACTTCTGGAGATTGCTGGAGCTCAAGGACAATTCCTAGAAGTCTTTAGTCGTGCTTAGGACTATTATAACTGTCCTTAACCTTTTTTAATTCAGTTTTGCTTAGTTAATTAGCCTAAAGTCAAACCATCGTAATTAAGGTTTGACTTCATAATTAATCATAATTTGTCCAGTCAAATTTCACATTGAAAGTACCTATGAGTTGGTAATTATGTTGGCAATAAACCCTTAAAAGGGCACCCTCTGATTCCCACTCTAACTACGTCAATTGTCGGGTCAAACATAATCATAAAAAGTCAACAGAAAACTTATTTTCAAATAAATGCATAATTAACAATGTAGAAGCCATGCAACCTATTTTATCACTAATATAACTTGGTAATTAATGTAAGAACATGTCTAAACATGTTCAACCTGACAATTTTCAGTTTAAGCTCGGTTCGGAACCGAAAGTCGCGAAAGTAGACTTTTGCTTTGACTTTCAGTTCTGATCCATTAGAGCATAGTTTAGAAATGCCTTAGAGCTTTATTAGGACCAGGTTTCATGTTAGTATAACCCTCTGTGATTATACAACTTGGTTCATTAGTTATCCGATTCATATGCATGTTTCCGTTAATTGCTTAAATGTTGACTATTATGCCCTTTTAACATTAAAACGTGACCTTTAAAAATGTAAAAGAATAGAAACCTTCATTACTGATTTATAGACTTGTCCCTAAAATTTGACATCAATTTGAGGTCTAGATTAGGAGTTATGCTCATTAGCGTAAATGAAAAGCTTTTTATTAATTAAACGGCATAATTAGCGTATAGCCTATCTAAACCCAATTTTTGATACCAAAATTTTTACCCAGTGATGTAAAATAATATTTTGGGATTTTTAATGATTTTTATTTATTTTTAGGCTGAGCATAACATAGGGTTCTAAGCTTGATTCGGTAATTGTCGGTTCTGCCCTTTTGGCTTATAAAATGAGTTTTACAAATCCTTTTGATACCAAACCTTTTTCTACTGATCTAATATGATAAATAAAATATTTTAAGCCTTTTGGAATAATAAAAATATCAGCTTTTCTTATAAAACCCGGAAATCGCTTAAAACCGCATTTTTACGCATTTTAAACGCATAGTATGTATTAAAACTATTTTAAACATATAGGACTTGATACCTACTGATATTTTTAGTAAATTTTTATATTCTAACAGTAAGCAAAAGTTTTAAACTAGGATTTCCAGTTTTGACCTTTTAAGCTTATGTGAAATTACCAAAATGCCCCTACAGTGCATAGTTTAGTTATAAAGAATAAATTTCACATATATCTAATATCCTACTGTTATAACTTATAAAAATAAATATTTTTACTGGTTATATCAGACCTGTAACTCAGATTAATGTTTAAACTCTTTTATAACCTTTAAAATGACCAAAATACCCCTACGGGGTGTAATTTGAGTTTAAATTCGTTTTGGGCATAATAGAAGATATCTTACTGATGTCACAACATATTTAAGGCATATTAACTTAGGAAACCTGTATATGACTCTTATTGGTTACCCGTTATGCATTTTTCGCATTCGGTTCGGTTTATGTAACTAGTTTGCATAAATTGACCGAAACGGGTCAAATCTTATCATTTTTGTCTCAAAATCCAGAATGTGTTTAGTTTACCCATATTACACAAGTCTTCAAACTTGTCGGGTCTAAATCACATTCTATTCCGGTCTTCGCTTAATTGTGCGTTTGAACCGTATCTTCCTTTAAAAACTAACCGGTCTAAGTTTAGGCTTAATTAAAGACCAGTTAGGAATCTAATAGGTTATTAAAAACCTTCGTTCCAGATTAGAGACCCGGTAAAAGCTACTTGCATTTGCTGTTTGTGAATTATACTTACTCAGGTAAATACTTTTAACTTATTTTCCCTTATACGGGCTTGGGGTACGGCATATAAAATACCGCTTAGTCGGGCATTGAATCTTTAATCGTATGAAGGTTAATTTATTGAAATGACCCGTTTAAATTGTTTTGTTTACTTAAAGCCTTTGGGGGGTTAATGACCATGTCCCGGATATCCTTGACATCATTCATTGAATGGCCACGACCTTAGCACGGGGTGTAGGCATACACCCGCCTGTGCATATATAAATAATAAGGGATAACCGCCGATTACGAGAATAACTCGCCGCGGGACTATACCATGTGATGTGTCTATTAATTTTTAACCCGGTATTCAACCCGAGCTACTGAACGTATAACGAACATGTAATTCTTTTACAAGTTTATATTTAAATAATTATCCCAAGTTATAAAATGTTTTTGTGCCTTGTGCATTCAAATCAATTTTTCCAAACCTTTTCAAAATGAGTCAGTTAAATTGTATTTACCAGTGTAAATTGACGTATTTTCCCAAAAAAGCTAAGTGCAGGTACTAATCGAAATAGGCTGGCCTCTCCTTAGCATCCATAAGAGTCTTGCAAGCTTGGATGCATTTTAAGTCTGAAGAACTACGTTTCCTTTTTATTTGATCCGCCTGTGAATCCGTTACAGTCCGTTTTGTGATACTTTGATATTACTTTATAATCAGTTTGTAATGTGATTTCATCTTTTGCTTCCGCTGTGCATTTAAAATTGTGTTGTTTGACTATGATGATATCAACTACGTCACGATACTCCCCACCGGGCCCACCAGTAATACATGGAAATATCGGGGTGTGACAGGTTGGTATCAGAGCCAACACTGAGTGAATTAAACACTAGCCTTTTGTGTTTAATCTCAGTTACACAGTTGCACATTCCTCAAATTTTCGAGTCTAGACAAAGAACATAGGACAAATCTTGATTTGTTTTAATTTTTGTTCCTTATATATTTCCTTGTTGTTATCTTTGTTTATGTTGACAAGAACAAATATGTCGCCAAGAATGAGAAGAGGAAGAGGCAAGGCCCCAATGACGGGTCATGATCATGAAGCCGGACCCTCACACCGGCGAACCCCGTCCATCACTATGAGTACAAGTCCACAAGAACCTTGGAGGACTTATATAGAGCCAGGGAGGCGATCCGTCTCTCTAAGTTCATTGCCATCTTATCACCACTCATTCGGGACTCAATCGGAAAATGAGCCCCATAACCCACAGCCTTCTTTTATACCTCTCCAGCGGTCCAACTCTCACCATTCCTTTAACGACCCAACACCTTTCTTTCAGAGTTGGTTCAACCCGGCAAACCTCGTTGAAGAACCAGTGGGTTTTAACCCACTAGGACCTGAAGACCACTATTCGGGCGATCATGACATGGACGAGGACACCGATCCCACTGAGCCATCATCCAGAACCCCTAACCTCCCCATCGAGATCTCGATGGGTCATACTTCCATGGATCACCTTACCGTGGTCCGGACAGTTACCAGGCGAGATTCGCCCAGTATGAATGGTATTTTACACCTTTCTACCATTCATTGCCTCTCCAGCAGCAGCAGCAGGATCCCTCTGAGGATTCTCGTTTTGTCGCGATCACTCCGCCACCACCACCAGTTGAGCAGCCGCCTCCGGAACCACCGAGGCAAAGAAGATCAAACGCACGGATGTCCGTGCGAGGAGGAGTGCGTATCAGCACCCCTCAACCTTCAAGTGGCAACCACTACCCGCCACTCCATGAAGACCCGCAGATGGGTGGGCCTTCAAACCCTGTCTCGGAAGTAGACTCTGCATCTGTCGCGCCACCATTGGGTTTTGGTAACCCAATTCTTGCATACGCCGGCTCAGCGGCGTATAATCTCTTTGAGCAGCCGGCCCGCACCAACTATAACTATACAGATGTTGACCCGTATCAGGCCGCATGGGATTACAATGCTCTCCACCCTGAGGGGCCTTATTGAGCTCCCTGGGGAGTTGGATACCCAGCTTATGGGTACCAACAACCGCCACCTCCTCAGCCTCTACATCAGCAGCCGCCGCAACAGCAATTGATCCTGCAAGAGCGACAACAAGAGGTTCTCGAAAGGTTGAGCCAGGTTGAGCGGGAGGTTCAGCAAGAGCGCAGGAACAACCAAGGCTTCTTCAAGGGTTTGGCAAGCCTAATCAAGGGGAAGACCAAGAGAAGGGATTTTTAAAAATCCTTGTTTATTTTTATTTATGTTGTAATCATGTCCCTGCGTGGACATTTGTTTCTGTATTCTGCCCCTGCGTGGGCATGTCTTTCTGTTTGACCCCTGCATGGGTATGTTTGTTTGTTTAGCCCCTGCGTGGGCATGTTATTTCAGTAGAAGTCCCGTTTAGGGCAAACCTGTACTTGTTTCATTTTGTAGTGGAATGATTTAATTTAAATTTTCATTTTTGTTAATTATATGCATAAACATAAAAAAATGAAATAAATGAATAATAATATTCCATTTATTAGATCTATCATTATAATAGAATGACAAAATCTAAAAAGGACGAGACCTAGCCATGTGTCATCTTAAGACAGGGCCAAGATGGTAGTTCCACAATTAGATTCAGATCCTTATTAACATCTCAATTTAGGAATGTTTTGTGTTGTATATTAAAAAGAATCTTAAAGGTAAAACCTAGCCACATGTCATTCTAGATATGGCCAAGATGGTAAAACCTATTTAAAAGATTCAAATCCTTGTTAACATCTGTAAGCATGTTAACATTCTTGGCAAAATATGATTCGATAAAATCGCATAAGTCATCCTTATATTGGATTCTTCCAAATCCTTTTAATTAATTAAAACATCCATTAAGGATATAATGCCTACGGGCTATACTCATTGTCATATAAGGCAAAAGACAGTTTTGGTCTTCGACCCCCTATTAAGAAGAGGTAATAAAATATGATTAAAACCTTAATACCTTGATCCTATAAGATCATGGAGAAAAATTTAAAACTGTCTATGTGACTTGGCCTTTTTGCCATTAATATATTTTAATTATAACTAAGGATTATTATAATGAAAAATCCCGAATATATATATGCTTGACAAATTAATCAAAATGGTTTCTTAAATACCATGATTAATAAATCATCTAGAATGATAACACTGTTATAGACCTCTGAATGAATTAAAATCATTATTTTATGTAGCAATCAAGCTACATGCCTGGGTCAGACGAAGTTAACAGCCACCCCAGAGATAATCATGACACTTCCAGAGTCAACATAGCAGGAACGGAATTACAGGCATTGATAGATAATGCTATTACGCGAGCTCTGGATAGACAGTTCAATGAATCCAGTGGTACCCAGGTCAGGACCCAGTCTGTACCACACTCTAAACCACCCTCTAGAACTCATACTACTCACAAGAGTGATTCTCATCACTCATTAAACCAAAGGAGTGTTCCATCTAAGAGAATGGTGCTAATTCAAGAACCACGTGCTAAAGGTTGCACCTATGAATATTTTGTCTCCTGTAAACCCAGGGATTTCACTGGGGAGAAAGGAGCTGTCGACTGTATGACATGGTTGGACGAGATGGACACTGTGGTAGATATCAGTGGTTGTGCTAATAAGGATGTGGTAAATTTTGTATCTCAGTCATTCAAAGGCGAGCCATTAGCTTGGTGGAGGTCTTTGATCCAAGCTACCGGAAAAATCCCATTGTACAATCTGACGTGGGATCAATTTGTTGCTCTCATCAAGGAGAACTACTACCCTTAGCATGAGGTTGAAAAGATTGAGTCTGATTTCTTGTCTTTGGTTATGAAAAACCTGGATTGTCAAACCTACCTTACAAGCTTCAATACAATGTCAAGATTGGTTTCTTATCTTGTGACACCAGAACCCAAGAGGATAGCACGTTTCATTGGGGGTTTAGCCCCAAAAATCAAGGCGAGTGTGAAGGCCTCTCGGCCAGCTACTTTCAGATCTGCAGCTGATATATCTTTGTCCTTCACACTGGACGCAGTCAGGCAGAGATCGCTGAGGAACAATGATGCTGAAAAGAGAAAGCGTGAGGATGACAACTCACGACGTTCAGAAAAGAAGCATAAGGGAAACAATGACCACAAAAAGGGTTCTGGATCTAAGAAAGACGACCATCAGTCGGGTGATAAGCCCAAGTGTAAAATCTGTAAGAAACACCATATTGGAAAGTGCAGATATGAGTCGAAATCCCAATCACAGCCGAGAGCTTGCGGGATTTGTAAGTCAAGTGAGCACAAGACCTTAGACTGCAAGAAAATCAAGGATGCGACGTGCTATGACTGCAATGAAAAAGGGCACATCAAGTCCAACTGCCCTAAATATGCCAAGAAGCCTGAGGAAGCCAAGAAGACCAATGCAAGGGTCTTCCGTATGGATGCAAAGGAAGCTGTTCAGGACGATAACGTGATCACAGGTACCTTCCTTGTATATGATGTCTATGCAAGAGTGCTTTTCGATTCAGGAGCTGATAAGTCATTTGTAGATAATAAGTTTTGTAAGTTATTGAATTTACCTGTTAAAACCCTAAGTGTGAAATATGAGGTAGAATTAGCTGATGGTACTCTAGAAACAGCCTCAACTGTGTTAGACGGATGTGTTATATCCATTAGGAACCACTCCTTTCCGTTATCCTTGCTTCCCTTGAAGTTAGCCGGTTTCGATATAGTTATAGGCATGGACTGGTTATCTAATAACCAAGCCCAAATCGTTTGCAACAAGAAGCAAGTAGTGATCAAGACTCCGTCTGGTGAGCTACTTACCATTCAGGGAGATACCTAGTATGGATTGCCTGAGCAAGTGTCTATGCTCAAGGCATCTAGGTGTCTGAAGAAGGGTTGTGTCATTTATATGAAACAGGTAACTATTGACGAGCAGAAGCCCAAGGTTGAAGATATCCCTGTCATTTCTGAGTACCCAGAAGTTTTTCCCGAGGAACTACCTGGTTTACCACCAGATAGGCAAGTAGAATTCAGAATTGACATCATCCCTGGAGAAGCGCCTGTTGCAAGAGCGCCTTATAGGTTGGCACCAACAGAAATGAAAGAGTTAAGGACCCAGCTAGATGATTTGTTAGCTAAAGGTTTTATTAGACCTAGTTCGTCTCCTTGGGGAGCGCCAATCCTATTTGTCCAGAAGAAGTATGGATCGATGCGTTTGTGCATCGATTATCAAGAGCTTAACAAAGTCACTATCAAGAATAGGTACCCACTGCCCAGGATCGACGATCTGTTCGATCAATTACAAGGGGCAAGTTACTTCTCTAAGATCGATTTGAGGTTAGGCTATCATCAACTGAAGGTCAAAGATGAAGACATACACAAGACTGCATTTAGGACTCGCTATGGTCATTATGAGTTCTTAGTGATGCCTTTTGGGCTCACTAATGCACCTGCCTCGTTCATGGATCTCATGAATCGCGTCTGCAAGCCTTACCAAGATAAATTTGTCGTCGTCTTCATCGATGACATTCTCATTTACTCGAAGAGCCAAGCTGACCATGAGGAGCACCTCCGTTGCATTCTGAAACTGCTTCATCAGGAAAAGCTCTATGCCAAATTTTCAAAGTGTGAATTCTGGCTTCGTGATGTCCAATTTCTTGGACATGTTGTTAGTGAGCATGGTATCCAAGTAGATCCCGCTAAGATTGAAGCCATTATGAATTGGCAAGAGCCAAAGACGCCTACGGAGATTCGCAGCTTTCTAGGACTGGCAGGATACTACAGACGATTTATTGAAAACTTCTCAAGAATTGCAGCACCCCTGACTTTACTCACCCGCAAGAATAGAAAGTTTTACTAGGGGCCTAAGCAGCAAGAATCTTTTGACATTCTTAAGCAGAAGTTGGGCAATGCTCCTGTACTAACATTGCCTGATGGAATCGAAGAGTTTGTGGTATATTGTGATGCATCACACACCGGGTTGGGATGTGTGCTTATGCAGAAAGGCAAAGTTATTGCCTATGCTTCACGTCAGTTAAAGGTGCATGAGAAGAATTACACCACCCACGACTTGGAGTTGGGTGCCGTTATATTTGCACTAAAACTATGGTGGCATTATTTGCATGGAACCAAGTGTGTGATCTATTCTGATCACAAGAGCCTTCAACATCTGTTCAATCAGAAGGACTTGAACATGAGGCAGCGACGGTGGATGGAAACTTTAAATGATTATGACTGTGAGATAAGATACCATCCTTGCAAGGCGAATGTAGTCGCCGATACTCTAAGCAGGAAGGAAAGGGTGAAGCCTATAAGAATCAATGCTAAGAGCATTGACTTAAAGAATAGTTTGAATGAAAGGTTGTTAGCTGCGCAGAAGGAAGCTGTATTAGAAGCTAACTATCCTGATGAAAAGCTAGTAGTAACTAAAGAGCAGTTATCCTATGGCAAGGACGGAATCCTGAGATTAAATGGACGAATATGGGTTCCAGTTTATGGAGGACTTTGGGATGTTATCCTCCAGGAAGCCCATAGTTCTAAATACTCTGTTCATCCTGGAGCTGACAAGATATACCAGGACCTGAAGGCAAATTATTGGTGGATAGGCTTGAAGAAGTCTATAGCTACCTATGTAGCCAAATGTTTGACGTGCACTCAAGTTAAAGCTGAGCATCAAAAGTCGTCAGGTTTGCTACAACAGCCTGAACTTCCCACCTGGAAGTGGGAGATGGTGACAATGGATTTTATCACCAAATAGCCAAAGACAAAGAAAGGAAATGATACTATTTGGGTGATAGTAGATAGACTGACTAAGTCAGGACATTTCCTACCCATCAAGGAGACTCATAGCTCTGACATATTAGCCTAGTTGTACGTGGATAAGATTGAATCTCTTCATGGCGTACCAGTGTCTATTATCTCTGATAGGGATACTAGATACACATCACATTTTTGGAAAAGTTTCCAACCATCTTTGGGCACACACTTGAATTTTAGTATGGCTTACCATCCTCAGACGGACGGTCAGAGTGAGCGTACAATCCAAACTTTGGAAGACATGCTTCGTGCATGTGTGATTGACTTAGGTGGTAGTTGGGATAACCACCTGCCATTGATCGAGTTCTCCTATAACAATAGCTACCATACAAGCATTCAGGCTGCGCTTTTTGAGGCATTATATGGAAGGAAATGCAGAACGCATATTTGTTGGGCAGAAGTAGGAGAAGCTCAGTTATCAGGACCTGATATAGTCCTTGAAACAACGGACAAGATTGTCCAGATTCGTGATCGCCTGAAAGCTGCCAGGGATAGGCAGAAAATTTATGCTGATAAAAGGCGAAAACCTCTAAAGTTTGAGGTTGGAGATAAAGTTTTACTTAAAGTATCACCCTGGAAGGGAGTGATGCGATTTGGAAAAAAAGGTAAGCTAAGCCCAAGGTATATAGGACCATTTGAGATCATCGAATGTGTAGGGACAGTGGCTTATAAGTTAAACTTACCTGAAGAGCTCAGTGGTATTCATAATGTATTCCACATCTGCAATCTGAAGAAATGTCTAGCCGATGAATCGCTAGTGATACCACATACAGATGTGCACATAGATGAGAGTTTGAAATTTGTGGAAAACCCTTTTTTGATCGAGGATCGACGGGTTAAGAAGCTTCGAAGGAAGCAAGTGCCAATTGTGAAAGTTAAATGAGATGCCCGTAGGGGTCCCGAGTACACATGGGAGGTAGAATCCACAATGAAAGAAAAGTACCCTCATTTATTTCGGTAAATCTTGAGGTCGAGATTTCTTTTAAGGGGGTGAGGATGTAACACCTCGAAAATTCATGTCGAATATTATATTGACACGTGCCAAGGACTTTAAACGTGTAAAGAATTGCTTTAGACGGACTAAAGTTGACAAACAGAGAACGTATGTGAATAAAAGGATTCAAAGTTTCAACAATGGATAAATATACCTTTCAATAACCCTACACAATGTTTATACCCGTAGACGAATGAATTATGGTTCATACGAAGCTAATTGTGGAAGAAAGTGAGAGATTACAAACTAAAGGGGTTAAATGTGCCAACATGTTTAATGTATACCTCTGAGTGATCTTTTAGCAAACCCGAAGCTTTATAGCGATTAATTATGCTCACTAGAATACGTGATAAAAATTTCACAAGGTTTCGATAAAGTATGAGAAAGTTATGATAATATTCGTATACGAGGGCTTAAAAGCGTCAACATTGAAATTTAAGGCTTTACGGGTGATCACAAAGTTAACCGAGGACTTAACGGTGT
Source organism: Helianthus annuus (assembly GCF_002127325.2). Taxonomy (NCBI): domain Eukaryota; kingdom Viridiplantae; phylum Streptophyta; class Magnoliopsida; order Asterales; family Asteraceae; genus Helianthus; species Helianthus annuus. The sequence continues at coordinate 81,738,705 of NC_035435.2, forward strand.
TTGGTTATGTCATCGAGCCCTTAAAAGTCAAGTTAGAGGGTTGAAAATGCAAGAAATAAAGTGAAAACCACATTTAAAAAGGACCAGGGGCCAAAATGCAAACTTCTGAAACTTTGTGACCTGAACCCGACCCTCATACCGGCCGCGTAAGTCCCCTATGGACCTTACGCGGGCCGCCTGGGACTGCCAGCGACAGAAAACACCTGCAGCTGCCAGTTCAGGCATGTTAAGCAACTTAAACACTTTTTTTACATACCTGGGGATGCCCCAATGGTTTTTCATGCACTAGGGGCACTTGTAATGATCTGGAATCATGCATAGACTCCCTTGGCATGATCCTATGTGATTTACTATATAAGAAGCTCCAATGTTGCAACATTGAGCACACTCACTTGAAACTCTCACAACTCAACTTCTGGAGATTGCTGGAGCTCAAGGACAATTCCTAGAAGTCATTAGTCGTGCTTAGGACTATTGTAAGTGTCCTTAACCTTTCTTAATTCAGTTTTGCTTAGTTAATTAGCCTAAAGTCAAACCGTTGTAATTAAGGTTTGACTTCGTAATTAATCATAATTTGTCCAGTCAAAATTCAAATTGAAAGTATCTATGAGTTGGTAATTATGTGGGCAATAAACCCTTAAAAGGGCACCCTCTGATTCCCACTCTAACTAGGTCAATTGTCGGGTCAAACTTAATCAAAAAAAGTCAACAGAAAGCTTATTTTCAAATAAATGCATAATTAACAATGTAGAAGCCATGCAACCTATTTTATCATTAATATAACTTGGTAATTAATGTAAGAACATGTCTAAACATGTTCAACCCGACAATTTTCAGTTTAAGCTCGGTTCGGAACCGAAAGTCGCAAAAGTAGACTTTTGCTTTGACTTTCAGTTCTGACCCATTAGAGCATTGGACCAGGTTTCATGTTAGTATAACCCTCTGTGATTATACAACTTGGTTCATTAGTTATCCGATTCATATGCATGTTTCCGTTAAGTGCTTAAATGTTGACTATTATGCCCTTTTAACCTTAAAACGTGATTTTTAAAAATGTAAAAGAATAGAAACCTTCATTACTGATTTATAGACTTGTCCCTAAAATTTGACATCAATTTGAGGTATAGATTAGGAGTTATGCTCATTAGCGTAAATGAAAAGCTTTTTATTAATTAAACAACATAATTAGCGTATAGCCTATCTAAACCCAATTTTTGATACCAAACTTTTTACCCAGTGATGTAAAATAATATTTTGGGATTTTTGAAGATTTTTATTTATTTTTAGGCTGAGCATAACATAGGGTTCTAAGCTTGATTCGGTAATTGTCGGTTTTGCCCTTTTCGCTTATAAAATGAGTTTTACAAATCCTTTTTATACCAAACCTTTTTCTACTGATCTAATATGATAAATAAAATATTTTAAGCCTTCTGGAATAATAAAAATATCAGCTTTTCTTATAAAACCCGGAAATCGCTTAAAACCGCCTTTTTTACGCATTTTAAACGCATAGTAACTATTTTAAACATATAGGACTTCATACCTACTGATATTTTTAGTAAATTTTTATATTCTAACAGTAAGCAAAAGTTTTAAACTCGGATTTCCAGTTTTGACCTTTTAAGATTATGTGAAATTACCACATGCCCCTACGGTGCATAGTTTAGTTATAAAGGATAAATTTCACATATATGTAATATCCTACTGTTATAACTTATAAAAATAAATATTTTTACTGATTATATCAGACCTGTAACTCAGATTATTATTTAAACTCTTTATAACCTTTAAAATGACCAAAATATCCCTACGGGGTGTAATTTGAGTTTAAATTCTTTTTGGGCATAATAGAAGATATCTTACTAATGTCACAACATATTTAAGGCATATTAACTTAGGAAACCTGTATATGACTCTTATTGCTTACCAGTTATGCATTTTTCGCATTCGGTTCGGTTTATGTAACTAGTTTGCATAAATTGACCGAAACGGGTCAAATCTTATCATTTTTGTCTCAAAATCCAGAATGTGTTTAGTTTACCCATATTACACAAGTCTCCAAACTTGTCGGGTCTAAATCACATTCTATTCCGGTCTTTGCTTAATTGTGCGTTTGAACCGTATCTTCCTTTAAAAACTAACCGGTCTAAGTTTAGGCTTAATTAAAGACCAGTTAGGAATCTAAGAGGTTATTAAAAACCTTCATTCCAGATTAGGAGACCCGGTAAAAGCTACTTGCATTTGCTGTTTGTGAATTATACTTACTCAGGTAAATACTTTTAACTTATTTTCCCTTATACGGGCTTGGGGTACGGTATATAAAATACCGCTTGGTCGGGAATTGAATCTTTAATCGTATGAAGGTTAATTTATTGAAATGACCAGTTTAAATTGTTTTGTTTGCTTAAAGCCTTTGGGGGGTTAATGACCATGTCCCGGATATCCTTGACATCATTCATTGAATGGCCACGAACTTAGCACGGGGTGTAGGCATACACCCGCCTGTGCATATATAAATAATAAGGGATAACCACCGATTATGAGAATAACTCGCCGCGGGACTATACCATGTGGTGTGTCTATTAATCTTTAACCCGGTATTCAACCCGGGCTACTGAACGTATAACGAACATGTAATTCTTTTACAAGTTTATATATAAATAATTATCCCAAGTTATAAAATGTTTTTGTGCCTTGTGCATTCAAATCAATTTTTCCAAACCTTTTCAAAATGAGTCAGTTAAATTGTATTTACTAGTGTAAACTGACTTTTTTTCCAAAAAGGCTAAGTGCAGGTACTAATCGAAATAGGTTGGCCTCTCCTTAGCATCCATAAGAGTCTTGCAAGCTTGGATGCATTTTAAGTCTGATGAACTACGTTTCCTTTTTATTTGATCCGCCTTTGAATCCGTTACAGTCCGTTTTGTGATACTTTGATATTACTTTATAATCGGTTTGTAATGTGATTTCATCTTTTGCTTCCGCTGTGCATTTAAAATTGTGTTGTTTGACTATGATGATATTAACTACGTCATGATACTCCCCACCGGGCCCACCAGTAATACGTGGAAATATCGGGGGTGTGACAGGTTGGTATCAGAGCCAACACTGAGTGAATTAAACACTAGCCTTTTGTGTTTAATCTCAGTTACACAGTTGCACATTCCTCAAATTTTCGAGTCTAGACAAAGAACATAGGACAAATCCTGATTTGTTTTAGTTTTTGTTCTTTATATATTTCCTTGTTGTTATCTTTGTTTATGTTGACAAGAACAAATATGCCGCCAAGAATGAGAAGAGGAAGAAGCAAGGCCCCAATGACGGGTCATGATCATGAAGCCGGACCCTCACACCGGCGAACCCCGTCCATCACTATGAGTACAAGTCCACAAGAACCTTGGAGGACTTATATAGAGCCAGGGAGGCGATCCGTCTCTCTAAGCTCATCGCCATCTTATCACTACTCTTTTGGGCCTCAATTGGAAAATGAGCCCCATAACCCACAGCCTTCTTTTATACCTCTCCAGCAGTCCAACTCTCACCATTCCTTTAACGACCCAACACCTTTCTTTCAGAGCCGGTTCAACCCGGCAAACCTCGTTGAAGAACCAGTGGGTTTTAACCCACTAGGACTTGAAGACCACTTTTCGGGCGATCATGACATGGACGAGGACACCGATCCCACTGAGCCACCATCCGGAGCCCCTAACCACCCCATCGAGATCCCTGATGGGTCATCCTTCCATGGATCACCTTACCGTGGTCCGGACAGTTACCAGGCGAGATTCGCCCAGTATGAATGGTATTTTACACCTTCCTACCATTCATCTCCTCACCAGCAGCAACACCAGGATCCCTCCGAGGATTCTCATTTTGTCGCGGTCACTCCGCCACCACCACCAGTTGAGCAGCTGCCTCCGGAACCACCGAGGCAAAGAAGATCAAATGCACGGATGTCCGTGCGAGGAGGAGTGCGTATCAGCACCCCTCAACCTTCAAGTGGCAGCCACTACCCGCCACTCCATGAAGACCCGCAGATGGGTGGGCCTTCAAACCCCATCTCGGAAGTAGACTATGCGCCTGTCGCGCCACCATCGGGTTTTGATAACCCAATTCCTGCATACGACGGCTCAGCGGCGTATAATCCCTTTGAGCAGCCGACCCACACCAACTATAACTATGCAGATGTTGACCCGTATCAGGCGGCATGGGATTACAATGCTCTGCACCCTGAGGGGCCTTATGGAGCTCCCTAGGGAGTTGGATACCTAGCTTATGGGTACCAACAACCGCCACCTCCTCAACCTCTACATCAGCAGCCGCCGCAATAGCAATTGATCCCACCAGAGCGACAACAAGAGGTTCTCGAAAGGTTGAGCTAGGTTGAGCGGGAGGTTCAGCAAGAGCGCAAGAACAACCAAGGATTCTTCAAGGGTTTGGCAAGCCTAATCAAGGGGAAGACCAAGAGAAGGGATTTTTAAAAATCCTTGTTTATTTTTATTTATTTGTAATCATGTCCCTACGTGGACATTTGTTTTTTTATTCTGCCCCTGCGTGGGCATGTCTTTCTATATTCTGCCCATGCGTGGGCATGTCTTTCTGTTTGACCCCTGCGTGGGTATGTTTGTTTGTTTAGCCCCTGGGTGGGCATGTTATTTCAGTAGAAGTCCCGTTTAGGGCAAACCTGTACTTGTTTCATTTTATAGTGGAATGATTTAATTTAAATTTTCATTTTTGTTAATTATATGCATAAACATAAAAAAAATGAAATAAATAAATACTAACATTCCATTTATAAGATCTATCATTATAATAGAATGACAAAATCTAAAAAGGACGAGACCTAGCCATGTGTCATCTTAAGACAGGGCCAAGATGGTAGTTCCACAATTAGATTCAGATCCTTATTAACATCTCAATTTAGGAATGTTCTCTGTTATATATTAAAAAGAATCTTAAAGGTAAAACCTAGCCACATGTCATTCTAGATATGGCCAAGATGGCAAAACCTATTTAAAAGATTCAAATCCTTGTTAACATCTGTAAACATGTTAACATTCTTGGCAAAATATGATTCGATAAAATCGCGTAAGTCATCCTTATATTGGATTCTTCCAAATCCTTTTAATTAATTAAAACATCCATTAAGGATATAATGCCTACGGGCTATACTCATTGTCATATAAGGCAAAAGACAGTTTTGGTCTTCGACCCCCTATTAAGAAGAGGTAATAAAATATGATTAAAACCTCAATACCTTGATCTATAAGATCATGGAGAAAAATTTAAAACTGTCTATGTGACTTGGCCTTTTTGCCATTAATATATTTTAATTATAACTAAGGATTATTATAATGAAAAATCCTGAATATATATATGCTTAACAAATTAATCAAAATGGTTTCTTAAATACCATGATTAATAAATCATCTAGAATGATAAAACTGTTATAGACCTCTGAATGAATTAAAATCATTATTTTATGTGGCAATCAAGCTACATGCCTGGGTCAGACGAAGTTAACAGCCACCCCAGAGATAATCACGACACTTCCAGAGTCAGCATAGCAGGAACGAAATTACAGGCATTGATAGATAATGCTATTACGCGAGCTCTGGATAGACAGTTCAAAGAATCTAGTGGTACCCAGGTCAGGACCCAGTCTGTACCACACTCTAAACCACCCTCTAGAACTCATATTGCTCACAAGAGTGATTCTCATCACTCATTAAACCAAAGGAGTGTTCCATCTAAGAGAATGGTGCTAAATCAAGAACCACGTGCTAAAGGTTGCACCTATGAATATTTTGTCTCCTGTAAACCCAGGGATTTCACTGGGGAGAAAGGAGCTGTCGACTGTATGACATGGTTGGACGAGATGGACACTGTGGTAGATATCAGTGGTTGTGCTAATAAGGATGTGGTAAATTTTGTATCTCAGTCATTCAAAGGCGAGCCATTAGCTTGGTGGAGGTCTTTGATCCAAGCTACCGGAAAAATCCCATTGTACAATCTGACGTGGGATCAATTTGTTGCTCTCATCAAGGAGAACTACTGCCCTTAGCATGAGGTTGAAAAGATTGAGTCTGATTTCTTGTCTTTGGTTATGAAAAACCTGGATTGTCAAACCTACCTTACAAGCTTCAATACAATGTCAAGATTGGTTTCTTATCTTGTGACACCAGAACCCAAGAGGATAACTCGTTTCGTTAGGGGTTTAGCCCCAAAAATCAAGGCGAGTGTGAAGGCCTCTCGGCCAGCTACTCTCAGATCTGCAGCTGATATATCTTTGTCCTTCACACTGGACGCGGTCAGGCAGTGATCGCTGAGGAACAATGATGCTGAAAAGAGAAAGCGTGAGGATGACAACTCACGACGTTCAGAAAAGAAGCATAAGGGAAACAATGACCACAAATAGGGTTCTGGATCTAAGAAAGACGGCCATCAGTCGGGTGATAAGCCCAAGTGTAAAATCTGTAAGAAACACCATTTCGGAAAGTGCAGATATGAGTCGAAATCCCAGTCACAGCCGAGAGCTTGTGGGATTTGTAAGTCAAGTTAGCACAAGATCTAGACTGCAAGAAAATCAAGGATGCGACGTGCTATAACTGCAATGAAAAAGGGCACATCAAGTCTAATGCCCTAAATATGCCAAGAAGCCTGAGGAAGCCAAGAAGACCAATGCAAGGGTCTTCCGTATGGATGCAAAGGAAGCTGTTCAGGACAATAACGTGATCACAGGTACCTTCCTTGTAAATGATGTCTATGCAAGAGTGCTTTTTAATTTAGGAGCTGATAAGTCATTTGTAGATAATAAGTTTTGTAAGTTGTTGAATTTACCTGTTAAAACCCTAAGTGTGAAATATGAGGTAGAATTAGCTGATGGTACTCTAGAAACAGCCTCAACTGTGTTAGACGAACGTGTTATATCCATTAGGAACCACTCCTTCCCGTTATCCTTGCTTCCCTTGAAGTTAGCCGGTTTCGATATAGTTATAGGCATGGACTGGTTATCTAATAACCAAGCCCAAATCGTTTACAACAAGAAGCAAGTAGTGATCAAGACTCCGTCTGGTGAGCCACTTACCATTCAGGGAGATACCTAGTATGGATTGCCTGAGCAAGTGTCTATGCTCAAGGCATCTAGGTGTCTGAAGAAGGGTTGTGTCATTTATATGGCACAGGTAACTATTGACGAGCAGAAGCCCAAGGTTGAAGATATCCCTGTCATTTCTGAGTACCCAGAAGTTTTTCCCGAGGAACTACCTGGTTTACCACCAGATAGGCAAGTAGAATTCAGAATTGACATCATCCCTGTAGCAGCGCCTGTTGCGAGAGCGCCTTATAGGTTGGCTCCAACAGAAATGAAAGAGTTAAGGACCTAGCTAGATGATTTGTTAGCTAAAGGTTTTATTAGACCTAGTTCGTCTCCTTGGGGAGCGCCAATCCTATTTGTCAAGAAGAAGTATGGATCGATGTGTTTGTGCATCGATTATCGAGAGATTAACAAAGTCACTATCAAAAATAGGTACCCACTGCCCAGGATCGACGATCTGTTTGATCAATTACAAGGGGCAACTTACTTCTCTAAGATCGATTTGAGGTCATGCTATCATCAACTGAAGGTCAAAGATAAAGATGTACACAAGACTGCATTTAGGACTCGCTATGGTCATTATGAGTTCTTAGTGATGCCTTTTGGGCTCACTAATGCACCTGCCGCGTTCATGGATCTCATGAATCGCATCTGCAAGCCTTACCTAGATAAATTTATCATCGTCTTCATCGATGACATTCTCATTTACTCGAAGAGCCAAGCTGACCATGAGGAGCACCTCCGTTGCATTCTGAAACTGATTCATCAGGAAAAGCTCTATGCCAAATTTTCAAAGTGTGAATTCTGGCTTCGTGAAGTCCAATTTCTTGGACATGTTGTTAGTGAGCGTGGTATCCAAGTAGATCCCGCTAAGATTGAAGTCATTATGAATTGTCAAGAGCCAAAGACACCTACGGAGATTCGCAGCTTTCTAGGACTGGCAGGATACTACAGACGATTTATTGAAAACTTCTCAAGAATTGCAGCACCCCTGACTTTACTCACCCGCAAGAATAGAAAGTTTTACTGGGGGCCTAAGCAGGAAGAATCTTTTGACATTCTTACGCAGAAGTTGAGCAATGCTCCTGTACTAACATTGCCTGATGGAATCGAAGAGTTTGTGGTATATTGTGATGCATCACACACCGGGTTGGGATGTGTGCTTATACAGAAAGGCAAGGTTATTGCCTATGCTTCATGTCAGTTAAAGGTGCATGAGAAGAATTACACCACCCACGACTTGGAGTTGGGTGCCGTTGTATTTGCACTAAAACTATGGAGGCATTATTTGTATGGAACCAAGTGTGTGATCTATTCTGATCACAAGAGCCTTCAACATCTGTTCAATCAGAAGGACTTGAACATGAGGCAGCGACGGTGGATGGAAACTTTAAATGATTATGACTGTGAGATAAGATACCATCCTTGCAAGGCGAATGTAGTCGCCGATGCTCTAAGCAGGAAAGAAAGGGTGAAGCCTATAAGAATCAATGCTAAGAGCATTGAATTAAAGAATAGTTTGAATGAAAGGCTGTTAGCTACGCAGAAGGAAGCTGTATTAGAAACTAACTATCCTGATGAAAAGCTAGGAGTAATTGAAGAGCAGTTATCCTATGGCAAGGACGGAATCCTGAGATTAAATGGACGAATATGGGTTCCAGTTTACGGAGGACTTCGGGATGTTATCCTCCAGGAAGCCCACAGTTCTAAATACTCTGTTCATCCTGGAGCTGACAAGATGTACCAGGATCTGAAGGCAAATTATTGGTGGATAGGCTTGAAGAAGTCTATAGCTACCTATGTAGCCAAATGTTTGACGTGCACTCAAGTTAAAGCTGAGCATCAAAAGCCGTCAGCCTGAACTTCCCACCTGGAAGTGGGATATGGTGACAATGGATTTTATCACCAAATAGCCAAAGACAAAGAAAGGAAATGATACTATTTGGGTGATAGTAGATAGACTGACTAAGTCAGCACATTTCCTACCCATCAAGGAGACTCATAGCTACGACATATTAGCCCAGTTGTACGTGGATAAATTGTATCTCTTCATGGCGTACCAGTGTCTATTATCTCTGACAGGGATACTAGATACACATCACATTTTTGGAAAAGTTTCCAACAATCTTTGGGCACACGCTTGAATTTTAGTACAGCTTACCATCCTCAGACGGACGGTCAGAGTGAGCGTACAATCCAAACTATGGAAGACATGCTTCGTGCATGTGTGATTGACTTAGGTGGTAGTTGGGATAACCACCTGCCATTGATCGAGTTCTGCTATAACAATAGCTACCATACAAGCATTCAGGCTGCGCCTTTTGAGGCATTATATGGAAGGAAATGCAGAACGCCTATTTGTTGGGCAGAAGTAGGAGATGCTCAGTTATGAGGACCTGATATAGTCCTTGAAACAACGGACAAGATTGTCTAGATTCGTGATCGCCTGAAAGCTGCCAGGGATAGGCAGAAAATTTATGCTGATAAAAGGCGAAAACCGCTAAAGTTTGAGGTTGGCGATAAAGTTTTACTTAAAGTATCACCCTGGAAGGGAGTGATGCGATTTGGAAAGAAAGGTAAGCTAATCCCAAGGTATATAGGACCATTTGAGATCATCGAATGTGTAGGAACAGTGGCTTATAAGTTAAACTTACCTGAAGAGCTCAGTGGTATTCATAATGTATTCCACATCTGCAATCTGAAGAAATGTCTAGCCGATGAATCGCTAGTGATACCACATACGGATGTGCACATAGATGAGAGTTTGAAATTTTTGGAAAAACCTTTTTCGATCGAGGATCGACGGGTTTAGAAGCTTCGAAGGAAGCAAGTGCCAATTGTGAAAGTTAAATGGGATGCCCGCAGGGGTCCCGAGTACACATGGGAGGTAGAATCCACAATGAAAGAAAAGTACCCTCATTTATTTCAGTAAATCTCGAGGTCGAGATTTCTTTTAAGGGGGTGAGGATGTAACACCTCGAAAATTCATGTCGAATATTATATTGACACGTGTCAAGGACTTTAAACGTGTAAAGAATTGCTTTAAACGGACTAAAGTTGACAAACAAAGAAAGTATGTGAATAAAAGGATTCAAAGTGTCAACAATGGATAAATATACCTTTCAATAACCCTACACGATGTTTATACCCTTAGACGAATGAATTATGGTTCATATGAAGCTAATTGTGGAAGAAAGTGAGAGATTACAAACTACAGAGGTTAAATGTGCCAACATGTTTAATGTATACCTCTGAGTGACCTTTTAGCAAACCCGAAGCTTTATAACGATTAATTATGCTCACTAGAATACGTGATAAAAATTTCACAAGGTTTCGATAAAGTATGAGAAAGTTATGATAATATTCGTATACGAGGGCTTAAAAGCGTCAACATTCAAATTTAAGGCTTTACGGGTGATCACAAAGTTAACCGAGGTCTTAACGGTGTTTGGTTATGTCATGGAGCCCTTAAAAGTCAAGTTAGAGGTTGAAAATGCAAGAAATAAAGTGAAAACCACGTTTAAAAAGGATCAGGGGCCAAAATGCAAACTTTTGAAACTTTGTGACCTGAACCCGACCCTCAAACCGGCCGCGTAAGTCCCCTATGGACCTTACGCGGGCCGCCTGGGACTGCCAGCGATAGAAAATACCTGCAGCTGCCAGTTCAGGCCTGTTAACCGACTTAAAACACTTGTTTTACATACCAGGGGCTGCCCCAATGGTTTTTCATGCACTAGGGGCACTTGTAATGATCTGGAATCATGCATAGACTTCCTTGGCATGATCCTATGTGATTTACTATATAAGAAGCTCCAATGTTGCAACATTGAGAACACTCACTTGAAACTCTCACAACTCAACTTCTGGATATTGCTGGAGCTCAAGGACAATTCCTAGAAGTCATTAGTCGTGCTTAGGACTATTGTAAGTGTCCTTAACCTTTCTTAATTCAGTTTTGCTTAGTTAATTAGCCTAAAGTCAAACCGTCGTAATTAAGGTTTGACTTCGTAATTAGTCATAATTTGTCCAGTCAAAATTCAAATTGAAAGTACCTATGAGTTGGTAATTATGTGGGCAATAAACCCTTAAAAGGCACCCTTCACTCTAACTAGGTCAATTGTCGAGTCAAACTTAATCATAAAAAGTCAACAAAAAGCTTATTTTCAAATAAATGCATAATTAACAATGTAGAAGCCATGCAACCTATTTTATCACTAATATAACTTGGTAATTAATGTAAGAACATGTCTAAACATGTTCAACCCGACAATTTTCAGTTTAAGCTCGGTTCGGAACCGAAAGTTGCAAAAGTAGACTTTTGCTTTGACTTTCAGTTCTGACCCATTAGAGCATAGTTTAGAAATGCCTTAGAGCTTTATTAGGACCAGGTTTCATGTTAGTATAACCCTCTGTGATTATACAACTTGGTTCATTAGTTATCCGATTCATATGCATGTTTCCGTTAAGTGCTTAAATGTTGACTATTATGCCCTTTTAACCATAAAACGTGATTTTTAAAAATGTAAAAGAATAGAAACCTTCATTACTGATTTATAGACCTGTCCCTAAAATTTGACATCAATTTAAGGTCTAGATTAGGAGTTATGCTCATTAGCGTAAATGAAAAGCTTTTTATTAATTAAACGGCATAATTAGCGTATAGCCTATCTAAACCCAATTTTTGATACCAAACTTTTTACCCAGTGATGTAAAATAATATTTTGGGATTTTTGAAGATTTTATTTATTTTTAGGCTGAGCATAACATAGGGTTCTAAGCTTGATTCGGTAATTGCGGTTTTGCCCTTTTGGCTTATAAAATGAGTTTTACAAATCCTTTAGATACCAAACCTTTTTCTACTGATCTAATATGATAAATAAAATATTTTAAGCCTTCTGGAATAATAAAAATATCAGCTTTTCTTATAAAACCCTAAAATCGCTCAAAACCGCCTTTTTTACACATTTTAAATGCATAGTATGTATTAAAACTATTTTAAACATATAGGACTTGATACCTACTGATATTTTTAGTAAATTTTTATATTCTAATAGTAAGCAAAAGTTTTAACTCGGATTTCCAGTTTTGACCTTTTAAGCTTATGTGAACTTACCAAAATGCCCCTACGGTGCATAGTTTAGTTATAAAGGATAAATTTCACATATATGTAATATCCTACTGTTATAACTTATAAAAATAAATATTTTTACTGATTATATCAGACCTGTAACTCAGATTAATATTTAAACTCTTTTATAACCTTTAAAATGACAAAATACCCATACGGGGTGTAATTTGAGTTTAAATTCTTTTGGGCATAATAGAAGATATCTTACTGATGTCACAACATATTTAAGGCATATTAACTTAGGAAACCTGTATATGACTCTTATTTGTTACCCGTTATGCATTTTTCGCATTCGGTTCGGTTTATGTAACTAGTTTGCATAAATTGACCGAAACGGGTCAAACCTTATCATTTTTGTCTCAAAATCCAGAATGTGTTTAGTTTACCCATATTACACAAGTCTCCAAACTTGTCGGGTCTAAATCACATTCTATTCCGGTCTTCTCTTAATCGTGCGTTTGAACCGTATCTTCCTTTAAAAACTAATCGGTCTAAGTTTGGGCTTAATTAAAGACCCGTTAGGAATCTAATAGGTTATTAAAAACCTTCGTTCCAGATTAGGAGACCCGGTAAAAGCTACTTGCATTTGCTGTTTGTGAATTATACTTACTCAGGTAAATACTTTTAACTTATTTTCCCTTATACGGGCTTGGGGTACGGCATATAAAATACCGCTTGGTCGGGCATTGAATCTTTAATCGTATGAAGGTTAATTTATTGAAATGACCCGTTTAAATTGTTTTGTTTGCTTAAATCCTTTGGGGCGGTTAATGACCATGTCCCGGATATCCTTGGCATCATTCATTGAATGGCCACGACCTTAGCACGGGGTGTAGGCATACACCCGCCTGTGCAAATATAAATAATAAGGTATAACCGCCGATTACGAGAATAACTCGCCGCGGGACTATACCATGTGGTGTGTCTATTAATCTTTAACCCGGTATTTAACCCAGGCTACTGAACGTATAACGAACATGTAATTCTTTTACAAGTTTATATATAAATAATTATCCCAAGTTATAAAATGTTTTTGTGCCTTGTGCATTCAAATCAATTTTTCCAAAGCTTTTCAAAATGAGTCAGTTAAATTTTATTTACCAGTGTAAACTGACGTATTTTCCCAAAAAGGCTAAGTGCAGGTACTAATCAAAATAGGTTGGCCTCTCCTTAGCATCCATATGAGTCTTGTAAGCTTGGACGCATTTTAAGTCTGGTGAACTATGTTTCCTTTTTATTTGATCCGCGTGTGAATCCGTTACAGTCCGTTTTGTGATACTTTGATATTACTTTATAATCGGTTTGTAATGTGATTTCATCTTTTGCTTCCGCTGTGCATTTAAAATTGTGTTGTTTGACTATGATGATATCAACTATGTCACGTTACTCCCTACCGGGCCCATCGGTAATACGTGGAAATATCGGGATGTGACAATATGACACTATATAACAATATATAACACTATACATCTATCATAGACATGCTATCAGACAAACTATAGTGTTATATTTGTTATATAGTGTTATATATTATGTTATAGTACACTTCTCACACTTCTGTATTAATGTACAGGATCCTCAATCTATAAAACCTATACTATTTCTATATAAGTGACGTTTTGTTTTTCTTGTATTTAGATGTCCAGCAGATTGCTGGTATTGTTTTGAATAAACGGTTAGCTTGACAGTTAAAAAAATAGTAAACCAAAAGTGCAGATCGAAATATATTATTTTGTATCATAACTATGGATGGGAGTTTACTACAAAGTCCATTTTTCCTACAAAGTCATAAAATATCATAATGTTAACCATAAAACACACTTAAAATCCACAAATAACAAAGTGAAGATTACTAAAATGTCACATTTGTGGGTTTTGTGTTGTGTTTTGGATGATAAAGGCTTTGATTATCGAATAACTAACATTATTGTGTTTTATGTCGATTATCATGTTGTCTTTTATACTCATAGTTCTACAATGATGTGTTTGAACTTTTTATGGACTATTAGAGTTTGGATATTGTGTTTTAGTGATCTTCATTATGTTATTTGTAGGTTTTGAGTGTGTTTTATGGCTGAAATTGTGGTGTTTTATAACTTTGTACACTTTGTAAAAAAATTGGACTTTTTAGCCGAATCCCACCCTCATAACTATATTATAAGTTTCAAAGAATATATATTTGAATATTGATGACGGGGGTATCCCAAGACCAAATATAAATGACTTAAATACGTGAATGTTCAAAAGGCAAAATGGTTCAAAGGTTAAAAACCTGGGGAGTTGAGATAAAGCAATGCGGGAACACTAAAAGGTCACGTCTCTGGATTGCTTCACCAACTCACCAGCAGCAAAAGCAACGCAGGTCCACAGAGCACACTCTTTTATCCGCGGGTCAAAAGCCTTCAACCCTCGAAAGGGTAAGTCCCCCACTGCAAGCATGTTCACTAGTCAAACACATTCTCTTTGAGTTATGTCTTCTCCTATAAATTAGACACTTCATTTACTAAGCAGGACATTCGGATCAGCTCTGATTCTGGGAGAATCTCTGATCATTGCTCTCGAGTACTTGCTTCATGCGAGTCACTTGCTTTCACATTCAACACACACATTCCTTTTTCTTACACATCCGAATCTGAACACACTTCAGAGGAGGATCTTCAGCAAACAACAAAAACAATCTAGTGAACCTCTCTCCACGTCTTGCAAACGTGGGGGGACCCCACGACCTGCGTTAGGCAAAGTTGAACCCTTCAACCCTTTTGCCTAACCAGCCCAACTACCATCCTTGGTCTATTATTTGTTGCATCAACAAGTTGGCGCCTACCGTGGGGCTACGCCACTATTTTTCTTCAAAAGACCTAGTAGTGTAGCTCCATTACCTTGAAATTACCATGTCAGAAAGTGGATCTCCGGGAGAAGTGAATCAGGTTCCAAACGTCTCTACCCCAGGTACTAGCCAGACTCATGTGGCTATACCAACTTCTTTTTCGACTCCGGGGAGCACTCCCGAGTTTCTCACTTTCAACACTCCAACCCCATCCAGATTCGGGGTCCCTTCCCCTAATGTTGGTGTCTCTAGCACCCCCTCACATGTTGAACTTACCCCTGAAGGGGTCGCTAACAATTTCCTTGAGTTGAGGTCTCTCCTCAACCAATATATGAGTAGGGAAAAGGACAAGGGAGTGAGGATTCGTTTGGACTATGAGAAGCCAGAACCAACACTGTCTCCTGGACCTCCTCTCCCTCCTTTTGCATCAAGGGATGAGGCGGGTCCCAGTAATCTTCCTCCAAACCCTAACCCATATCTATCCACGAGGCCAAATCCTACAGCATATCCTCTCTTTTCATCCCAACCAACCGCCAATGGTGCTCCTTTGGGCCATGAGCTGACTCTTGATCAGCTCCTACAGTCCCTAGTAACGAGTATTCCACCAACAATAACTTCATGAGAACAGGCCTTATCCGTGCTCCCCTTGGCACGAAGCGCCGTTACGAGCACTCCCTTGGGAGTTAACTGCTCAGTTGCACCTGGAAGCCTTCAAGGCTTCAACCTTATGCCTCAGATGATGACCCTGATGATGGCCAACTTCCCGTGGCAACACTTCATTAATCAGGTACTGGCCACTCAAGGGAACAACAACAACGCGGGTGCAAGGGTTGAAGAAGATTTGGCCAAGCCTTATAAGCCAAGCAACCTCTCATGCGTTTCACAGCAAATAGCCGATTATGATTTTTAAACGAAGATTAAGATGCCATCCCACATCAAAACATATGATGGGACTGAAGTGTCACACCCTGACTTTGCGGAAGCGTGGTTAATTTGGTGTGACTTCTTAATACTATAGCTTAACCATAAACAAGCTATATAAAATCATGCGAGATCATCCATTCGATTACGTTTTAAAAACCAAATACAACAACATTGTTTTAACGGTAAAACAACCTAACGGCATAAACATTGTTCACAAACACAACCATATCATAACATAAACACAGTTTAAGGACTGTGACTTGTCCAGGAAAGAGTCACATTCCCTAAACCCGGATGACCTCGTAACTAGTGCAGCGGGAAAACGTGTCATACCGCGCCAGATCCTTTAATTCCCTGAAATACATGTAAGTTGAAAATCAACAATAATGTTGAGCGAGTTCATGTGTAAGTGAGTAAATAAACCTTTGTATGTATAAAAATCCTGGTATGTAGCAAATAAGGAAAAAGAGATCACCAATGGTTTGCAAGGCCATTGATATGTGTGAAATGCAAGTAGGAAGGCTCAAACCTAGCAGATTTATGCGTTGGGTACAAAGTCACCCCGAGGTCCGTTATGCTGGGCCTGGGGTTGGGCTCGCTACACCCAAGTAGATCTACCGCTCCTGCCCCTCGGTCCTACCCTGATGATTAATGACCTCAAGTTTCCGCCTACCCATTCACATGATCTAAATAATAACCCTCCTTACGCTAACCATACCATGTAATAAGTATTCGTAATCAAAGTAACATGTATTTCACCCCCGCAGTTTAGAAAAACTGAAAATAGTTAAGAGAAAAGGGGGACATGAACTCACAGCGGTGCGTCTCTACCAAGTATGTCTCCAAGTCAAGCAGCTGTGCAACGACCTACATGTACTAACTCTATTAGACGGACGGCCGTGCCTTAGCTTTATAGTTTAAGTTTTGAGAAATAGTTAGACAACTATTTCGTGTTTACATTCTGTGCATACTTGGTAATTATTTTCCTTCCCAAGGATGGGGGATTTAATACATGTGCGTACGAAATATATTATTAAGTCTTACTTAAAAATATATCTTATTTCTAACTTCAAAATATAAATATTTTTCTCAAAAATATTATATTTTCTATTATATAAGATTTTCCCAAAATAATACCTTAACAAAAATACGTGTTTATAAATATTTCCGTAAAATGCGTAAGTTACGTTTTAACGATCGAGTGGTAATAATAATTACGGTGTAACTTATATATTTATCGTGAAAGCGTTCGTATTATTTTGGATCCGTTAACGTTCGATAATATTATTTTTACCCTCAAAATAATATTTATACCCTTCACAAAATAATTGACAAGTGATGTTGTGAAAAATATATTTACTAAATATATATTTATCACGTTTAATTTTGTGAAAATCCCACCTCCGATATTTTGTAAATAAAGTCGTGGCGAAACTTATCTTTTGAAAACATGTCGAAAAGTATTTCTAACACTTATAGTGAAAATAACTCTAAGTGTTAGGTCTTTAGAAAAATTTCGCCAGAGTTTCCTCTGTAACTGGAGGTGGCCACGCTTTCAAGCGTATCATTTTCTTTTATAAATCAAATCAACCATTTTCTTATTCAATCAAAACAATATTCAGAACAACAAACTAGCCAATAAACATGTAAATCGCAAAAGTTACATGAACTTGTAGTTTTTCCAAAACTATGATGTAAATCCCATCACTTTTAGCGGATCTTTATATAAAGCAATCCGATCTCGTAAAAACCTTGCTTTTAAAGAAATCCCGTCTTTACATCTTCTTGTAAATTTTACAAAAATTGTTATTTTGTCGAAACTTCATGCTACACAAGTGTTTACACACTTGTGTGTTCTAAAAATCATTCTTGTTAACGTAAGATCCGTCTTTAGAAAACATGATTTCTTTTATACTTGGTCCTTTGAAAATACCACTTGTAGATCCATAGATCTACTAGTTTTAAATACTATTTTATAAGTAAAATCACTTTTACACAAGTTCATGATTCGTGTGTGGTAGAGTTTCATCTTTTAACCCTTGTTACTTCCAAAACATCCTTATGTCATGATCTATGATCATGACCAATCCAGGTTAAATGATGATCCGAGCTACCACAACATAGATCGGGTCCAAATAATCACACAAATCCAATACTACAAGTTTTACACAACATATAAGCTTTTAACCATCATTACTTGCATTTTTAGTAAACTTTAATGCATCAACTTGTAAGATTACGAGTTTTAACCGTTACATATCCTTTTAACCACTTCAAAATAGTTCGAGAGGGTGATTTAAGCAACTTACTACTAGCTCGAGGCTAGGGAAGAATCTAGACGCAAAACAGGTGGATAAAAGCAACGAGAAGAGGTCCTTTGAGCTCCGAATGCACCAAGCCTCTTTATACGGGATCCTTGACACTTGTATGAACTTGGAATGTGATGAAGGAAATCGAAAATATGATGGATGGATATAGGGGATCTCGGCCGAAGCCTTTGAGAGAGAGAGGGAGTTGTGTTTGTGTGATGTTGTGAAATGAATGTTCATATGTACAACCTCTTGAACTTATAGACAACATTAAGGCTATGATCCATTGGACCCTATGTTCTCTAGATATGAGACCAAGGTTAATAAAATAATGAAAATGGTACAAGTTATGGTCACAATGTGACCGAAATCGGCCAAGGGGGGGGGGGGTTTAGTTCATTTCTAACCAATAGTTAGTTAATAGTTAGGTTAGTTAGGTTAGTTAAGTATTAACCCGGTTAGTTGTGCGTTGTGCTTTATAGCGGGTGTTAGGGTATTCAGGGACCCTAACTGGCTCTGAAAAAGATAAATAATGTTATTAACAATATTTTCATGTTCCGGATATAGTCCGGTTGTTCGGTTGGATAGTAATCCGTTAAAGCGCTTAACACAGCTTTAGAGTGTCGTTATTATTATTTTTAGTGACACAACTTATTCCCGACACTTTGGAAAGTGTCTAGTAATATTTTTCTCATGTTTTGGCACTTTATTAGCTAGTTAAAAGCTGAATTGTTTATTAAAGTGCTGAGTTTTGTGCTTAGAGTACGTTTTAGGCACATCCAGTCATTGTAACTTATTCCTAGAGACGCAGTTCTACAACCCTTATATCCCTACACTCACTATTGGTGTAGTAAAATATTTCTGGCTCATACAGGCCTTAGAGGCAGTGTCTGCCTGATGCTGGCTTTATCAGCATGTTCAATAGGTTATCCGTTTATAGTGCTACTGTGCTTTTGTGCATCATGTTTGTCACTAGAGTTCAGTATGTAAATAATGTAGTGACGGTAATCAAAGTATGATGCAGATATGTACAAGTATCAGAAATCAAGTAGCAGTTCATCAGTAATTTCAAACAAGCACAGTAATTAAGTAGTAATTAGTCATTAATTAAGTCGTACGGATACCTGGTTTAGTGAGGGTTGTCACATTCTCCCCCCGTTAGAAAAATTTCGTCCCGAAATTTTAAGTTCTGCTTCTAGTCGCAGGGTTCTTGGGAAATAAGTGGGGGTATTTCTCTTTCATCCGGTCCTCACGCTCCCAGGTGTATTCAGGACCATGTCTGGCATTCCAACGAACCTTGACGAGCTTGACACTGCTCCGGCGGGTCTTGTTCACTTTCCAATCCGTAACCTCAACAGGTTCTTCAACGAAGTGGAGCGTGTCGTCAACATGAATTTCGTCGGTAGGAATGACAACGGTATCTTGCGTTGGACTCTTCCTCAAATTTGATACGTGGAACGTATCGTGAACGCCATTCAGTTCGGCAGATAGATCCAACTTGTATGCTACGGAACCAATTTTTTCCAAGATTCTGAACGGACCAATATACCGCGGATTCAACTTCCCACGCTTCCCAAAGCGTGCCACACCCTTCCAGGGTGATACCTTCAACAAAACCATATCCCCTACCTCAAATTCCAGAGGCTTCCTTTTTCGATCCGCATAGGCTTTCTGACGGTCACGAGCCGCACTGATGCGATCTCGGATCTGTGCAATCTTATCTGTGGTTTCCTGGACCACATCAGGACCAACCAACTGTCTATCACCTGCGTCAGACCAACAGAGCGGTGATCTGCACTTGCGGCCATATAGAGCTTCGAATGGCGCGGCACCAATACTGGTGTGGTAGTTGTTGTTGTATGAAAATTCAACCAAAGGCAAATGCTTATCCCAGCTACCGCCCAAATCCATAACACATGCTCTCAGCATGTCTTCCAAAGTCTGTATCGTCCGTTCGCTTTGCCCGTCGGTCTGCGGGTGAAACGCGGTGCTCATATTCAATTGCGAGCCAAAAGCTTCCTTGAAGGATTGCCAAATCCTTGAGACGAACCTTCCGTCCCTATCAGAGATGATGGAGAGAGGTTCTCCATGGCATGTAACAATTTCTCTCATGTAAATTTCGGCCAACTTGCTTGTATTATCCTTCTCTCTGATAGGTAAGAAGTGCGTTGACTTCGTTAATCGATCCACTATTACCCAAATAATGTCATGGCCTCTTGGCGTCCTTGGCAACTTTGTAACAAAATCCATTGAGATTTGTTCCCATTTCCACTTGGGAATTTCTGGTTGTTGCAGAAGTCCTGATGGCTTCTGGTATTCCGCTTTAACCTTAGCGCATGTTAAACACTTGCTCACATAAACAGCAACATCACCTTTCATCCTAGGCCACCAATAGTAATCTTTAAGATCCTGGTACATCTTATCCGCTCCAGGGTGGATAGAGTACCACGACTTGTGAGCTTCATCGAAAATAACCTTCCTTAAACCTCCAAACAAAGGAACCCAAATCCTTTTCTCAAAACATAACGTTCCTTCCTTGTTTGGTACCAATAACTTCTCCATCCCACGGAGATATTCTCTCTCAAGGTTTCCTTTCTTAAGAGTTTCTTTTTGCGCGGCACGAATGCGCAAGGAAAGATCGGTCTGAATAATCATTTCTAAAGCCCTAACCCTTATGGGCTTGATCCTCTCTTTTCGACTTAGGGCATCGGCGACCACATTCGCCTTCCCTGGATGATACTTTATTTCGCAGTCGTAGTCATTTAACAGCTCTACCCATCGTCTTTGTCTCATATTCAGCTCCTTCTGGTTGAATATGTGCTGTAGGCTCTTGTGATCTGTGAAAATCGTACATTTCGTACCATAAAGGTAGTGTCTCCAGATCTTTAAAGCAAAAACCACTGCGCCGCGTTCCAAATCGTGAGTGGTATAGTTCTTTTCATGCACTTTCAGCTGGCGCGATGCGTAAGCTATAACCTTTTGGTGTTGCATCAACACGCAACCCAATCCTTGACGTGAGGCGTCACAGTATACCACAAAATCATCTGTACCTTCCGGTAGTGCTAAGATTGGCGCGTTGCAGAGCCTATCCTTCAATATCTGGAACGCTTCTTCCTGTTTGATTCCCCAATCAAACTTCTTATCTCTCTGTGTGAGGAGCGTCAATGGTTGAGCGATCTTTGAAAAATTCCCAATGAACCTTCGATAATAGCCAGCCAATCCCAAGAATTGTCGAATCTCGGTTGGCGTCTTTGGCGTTTCCCAATTCTTGATCGCTTCGATCTTTGTGGGATCAACATGAATTCCATCCCCATTTACCACGTGTCCAAGGAACTGGACTTCTCGTAGCCAAAACTCGCACTTAGAGAATTTGGCGTACAACTGTTCCTTCTTCAGCAGTTCCAAAATGGCTCTCAAATGCTGCTCATGCTCAGCCTTCGTCTTTGAATAAATCAAGATATCATCGATGAACACTATCACGAACTTATCCAAGTACGGCTTGCAAACTCTATTCATCAAATCCATGAAGACTGCAGGTGCGTTTGTTAACCCAAACGGCATAACGAGGAACTCGTAGTGTCCATAACGAGTTCTGAAGGCTGTCTTCGGGATACTTTCCTCTTGTATCCTTAACTGATGGTATCCAGATCGAAGGTCGATCTTAGAGTAAAAGCTTGAGCCTTGCAGTTGGTCGAATAGATCATCGATCCTTGGCAGAGGGTATCTATTCTTGATCGTCAGCTTATTCAACTCCCTGTAGTCAATGCACATACGGAAACTACCGTCCTTCTTCTTGACAAACAAAACTGGAGCTCCCCAAGGCGAGAAGCTTGGTCGGATAAATCCCTTGTCTAACAACTCTTGAAGTTGTGTCGACAGTTCCTGCATCTCAGACGGAGCAAGTCTGTAAGGTGCCTTGGCCACAGGCGCGGCGCCTGGAACTAAGTCGATGCGAAACTCTACTTGCCTCTGAGGCGGCAATCCAGGCAAGTCTTCTGGGAAGACTTCTGGATATTCCCTCACGATAGGGATGTCTTCGATCTTCGATTTCTTCAGCTTTCTTATCCACAATGTGTGCCAGAAAGGCAGCACATCCCTTCTGTAAACATTTTCGCGCTTTCACGCAGTTGATAATCCTTAACGGCGTATCACGCTTCTCCCCGTGAACCACAATTGTTTCACCATCTTCGGTTGGGATACGAACGACCTTTTCATGACAAACTATCTCAGACTTGTTGCCTGATAACCAATCCATTCCTACCACCACGTCGAAGCTTCCCAACTGGACTGGTAGTAGATCCAGAGCAAACTCACGCTCTCCCAATTCGATCACACAACCTCTGATAACTTCATTGGCTTTTACCAACTTTCCATTAGCCAATTCGATCGAGTACGGGATATCTAATTTACTAGCGGCTAAACCAAGCATATTCTTAAACTCTAACAACACGAAGCTATAATTGGCGCCAGTATCAAATAAAACGGATGCATAGCGTTGGTTTACAGGGAACGTACCAGTAACGACATTGGGATCCTGGCGCGCTTCCCTCGCTTCTATGTTGAAAACCCTTCCACGGGCTTGGTTCAACTCTGGGCAGTTCCTCTTGTAGTGCCCAAGATCACCACAGTTGAAGCATCCGGATCTCTGCCCATTTCCACCAGCTTGATTATTCCTCTGATTACGATTCACAGCGCCCGCTTGATTAGCATTGTTAACTTGATTTCCATCACCTCCATTGTTCCCGTGTGGGCGATTTCCATTTCCGCCTCGGTTGGTGTTTCTGTTTCCGAATCCTCCCTAGCCTCTCTGGCCAGCTATGGCCCAACAAGAATCCTTCAAGTGGCCAGTCTTTCCACAAGCTTCACAAACTTTCAAACCACAACGGCCAGAATGGTGGCGCTGGCAGGTGTTACACTTGGGCTGGGTGCCCATGTATCCTTTTCCTTTCTTCCCACTACCAGCTCTAACCTGAGCTGGCGTGCTTGATTCCCCTTTCTTAACCACACTGCTAGTGCCTTGCTTGAAGTTCGAAAACTTCCGCTTGTTACCTCCTGATGACTCCACATGAGTCTCTTTCTTCTTAGGCTCAGCATCATCGAACTTGTTCAGGCGAATAGCCTCCTCTGTGAGAGCCACGCTCAAATCAATCGCCTCAGTAATAGTCGCAGGCTTGGAGGAGGTCACCATCCTTATGATTTGAGGAGCTAATCCCCAAATAAAACGTTCAATCCTTTTGAACTATGGGGTGACCATGTAGGGTACCACATGCGATAAGTCATGAAACCTCTGAACGTATTCTGCGATCTTTGGACCTTCCATCTTTAAATGCCAGAACTCTGTTTCCAATCTTTGGATTTCAGCGCGGGAACAGTACTTTTTGCGCATAAGTTCCTTCAGTTCAGTCCAGGTTAGCGCGTAGGCAGCAGCTTCACCAAGTGTCTGTACTTGCAAATTCCACCAAGATAGGGCTCCATCCAAGAATAGCCCAGAGATATAGGTGACTTGCTGGTCTAGTGCGCATTTGCTCATGCGAAGAACAGATTCAGTTTTCTCAGCCCAACGAACAAAGGCGACAGCACCTCCTGTGCCATCAAAATTGACCGGCTTACAGTCTAGAAACTGCTTGTAGGTGCACCCTGCACGTACAGTATAACATGTGAACGGCATTAGCATCTTTGCTATAGATATCCAATTAGGTCCTGGTATGTCTAAATGACTTAGTATTACCATGAGGTGGGTTGTTGTTGTTGCCAGTATTGCCGGAGTTGCTTCCACTAGTCCCTCCTTGAGAGGCGGCGTATTGTGCGATGGCAGCAGCGATGATTTGCTGGAGTTCTGCCTGATTGGTAGGCATTTGCGGTTGTTGGCGTCTTGGCAGCATCTTCTAAAAGATGGGTTTACGTCGGTCAGGCCATAGTAAAGCATACGTATATAATGATAGTAATAGTACATAACATCTCATGTTATCAATATATATCATTCGCATAACATCTCATGTCATAAAAATATAAATAACCAAATCAAGCATCAAATATGATGAGAATACTGCGATTGCCATATATCGAGACCACATAGTAAGTGTACAAGTACATCACAGTGTCATACAACATCAGTCGACTAAGGGCTACATCACCCCAGTCCAAAAACTATATCAAATCAGTGTCACTACATCCCATGTACAAAATCAACAAAAGTCATAATCAGAAAGTAGTCTCCAAAAATGCTGTGCAGTCAAAAGCAATCGCCGTCTTCTCACCAACGTCTACCCAAACGGTACTGATGAGCTCTACACGGCTGGCGGTGGAGGAGGGGGAAAATGAGTGTAAAACAAACGACGCAACTGGAGCCAGTCCTCCTCCATGGCTCTCTGGGTACGCAAGAAAGAGGCAACCTGCTGCTCTAATGCAAAGAGGCGTGCAGCATAGTCTGGTGGTAAAGGTCGAGAGGGCTGCAAAGGGGTGTGGGTCTGACCCTGGCACTGACACGGCGGCGGCTGAGCTCTCTCGAGCTCCTGAATGCGCTGTGTGTGTGCCTCGTGCTGGGCGACAAAAGACATCAAGACATCCTCAATGGAGTACCCCATGTGGAAGGGATGGTAGGGGTCGGTCGGTGGCATAACAGGTGGTGATGACCAGAGAAACGGCTCCCTGGCTGGATCAAAAGGTGCCACATGAAATGGAGAAACAGGGGGTAAAACAGGTGGAAACTGTGGCATGTAGGGAACAGACGTCGGCACATGCCCAAAGGGATGGGCCGAAGAACCCTCTCCAGGTCGGGCTGGACGTGTAAACTGAGGAGCTGGAAAAGAGAAATCAACGTGTCGTGCATCAGTGGTATGAGGGGGAATAGGTGGAACCTCATCATCAGCAGGAATCCACCCGTGCTGGGCGTGCTCATCTCGTGGATCCATGTGGGTCGCGAATAGTGCATGCTCGGGCTCTAATGGAACGGGATCAGGTGGGGGAGCAACAAGAGGGTCAACAGGTGCATCAGCAATAAGTGGGGGATCAACATGATCAGCAGCAATGACATGATCGCCCTCTAACAACGGAGCATCCACAGGGTGATCATCAGCAGGTGGGTCAGCAATCACAGGCTCAATAGGTAGGCCAACATGAACGGGGTCATGCTCAAGCACTAGGTCTAGAGCGGCTGCCTGCTCAGGGGCCATGGCAGGCTCGGGACCATCAAAAGCCATCTCAAAGTCAAACTCTGGGTCGATGGGGTCAACTGGGTCTACTGGGTCGACTGGATCCTCCATAGGCTGATCTATAGGTATAAACTCTATATCCAGATCTGGGTCGAATCCTGGGGGAAAGATAGGATCGGAATCCTCCACATCATCATGGTCGAAAGCAAAGCTAGGAATAGGGGCAACAGAGGATGCCTGGTCAGGATCTGAACCATGTGAAAAGTGCTGTGCGCTCAGAGTGCGGGAAGGTGCGTAGGCCACAGACTCGAAGGAGTCTGGAGCAGGTGAGTGTGCAGGTGACTCCGCAGCTGGAGCATCTGCGAGCAGTAAAAGTCCTCCGTCGGCTATGAGATCAATATCGCCCTCCTCATCGTCCTCTAGGAGATCATCGTCAAACAGATCAATATCGCCATCAGCCTCGGTGTCAAGAAGTAAATCGTAGGCAGGGTAAACAGCTAAGGGTATGGGAGCAGGGATCTCCACTAACGGTAGGTCCCCAATAAGAGGGCCATCGGTGTGACAACTCGAGTTTCCAAGATTCTATTTCGCATTTATTGCACGTTCTTGTATTATTTAGTTGATTGATTTCACAGTTAGTTGTTATGAAATTGTATATGTTTTGATACAATGAAGTGTGTTGTGTGACTTTGCATGGTTGTTTGTTAATTGTGATAGACTTGTCAAATATGTGAACTTGGTGGTGAAACTGTGAAATTGATTGAGATGGTGTACCTTTGTAAAATAGAATATTGAGGGTGTGAAGAGTTATTAGTGAAAACTTAATTATACTTAACCCTAATCCCCTTTTCACTAATCATTCTCTCAAAATCAAAACACGTACTTGTAACTCTCTAATCCTCTAGCAAGCATCATCACCATCATCATTGGCACAAGATAATCATCACACTTGATTCCTCTTTCTCTAGAATCATTCAAGGTAATTGTTAATGATTGTGCGTTGATTATTTGATTGTATCAATTCTTGACTAATTGTTGATTGATTGATGCTTATAAAACCCTAGTTCTTCATGTGATAGGTTGTGATTTTGATTTGATTCTGAATTATTGATGATAATGATTAGTCGTATGATTGATAGATGGTTCCTGTAATGATATAGTTTGATTATTGTTGATCATGAGTGGATTGATTATGATTCTGCCGTCACTGTGTTTGATATTAGGGTTAGAAACCAAGAGAAATGTAACTGATTTGATTCATTTGATTCTGTATTGGAACTCACGATTTCTGTCAGAGTTTCGTAACCTTGATTCTAGTTGTCTGAGTTTTGTGCATGATTGAATTGTCTGAGTTTAATATGGTATCACATGTCCGAGTTTAATATGATGTTTCATGTCTGAGTTTAATATGATATCACATTTCTGAGTTTAATATGATGTTTCATGTCTGAGTTAAATATGATATCACATGTCCGAGTATTAGCATTGTCATGTAACCGAGTTTCATAAACTCAAGGGGGTCCGAGTTTATTGATTAACATATGGTCCGAGTTTATTGATTAACATATGGCCCGAGTTTAAATAATCAGGTATGTCCGAGTTTAAGAGTGGAACTCTTGGTCCGAGCTTTGTGACACCCTACCTGTCCGACCTTAAGTGATGTTGGGTGTCCGAGTTTCTTATATGGTGTACTTGGTCCGAGTTTATAAAGGAGACCATTGATCCGACTTTTAGATGATGATGATGTCCGAACTTCTTTTATGTATAGCATTGAGTCCGAGTTTGTGAATGATTGGTTAAAGTAGTCCGAGTTTCAATATAATGTTGTAAGGGGTCCGAAGTTAGTGAGGGGGATCCTTTGTCCGAGTTTAATGAAGGGAAACCCCCCCCCACATGGTCCGAGTTTGGGGAGGCTTCCCCATGGTCCGATCTTTTAAACCCCAACCCCCTTAGTCCGAATTTAATGCATGAGATTACCATGTCCGAGATTAGAAGGGGACTCCCTTGGCCCGAACTTCATATTATTGTTTGATTTCCTTGATGAACTTTGGTTGAATGTGTTAACTTACAATATGGACCTGACTTTCTTGAAATACATGCACTAATTTGAATTATCTCTACAATGATACTTGGTATGACTTTGGTGGATGTTATTATAGCCTGAGTTACACATGGTGTCTACAATAATGAATTCAAAACCCTAAATGGCCCGATATGGCATTGTATGTCACCGTATGCTTACTGCATGATTATGTGTACGTATATGACTGTATGCTTTTGAATGGTACTGCATGATCCTATAGATGTGAACAACCCTTATCATATCATTCTGTACACAACCCGCACACAGATCACAACTATTTGGACATCACTGGATTGTAAACCCTACTTGAATGTAACGCTTACATCGAATCATGTGCAATGTATCCTAGATCGTGTGTAACGGACTTAGACGATTAACAAACCTTAGAGCATAGCATACCGAGCAAACCAAGGTGAGTTCACACAGCCAAGGCATGGGGTTCCCAGGGTGGGAATGGGATTGATTATTTACTGGTACTTATCTATACTTGAACGTAGTGATGTGATTTGATGAACTATGGTACATACTCCGCTGATTGAACTACGTCTAGACTAGTAACACTTATTGAACTGATCTTCGCACACCTGCCAAGGGTTGGCCGCGATATTATGACTGACTTCGCACACCTGCCTTTGGAAGGCCGCGAACTGCAATTTACTAATCTTCGCACACCTGCCTGGTAGGCCGCGATACAGATAAACCTAGTCTAGAATACTCGGGAGGAACATCCCCTAATATCTTCGCATACCTGCCTGGGAGGCCGCGATGGGAACTATTACGATACATGACATAACGAACAAACATACTACTACTCACTCTATACTATTACTGAACTGTTAACTGTGAACTCGCTCAACTAGTTGTTGACTCTCTGCTGCATGCCTTGCAGGACATTAGGTACATATGGAGCTTGCACAGGGAGGAGCAGGTCGTTGTGGAGCATGGATCGTGGATGTTTTGCCAAACTTTATGTCACCTAAACTTATTACATACTCTGGGTTTGTGATTATGCTTCCGCTACTTAAAAACTATGATTATGTTTGATCACCTATCGTATTGAATGATTGGTTTACATTTATTATAATTGACATTAATTACATGTTCAATATGATTGGTGGCTTGATCCTGGTCAGTCACGCTCCCAAGCGGTGATACTCCGCAGGTGGATTTTGGGGGTGTGACAGATTGGTATCAGAGCCATTGGTTATAGAGAACTTGGTTTTAATATGGGAAAACGTTTTTATTAAAACCAGACTATAACCAGAACAGTGCTCTCAACGATCCACAACGACGCTTCGCTCCACGTGCAAGACACGACATCCTAGGTAATAAGGTTTATGTTTATTACCTGCTTGCTAGAACTGCATAGAACTTTGCTCGTAGTATGCTTACATTACTTTGCTCACTACTTGTTATTGCTTGAGAACACCTATGTGCTTACACTCTTCTGTCATCGCACTATTCACGAACCTTTCTCACTTATGTTGCCTTTGATGTGAAGATCAATGGCCAGACGAATTAACATAACTCAAGCCCAGCTAGAGGCTCTCGTTCAAGCTCAAGTTGCTGCGGCACTTGCAGCTGCTCAAGCAGGTCAACACGCGCAGCAGCCTGTCTGCACTTTCAAGAACTTCATGGACTGTCGTCCAAGCTCATTCAGTGGCACCGAGGGGGCAGTGGGACTCCTCCATTGGTTCGAGAAGCTAGAGTCTGTGTTCGAAATGTGTGAATTCCCTGAGGCTCGCAAGGTCAAGTACGCCACTGGCACTTTGGAAGGAATCGCGTTGACTTGGTGGAACGCACAAGTACAGATCTTAGGGTTGGCAGCTGCTAACGCCACACCCTGGAACGATTTTAAGGAACTTATCAAAAGGGAATATTGCACGCGTGAAGATATTCACAAGTTGGAAGACGAGCTGTATAACTTGAAAATGGTTGGGTCAGAGATCGAAGCCTATACCAAACGGTCGAATGAACTGGCCGTGTTGTGTCCAACTATGGTGGACCCTCCATACAAGCGCATCGAGATGTATCTCAAGGGGTTGGCACCAGAAATCCAGAGCCATGTTACCTCGGCTAATCTTGATAATATCCAGGCTATTCAGCGCCTTGCTCACCGTATTACAGATCAGGCAGTGGATCAGAACAGACTGCCAAAACGTGTCAAGGCTACTACTACAGCTGTCACTACTGCTACTACTCCCAATGACAACAAGAGAAAATGGGAGGGGGATTCCAGCAAGGGATCAGTTTCCGTTCAGTCTCAGCAGCGCAGGACAAATGACTACCAGAATTCGAGTCAGCAATCATCTGGCAGTCAGGGGCAGGGTGGATATCGGGGAATTCACCCACTGTGTAATAAGTGCAACAGACACCACAGCGGAAGATGTCGCAGGGAACGCTGTCAAAGATGCCTCAAGATGGGTCATGAGGCTAAGGATTGTAGAAGCTCTCGGCCAGCAAATCAGAACCAGCAACTCCCACCGCCGGCTCCACAGAACCAGCAGCAGCAACCACAGCGTGGAAAC
Source organism: Helianthus annuus (assembly GCF_002127325.2). Classification (NCBI taxonomy): domain Eukaryota; kingdom Viridiplantae; phylum Streptophyta; class Magnoliopsida; order Asterales; family Asteraceae; genus Helianthus; species Helianthus annuus. Next base: position 81,768,751 of record NC_035435.2, read on the forward strand.
CGGGGATGTTTCCAGTGTGGGGCAGAAGGTCATTACAAACGCGATTGTCCTCAGTTGAACCAGAATCAGAACCACGACAATAACCAGGGCAACGGGAACAACAACAACAACGGGGGAAACAACAACAACAATGGCAACGAGGCAAGAGGTCGAGTTTTCATGTTAGGACGAGGAGACGCAATGAACGATATTTGAACTTCTACTTATTTTCGGTTTTCATTATTATGTTTCAGCTACACAAACAAAGTTTGGTTTGAACATCAAATGTATTGGGTTTTATGAATTATTTTTAACTACTATACTTTATGTTTGATATGATGAATGGTTTGATTTTATTGAACGCACCTGCCGTATTCATGGACCTTACGAACAGGGTGTGCAAACCCTACCTGGGCAAATTCGTCATTTTCTTCATCGACGACATTCTGATCTACTCCAAGAGTCAGGAGGAGCACGAGCAGCACTTACGTCTTATCTTGGAACTTCTGCGAAAGGAGCAATTGTACGCAAAGTTTTCTAAATGCGACTTCTGGCTACGTGAAGTCCACTTCTTAGGCCATGTGGTGAACAGGGATGCGATCCATGACGACCCATCCAAGATAGATTCGATCAGGAACTGGTCTGCACCGCGTACACTGACGGAAATACGCCAATTCTTGGGCTTGGCGGGGTATTACAGACGATTCATTAAAGACTTTTCGAAGATCGCGCAGCCGTTTACTATGCTGACACAGAAGGGTGTCACCTACCGTTGGGGAGATTCCCAAGAAACCGCTTTTCAGTACCTAAAGGATAGGCTTTGCAGTGCACCTATTCTCTCATTGCCGGAGGGCACAGATGACTTCGTGGTTTATTGTGACGCATCGATACAGGGTCTTGGTTGCGTATTGATGCAACGGAATAAGGTTGTTGCTTACGCTTCGCGGCAACTCAAGATTCATGAACGGAACTATACGACGCACGATTTAGAGCTGGGAGCTGTTGTTTTCGCACTTAAGATATGGCGACACTACCTGTACGGTACCAGGTGCACGATTTACACCGATCACAGGAGTCTCGAGCATATCTTCAAGCAGAAGGAATTGAATATGCGTCAACGGAGATGGGTTGAACTACTGAACGACTACGAATGCGCCATCAAGTATCATCCAGGCAAGGCCAATGTTGTGGCTGACGCCCTTAGTCGAAAGAACACCCTACCTAAGCGCGTGCGAGCGCTACAGCTTACTATTCAGTCCGGTCTTCCTGCACAGATACGAGCTGCTCAGATAGAAGCATTGAAATCCGAAAACGTAAAGGCTGAAGCCTTACGCGGTTCGAGGCAACAAATGGAACAAAAGGAAGACGGCGCCTACTATGTAACGGGGCGTATTTGGGTCCCACTTTATGGCGGTTTACGAGAGCTTGTGTTGGACGAAGCACCCAAGTCTCGCTACTCGGTACATCCAGGGTCAGATAAAATGTACCACGACATTAGAACTACATACTGGTGGCCTAGCATGAAGGCCCGCATTGCAACTTACGTCGGCAAATGTTTGACTTGTGCGAGAGTCAAGACAGAGTACCAGAAACCCTCAGGCCTACTTCAACAACCCAGGATACCACAGTGGAAATGGGAAGAAATTTCCATGGACTTCGTTACGGGTTTACCTAGATCCCAGCATGGGAATGGTACTATATGGGTGATCGTGGATCGACTCACCAAGTCTGCACACTTCCTGGCTATAAAGGAAACGGATAAGTTCTCCACTCTCGCAGACATCTATCTTAAAGAAGTTGTTTCGAGGCACGGGGTGCCCACCTCCATTATTTCGAATCGGGCTGCACGATTCACGTCAGAACCATGGCCAGCGATGCACAAATCTTTCGGCTCACGATTAGACATGAGCACAGCATATCATCCTCAGACGGATGGGCAGTCTGAGCGAACGATCCAGACTCTTGAAGACATGCTTCAGGCATGTGTTATCGATTTCGGCAACGGCTGGGAAAAGCATCTCCCGTTAGTGGAGTTTTCGTATAATAGCAGTTATCACACCAGCATACAAGCCGCTCCATTCGAGGCATTGTACGGACGTAAATGCCGGTCACCTCTCTGTTGGGCAGAGGTGGGGGATAGTCAGATTACGGGTCCAGAGATTGTAGTGGACGCCACGGAAAAGATTGCACAGATACGACGACGCATGGCGGCAGCACGTGACCGTCAGAAAGCCTATGCGAATAAGCGTAAGTAGCCATTGGAATTTCAGGTCGGGGACCGGGTTTTATTAAAAGTCTCACCCTGGGAGGGTGTGGTTCGTTTTGGTAAAAGAGGCAAACTCAATCCACGGTATGTTGGACCGTTCGAAATCACTAAAGGAATAGGCCAAGTAGCCTACAGACTAAACCTAACAGCTGAACTCGGTGCAGTTCACAACATATTCCACGTGTCGAATCTGAAGAAGTGTCTGTCAGATGAGACCCTCATAATTCCTTTTAAGGAACTCACTATCGACGAGCGGTTGCAGTTCGTCGAGGAGCCAGTTGAAATCACGGACCGGGATGTTAAGGTCCTCAAACACAAGAGAATCCCTCTTGTTCGAGTTCGTTGGAACTCCCGACGTGGCCCAGAGTACACCTGGGAACGCGAAGATCAGATGACAGAAAAGTACCCCAGTTATTCGAAACCAATGCAACCACTACTGAGGCTGAAGCTACTACTACTGAATTTCGGGACGAAATTCCAAATCAACGGGGGGATGATGTGACACCCCAGGAAAACCAGTGAACGATATAACTTACCTAGCTTTCTCAGTGAGTGCGTACCAAATTTCGGGACGAAATTTCTTTTAAGTTGGGGATAATGTGACAACTCGAGTTTCCAAGATTCTATTTCGCATTTATTGCACGTTCTTGTATTATTTAGTTGATTGATTTCACAGTTAGTTGTTATGAAATTGTATATGTTTTGATACAATGAAGTGTGTTGTGTGACTTTGCATGGTTGTTTGTTAATTGTGATAGACTTGTCAAATATGTGAACTTGGTGGTGAAACTGTGAAATTGATTGAGATGGTGTACCTTTGTAAAATAGAATAATTGAGGGTGTGAAGAGTTATTAGTGAAAACTTAATTATACTTAACCCTAATCCCCTTTTCACTAATCATTCTCTCAAAATCAAAACACGTACTTGTAACTCTCTAATCCTCTAGCAAGCATCATCACCATCATCATTGGCACAAGATAATCATCACACTTGATTCCTCTTTCTCTAGAATCATTCAAGGTAATTGTTAATGATTGTGCGTTGATTATTTGATTGTATCAATTCTTGACTAATTGTTGATTGATTGATGCTTATAAAACCCTAGTTCTTCATGTGATAGGTTGTGATTTTGATTTGATTCTGAATTATTGATGATAATGATTAGTCGTATGATTGATAGATGGTTCCTGTAATGATATAGTTTGATTATTGTTGATCATGAGTGGATTGATTATGATTCTGCCGTCACTGTGTTTGATATTAGGGTTAGAAACCAAGAGAAATGTAACTGATTTGATTCATTTGATTCTGTATTGGAACTCACGATTTCTGTCAGAGTTTCGTAACCTTGATTCTAGTTGTCTGAGTTTTGTGCATGATTGAATTGTCTGAGTTTAATATGGTATCACATGTCCGAGTTTAATATGATGTTTCATGTCTGAGTTTAATATGATATCACATTTCTGAGTTTAATATGATGTTTCATGTCTGAGTTAAATATGATATCACATGTCCGAGTATTAGCATTGTCATGTAACCGAGTTTCATAAACTCAAGGGGGTCCGAGTTTATTGATTAACATATGGTCCGAGTTTATTGATTAACATATGGCCCGAGTTTAAATAATCAGGTATGTCCGAGTTTAAGAGTGGAACTCTTGGTCCGAGCTTTGTGACACCCTACCTGTCCGACCTTAAGTGATGTTGGGTGTCCGAGTTTCTTATATGGTGTACTTGGTCCGAGTTTATAAAGGAGACCATTGATCCGACTTTTAGATTATGATGATGTCCGAACTTCTTTTATGTATAGCATTGAGTCCGAGTTTGTGAATGATTGGTTAAAGTAGTCCGAGTTTCAATATAATGTTGTAAGGGGTCCGAAGTTAGTGAGGGGGATCCTTTGTCCGAGTTTAATGAAGGGAAACCCCCCCCCCCCACATGGTCCGAGTTTGGGGAGGCTTCCCCATGGTCCGATCTTTTAAACCCCAACCCCCTTAGTCCGAATTTAATGCATGAGATTACCATGTCCGAGATTAGAAGGGGACTCCCTTGGCCCGAACTTCATATTATTGTTTGATTTCCTTGATGAACTTTGGTTGAATGTGTTAACTTACAATATGGACCTGACTTTCTTGAAATACATGCACTAATTTGAATTATCTCTACAATGATACTTGGTATGACTTTGGTGGATGTTATTATAGCCTGAGTTACACATGGTGTCTACAATAATGAATTCAAAACCCTAAATGGCCCGATATGGCATTGTATGTCACCGTATGCTTGCTGCATGATTATGTGTACGTATATGACTGTATGCTTTTGAATGGTACTGCATGATCCTATAGATGTGAACAACCCTTATCATATCATTCTGTACACAACCCGCACACAGATCACAACTATTTGGACATCACTGGATTGTAAACCCTACTTGAATGTAACGCTTACATCGAATCATGTGCAATGTATCCTAGATCGTGTGTAACGGACTTAGACGATTAACAAACCTTAGAGCATAGCATACCGAGCAAACCAAGGTGAGTTCACACAGCCAAGGCATGGGGTTCCCAGGGTGGGAATGGGATTGATTATTTACTGGTACTTATCTATACTGGAACGTAGTGATGTGATTTGATGAACTATGGTACATACTCCGCTGATTGAACTACGACTAGACTAGTAACACTTATTGAACTGATCTTCGCACACCTGCCAAGGGTTGGCCGCGATATTATGACTGACTTCGCACACCTGCCTTTGGAAGGCCGCGAACTGCAATTTACTAATCTTCGCACACCTGCCTGGTAGGCCGCGATACAGATAAACCTAGTCTAGAATACTCGGGAGGAACATCCCCTAATATCTTCGCATACCTGCCTGGGAGGCCGCGATGGGAACTATTACGATACATGACATAACGAACAAACATACTACTACTCACTCTATACTATTACTGAACTGTTAACTGTGAACTCGCTCAACTAGTTGTTGACTCTCTGCTGCATGCCTTGCAGGAAATTAGGTACATATGGAGCTTGCACAGGGAGGAGCAGGTCGTTGTGGAGCATGGATCGTGGATGTTTTGCTAAACTTTATGTCACCTAAACTTATTACATACTCTGGGTTTCGTGATTATGCTTCCGCTACTTAAAAACTATGATTATGTTTGATCACCTATCGTATTGAATGATTGGTTTACATTTATTATAATTGACATTAATTACATGTTCAATATGATTGGTGGCTTGATCCTGGTCAGTCACGCTCCCAAGCGGTGATACTCCGCAGGTGGATTTTGGGGGTGTGACAATCGGCGAGCTCATCAGTCTCGTCAGATAGCGCGAAGGGCTGAAAATCGTCCTCGTCCGTGCTAGAAACGTCGGATGTGTGGATCTCGCGCTCTGAAGATACTAAATCGTCTGATACGATCGGCCGGGGACCCGTAGTGTCTGAATCACCTGTGCCAGAGGTGTCCATGGTGTCTGTAACATAAACACAAATATGCACAAATAATCAGTCATACAATCAGGTAAACACATTAGTCACCAAGTAAGAAAATCACATAATTCTCCTAGTCCCACTAGCCTCCCAGTCTCCTAGACTGATACTCCTAGTCCCACTAGCCAAATTCTCCCAGCCTCTAAGACTGCTCTATCATCTACCTCGATCTCTTAGATCGAGCCTCGGCCTCCAAGACCGAGCCTCAGCCTCCAAGAATAAGCCTACTCTTCCTAGTCTTACTGGTCATCTACCTTGATCTCTTAGATCGAGCCTCGGTCTCCAAGACCGAGCCTCAGCCTCCAAGACTGAGCCTACTCTTCCTAGTCTCACTAGCCATCTACCTCGATCTCTTAGATCGAGCCTCGGCCTCCAAGACCGAGCCTCAGCCTCCAAGACTGAGCCTAAAAATAATATATAAAATGTGCTCAACATTTGTTTGTAAAAACGTTTTGGATCTGGACTTAAGTGGTATGCAGTAAAAATGTTTTCGTGAGAGCCCTAGTGATCATAGTCTAGACTCGAGAAGGAATCCTAATTCGCTATGATCAGAGCTCTGATACCAAGCTGTCACACCCTGGCTTTGCGGAAGCGTGGTTAATTTGGTGTGACTTCTTAATACCATAGCTTAACCATAAACAAGCTATATAAAATCATGCGAGATCATCCAGTCGATTACGTTTTAAAAACCAAATACAACAACATTGTTTTAACGGTAACACAATCTAACGACATAAACATTGTTCACAAACACAACCATATCATAACATAAACACAGTTTAAGGACTGTGACTTGTCCAGGAAAGAGTCACATTCCCTAAACCCGGATGACCACGTAACTAGTGCAGCGGGAAAACGTGTCATACCGCGCCAGATCCTTTAATTCCCTGAAATACATGTAAGTTGAAAAATCAACAATAATGTTGAGCGAGTTCATGTGTAAGTGAGTAAATAAACCTTTGTATGTATAAAAATCCTGGTATGTAGCAAATAAGGAAAAAGAGATCACCAATGGTTTGCAAGGCCATTGATATGTGTGAAATGCAAGTAGGAAGGCTCAAACCTAGCAGATTTATGCGTTGGGTACAAAGTCACCCCGAGGTCCGTTATGCTGGGCCTGGGGTTGGGCTCGCTACACCCAAGTAGATCTACCGCTCCTGCACCTCGGTCCTACCCTGAGGATTAATGACCTCAAGTTTCCGCCTACCCATTCACATGATCTAAATAATAACCCTCCTTACGCTAACCATACCATGTAATAAGTATTCGTAATCAAAGTAACATGTATTTCACCCCCGCAGTTTAGAAAAACTGAAAACAGTTAAGAGAAAAGGGGGACATGAACTCACAGCGGTGCGTCTCAACCAAGTATGTCTCCAAGTCAAGCAGCTGTGCAACGACCTACATGTACTAACTCTATTAGACGGACGGCCATGCCTTAGCTTTATAGTTTAAGTTTTGTGAAATAGTTAGACAACTATTTCGTGTTTACATTCTGTGCATACTTGGTAATTATTTTCCTTCCAAAGGATGGGGGATATAATACATGTGCGTACGAAATATATTATTAAGTCTTACTTAAAAATATATCTTATTTCTAACTTCAAAATATAAATGTTTTTCTCAAAAATATTATATTTTCTATTATATAAGATTTTCCCAAAATAATACCTTAACAAAAATACGTGTTTATAAATATTTTCGTAAAATGCGTAAGTTACGTTTTAACGATCGAGTGGTAATAATAATTACCGGTGTAACTTATATATTTATCGTGAAAGCGTTCGTATTATTTTGGATCCGTTAACGTTCGATAATATTATTTTTACCCTCAAAATAATATTTATACCCTTCACAAAATAATTGACAAGTGACGTTGTGAAAAATATATTTACTAAATATATATTTATCACGTTTAATTTTGTGAAAATCCCACCTCCGATATTTTGTAAATAAAGTCGTGGCGAAACTTATATTTTGAAAACATGTCGAAAAGTATTTCTAACACTTATAGTGAAAATAACTCTAAGTGTTAGGTCTTTAGAAAAATTTCGCCAGAGTTTCCTCTGTAACTGGAGGTGGCCACGCTTTCAAGCGTATCATTTTCTTTTATAAATCAAATCAACCATTTTCTTATTCAATCAAAACAATATTCAGAACAACAAACTAGCCAATAAACATGTAAATCGCAAAAGTTACATGAACTTGTAGTTTTTCCAAAACTATGATGTAAATCCCATCACTTTTAGTGGATCTTTATATAAAGCAATCCGATCTCGTAAAAACCTTGCTTTTAAAGAAATCCCGTCTTTACATCTTCTTGTAAATTTTACAAAAATTGTTATTTTGTCGAAACTTTGTGCTACACAAGTGTTTACACACTTGTGTGTTCTAAAAATCATTCTTGTTAACGTAAGATCCGTCTTTAGAAAACATGATTTCTTTTATACTTGGTCCTTTGAAAATACCACTTGTAGATCCGTAGATCTACTAGTTTTAAACACTATTTTGTAAGTAAAATCACTTTTACACAAGTTCATGATTCGTGTGTGGTAGAGTTTCATCTTTTAACCCTTGTTACTTCCAAAACATCCTTATGTCATGATCTATGATCATGACCAATCCGGGTTAAATGATTATCCGAGCTACCACAACATAGATCGGGTCCAAATAATCACACAAATCCAATACTACAAGTTTTACACAACATATAAGCTTTTAACCATCATTACTTGCATTTTTAGTAAACTTTAATGCATCAACTTGTAAGATTACGAGTTTTAACCGTTACATATCCTTTTAACCACTTCAAAATAGTTCGAGAGGGTGATTTAAGCAACTTACTACTAGCTCGAGGCTAGGGAAGAATCTAGACGCAAAACGGGTGGATAAAAGCAACGAGAAGAGGTCCTTTGAGCTCCGAATGCACCAAGCCTCTTTATACGGGATCCTTGACACTTGTATGAACTTGGAATGTGATGAAGGAAATCGAAAATATGATGGATGAATATAGGGGATCTCGGCCGAAGCCTTTGAGAGAGAGAGGGAGTTGTGTTTGTGTGATGTTGTGAAATGAATGTTCATATGTACAACCTCTTGAACTTATAGACAACATTAAGGCTATGATCCATTGGACCCTATGTTCTCTAGATATAAGACCAAGGTTAATAAAATAATGAAAATGGTACAAGTTATGGTCACAATGTGACCGAAATCGGCCAGGGGGGGGGGGTCTAGTTCATTTCTAACCAATAGTTAGTTAATAGTTAGGTTAGTTAGGTTAGTTAAGTATTAACCCGGTTAGTTGTGCGTTGTGCTTTATAGCGGGTGTTAGGGTATTCAGGGACCCTAACTGGCTCAGAAAAAGACAAATAATGTTATTAACAATATTTTCATGTTCCGGGTATAGTCCGGTTGTTCGGTTGGATAGTAATCCGTTAAAGCGCTTAACACAGCTTTAGAGTGTCGTTATTATTATTTTTAGTGACACAACTTCTTCCCGACACTTTGGAAAGTGTCTAGTAATATTTTTCTCATGTTTTGGCACTTTATTAGCTAGCTAAAAGCTGAATTGTTTATTAAAGTGCTGAGTTTTGTGCTTAGAGTACGTTTTAGGCACATCCAGTCATTGTAACTTATTCCTAGAGACGCAGTTCTACAACCCTTGTATCCCTACACTCACTATTGGTGTAGTAAAATATTTCTGGCTCATACAGGCCTTAGAGGCAGTGTCTGCCTGATGCTGGCTTTATCAGCATGTTCAATAGGTTATCCGTTTGTAGTGCTACTGTGCTTTTGTGCATCATGTTTGTCACTAGAGTTCAGTATGTAAATAATGTAGTGACGGTAATCAAAGTATGATGCAGATATGTACAAGTATCAGAAATCAAGTAGCAGTTCATCAGTAATTTCAAACAAGCACAGTAATTAAGCAGTAATTAGTCATTAATTAAGTCGTACGGATACCTGGTTTAGTGAGGGTTGTCACATGAAGATCCTGAAGACCATCTTCAGATCTTTACTGGCGCTGCAAGATTTGAGAAATGGTCAAATGCTGAATGTTGCTTAATGTTCATGCAAACCCTTGTTGGGTCAGCCAGAATCTGGTTCAATGACCTACCTGCTCGAAGCGTTCAAAGCTTCGATGACCTCAGCAAAGGGTTCCTGGCCAATTTCTCCCAACAAAGGCGGTATGTTAAAGATGCTACAGTGATCTTTCTGATCAAATAAAGAGACGATGAAAGCCTTCGAGAGTTCATAGAAAGATACAAGAAGGAAGGCCTAACTTATGTGGGGGCAGACAAAAAGATGAGGGTGGCCGGTTTTATGAATGTCATTACATCCAAATATCTCACAAGAGATTTCAACAAATCCCTGCCCAAGACCTTGGAAGAAGCTCTCGAAAGGGCTGAAGCCCACATTCGGGGAGAGGAGGCAGTAGACATTAAAGAACAAAGGAAAAGAGGATCCAGCTGGCGAGGTTACAGCCCAACTAGAAAAAGGGGAAACTTCAACTCCTATGACAGACGCCAAAAGGGTTCAGACCATCGAAGGTCTGAAGGCCGTAACCCTTCCAGTAGGGAGAAAGGCATAAGTTTCACACCCCTCACCAAGACTCCTCAAGAAATTCTCGCAACAGAAGAAGTCAAGCAAAACTTTCAGCCTCCTAGGCCTCTCCCCAAAAGCAAAAAGAACGAGAACTCCACACAATACTGTGAATTTCATGAAGAAAAGGGTCACCACAACAATGATTGCTTCCAGCTTAAGAAAAGGATTGAAGAAGCTATTAAGTCCGGGGAACTTGCTCACTTGGTGAAAGGAGTAAGGGACAAAATGGCTGAAGGGAAGGGCAAGGAAGTCAATATGGTGGATTTTGATGGAAGGGTTCCACACAAGAGGCAACGGTTGGAAGCTTGGGAGCTTCAGTGTGTTTTCTTTCCTCCAACAGAGAAAGACCCTCTTTCAAACCCTCTTGTGGTAGAAGCAATTGTGAGAACATTACAAACAAGCAGAGCATACATAGACACTGGTGCTGCCATCGAAATCATGTTTGAAAAGTTTTTCAACCGTTTGAGCAATGAAGAACGTTCAAGGCTTCAACCCTCTGGGACCTCCATAAAAGGTATTGCCGATATACCCCTTAAGCCTTTAGGGAACTGACACTTAATGTTCGTTTCAGCGAAGGTCAGAAGGAAACAATCCAACCACTCACCTTTGTGGTTATCAACATACCTTCAAACTATGATGTGATCATTGGAAGGCCGGGGCAGTGTACATTCTATATGGCCGTGTCTCTTGGCCATAGCACTGTCAAATTTCCCACCGAGAGGGGAATAGCAACCCTTCAACCTTCTCAGGAGGCCTACTTGGTTGAAGGTGAAAGTTCCAAAAGTGAAGAAGACAAGCAAAGGCTAATCATAAATCCTAAGTACCCTGAACAAGGGATAAGGGTCAATCCAAGCCTTTCACAAGAAACCCTCTCGTATCTTGAAAAGTTGCTAACACATTACAGTGATGTCTTCGCTTGGTGTCCGGAAGATATGACAGGGATCCCTCGAAGCATTGCTGAACATGAGTTGAGAATACCACCTGATGTCAAGCCTGTTGTCCAAAAGAAACGAAGTCTAGCCCCTGAAAGAAGCTTGGCTGCATGTCAAGAGGTTGAAAAGCTTGTGTCAGCTGGCATTCTCCAAGAAGTCAAGTATCAATCCTGGTTTGCAAACCCGGTCATTGTTCGAAAGACAGACAATTCTTGGAGAATGTGTATAGACTTCAAGGATCTCAACAAGGCTTGTCCCAAAGATTGCTACCCGTTACCAGAAATTGATCTCAAGGTTGACTCCCTCTCCGGTTACCCCTTCAAGTGTTTTCTTGATGCTTACAAGGGTTACCACCAAATCCTCATGAAGGAAGAAGATGAAGAAAAGACCGCGTTCCACACAGACAAAGGGATCTTTTGTTATCAAAAGATGCCTTTTGGCCTCAAAAATACTGGAGCAACCTACCAACGTCTTGTTGACAAGGCCTTTGCAACTCAAATTGGTAGAAACATGGAGGCGTATGTTTACGACTTGGTGATCAAAAGCAAGACGGAATATCAAATGCTCGATGACATCCAAGAAACCTTCAAGAACCTAAGGATGGTCAACATGAAACTCAACCCCTAGAAATGCTCATTTGGGTTTGAGGAAGGAAAGTTCCTGGGGCATATTGTGGGAAAACAAAGCATTAAAGCTAGAGTAAATTGCCATTTTAGTCCCTGAGTTTTGTCCAAATTTGCCATTTTAGTCCAAATAGTTTTTTTTTTGCTTCTGGGTCCCCGACTTTTCCCTTTTGTTGCTATTTTGATCACATACACTAACTCCATCCAAAAACTCCATCTTTAACCAGGGGTATTTTGGGGATTTTCATTTTAAATGTTTTCAATTGCCATTTTGATCCAATTCCAAAAAATCAAAAAAGTTCCAAAAAATCAAAAAAATTCCAAAAAATAAAAAAAATCCAAAAAATTCTAAAAAATCATAAAAATCATAAAAATTATAAAAAATTATAAAAAATCCGTTTCGGCGCGAACCGTGTCGAACCCGAACCGTTTCGACGCGAACCGTTTCGACCCGTACCGTTTCGAGCCGAGCCGTTTCGAGCTGAACCGTTTCGACGCGAACCGTTTCGACCCGTACCGTTTCGAGCCGAACCGTTTCTAGCCGAACCGTTTCAAGCCGAACTGTTTCGAGCTGAACCGTTTCGAGCTGAACCGTTTCGACGCGAACTGTTTCGACCCGTACCGTTTCGACCCGAACCGATTCGAACTGAATCGTTTCGACGCGAACCGTGCCTCGAAGCGGTACGGGTCGAAACGGTTCAGCTCGAAACGGTATGGGTTGAAACCGTTCAGCTCGAAACGGTTCGGTTCGAAACGGTACGGGTCGAAACGGTTCGCGTCGAAACGGTTCAGCTCGAAGCGGTTCGGCTCGAAACGGTTCAGCTAGAAACAGTTCGGTTCGAAACGGTTCAGCTCGAAACAGTTTGGCTCGAAACGGTTCAGCTCGAAACGGTTCGCGTCAAAACGGTTTAGCTCGAAACGGTACGGGTCGAAACGGTTCACGTCGAAACGGTTCAGCTCGAAACGGTTCGGGTCGAAACGGTACGGGTCGAAATGGTTCGCGTTGAAACGGCTCAGCTCGAAATGGTTCGGGTCGAAACGGTACGGGTCAAAACGGTTCGGGTCGAAACGGGTTGAAACGGTTCGCGTCGAAACGGTTCGGGTTCGAAATGGTTCGGGTTCGAAACGGTTCGCGCCAAAACGGATTTTTTGTATTTTTTTTAGATTTTTTTAGACTTTTTATGATTTTTTAGAATTTTTATTATTTTTTAGAATTTTTTTGATTTTTTGGGATTTTTTTGATTTTTTGGAATTGGATCAAAATGGCAATTAAAAACATTTAAAATGAAGATCCCCAAAATATCCCTGGTTAAAGATGGAGTTTTTGGATAGAGTTAGTGTATGTGATCAAAATGGCAACAAAAGAGAAAAGTCAGGGACCCAGAGGCAAAAAAAATTATTTGGACTAAAATGACAAATTTGAACAAAACTCAGGGACTAAAATGGCAATTTACTCTTAAAGCTAATCAAAACAAGGTAAAGGCTGTTCTGGAAACCAAACCACCAAGAAGCAAGAAGGAGGTTGAAAGCCTAAATGGGAAGCTTGCATCCTTGAAGCGTTTTACCTCAAAATTGGCTGAAAGGTCTTTACCCCATTTTAAAACGCTCAAGGGTTGCTCCGATAAGAAGGACTTCAAATGCACTGAGGAGGCAGAAGAAGCCTTCAACCAGATGAAGCAACACCTAGCTTCCCTACCTGACATTGCATACCTGACATTGCAGCCCCAGAAACAGGAGAATTAATCTCAGTTTACCTTTCAGTCGCTGAAGAAGCAATAAGTGCGGTGCTCACCATTGAACGAGATAAGGTTCAGGTACCCGTTTATTTCTTCAGCAAAACTCTAAAATTGGCTGAAATCAAATATCCTCCCCTGGAAAAACTTGCCCTAGCCCTAGTTCAAACAGCTAGAGGCTTCGAAGGTTTTCCAAGCACACCCTATACAAGTGGTCACCGACCAACCTATTAAGTGTGTGCTTGAAAAACCAGAAAACTCGGGACAATTAGCCAAATGGGCAGTGGAACTAGGTGAACATAACATCACCTATGTCCCAAGAATAGCCATCAAAGCCCAAGTCTTGGCTGATTTCATTATAGAAGTCCCAAAGCAAACAGTCACTAAGGTAAACACAGCTGCCACTGAACCCTTAGACCTTGAAGCCTGGAAGCTTTTTACCGATGGGGCTTCAAGCGTTGAAGGGTCAGGAGCTGGGCTCATTATGATCAACCCAAAAGGGTTAGAATTCACATATGCTCTTCGCTTTGATTTTCAGACCACCAATAATGAGGCCGAATACGAAGCACTGATAGCTGGCCTAAGACTGGCTAAAGAGATGAAGGTCCAAAAGCTTGAAGTGTTCACAGACTCGTTGTTGGTATCAAGCCAAGTGAATGATAGTTACATTGCAAAGGAGCCCAACATGAAAAGATACAAAGAAAAATCAAAAGAATTGATAAACACCTTCCAAACATGTAGCATCAAGCAGATTCCCAGGTCTCAAAACAAGAAGGCAGATGCCTTGAGCAAACTCGCATCTCTCACTTTTGCTCACCTTACCAAGAAGGTATTGGTAGAAGTGTTAAAAACTCCATCAATCGACGAGTTGGAAGTTCAAGATGTAATCACCGAAGAAGATCCAAATTGGATGACTCCAATCAAGAAATTCCTTAAAAATGGTGAATTGCCTGGTGATCAAACAGAGGCTGAAAGGATCAAGATCAAGGCAAGGCAGTATGTACCACAAGGTGAAATCCTCTACAAAAAGGGTTACCTGGCACCCTTGCTAAGATGTGTTGGTCCCGAGCAAAGTCAATATTTGGTCAAAGAAATTCATGAAGGTATATGCGGAGCTCATTTTATAGCTAGATCGGTGGTTGCTAAACTCATTAACCTTGGGTATTTTTTGCCCTCAATGCACCGAGACACCACTGAGCAACTAAGGAAGTGTGATGCCTGCCAGATTCATGCACCTGTCCCAAAAAGCCCCAAACATGATTTTGTCCCAATAACCTTAGCGTGGCCTTTCTATAAATAGGGCATGGACATTGTCAGTCCATTCCCCCCAAAGGTGGAGTAAAATTTTTGTTGGTGGCCATAGATTATTTCACCAAGTGGCCTGAGGTTAAACCACTTGAAAAAATCACGGGCAATCAAGTCATCGACTTCGTTTGGGAAAACAATATTTGCCGCTATGGATTGCCGGGAGGACTTGTCACCGACAATGGAAAGCAATTTGCTGAGAAGCCTTTCAGCGTTTGGTGCAAAGAATTCAGAATCAATCAGGTTTTCAGCTCAGTGGCTTACCCACAGTCAAACGGTCAAGTTGATAGGACGAATCGAAGCATAGTGGAAGGTATCAAAACAAGATTGGGAACGTATGAAAGCAACTGGCTTGAAGAATTGCCAAGTGTTTTATGGGCCATTAGAACAACCGAAAAAACACGCCACAAAAGAACACCCTATAGCTTGGTATTTGGGTCCGAGGCTGTGATTCCAGCTGAAGTAGGAGTTGTAACACAACGAATCGTCAACATGGATCCCGAAACAAACCAAAAAGAGACCATGTTGAACTTACAACTCCTAGAGGAAGCACGAGACCAAGCCGCAATTTAAGAAGCCAAGTACAAGCAACAAATGGAAGCCTACTACAACAAGAGAGTCAAGAACGAACGCTTCAAGCCAGGAGACCTGGTGCTTAGAAACAATGAAGCTGTGACAACCCTCACAAATCCAGGTATCCGTACAATTAATTAATAATTAATTTATGCTTAATGATTGTGCTTGATTACAATTGTGATTAAACTGCTTTCTGTTTTCTGATACATACATACTCATGCATCACATTTTATACTGTCACTCTATTTATTACACACAAACGTTAGTAACAAACTTGATGCACAAAGCACAGTTAGCATAGTGAGCGGATAACCATAAAAACATGCAGACAATGCCAGCACCTAGACAGACAATATTTTTGAGGCCAGTATGAGCCAGGAATAGAATACTACACTAGTAGGGAGTGTAGGGAGGTGAGGACCATAAAACTGCGTCACTAGGTGATAGTTATAGTGCCCGGAAGTGCCTAAAACATACTTTAAGTGCAGAATTCTGCACTAAATACCAAATTCAGCATTTAACAATGCTAGTAGAGTGCAAAAACTTGGCAAAATAGTCCTAGACACTTTCCAAAGTGTTGGGAATTTAATGTGTCACTAAAAATAATATAAAGGACACTTTAAAGACTAATTTAGCACTTTAACGGATCAACATCCAACCGAACAGCCGGACTTTACCCGGAACATAAAAATATTGCCAAACACATTGTTTTTACTTCTCTGAGCTAGTTAGGGTCCCCGAACACCCTAACAGACCTTATATTACATAACACACAACAACACACTAATTATATCATTGGATCTTAACTAAATAAGTAACTATACAATTACAACCCAACCCCCTACCCCCCCCCCCCACTCGACGGTCACCATAGGGTGACCCACTCTTGCTTTCTTTTGATTATTTTATTTGTTAAGGTTGTTGGTTAATAGAACATATTACATGTTGGATCATGGTGAACTTGGTTTATGTAAATAAGCTCTAGATCCTAAGCTTCTCTCATCACAACCCACAACAAACTCCAAACTCTTCCTCCTTCCTCACTTTCGGCCGCCACCTATCACCACCATCAACTTTCTATTCAAGCAATTTCCATACATACAAAGGTGCAAGAGGTCCAACAAGTAAGCTTGGTGCACGCGGAAGCTCAAGGACCGCTCTTGTTTTCTTTTATCCACCGTTTTTACACTTTGAAACTCCCCTAGCCTTGTGCTAGTAGCAAGTGCTTCAAATCTTCATCTTGTTCTTGTTTTTAGTGGTTAATAGTTGAATGAATGATAAAATGTTAAGAAACACCAAAGAACTTAAACTAGTCTTGAACATAAAGGATGAAGAATGGATAAAGAGATGAAGTAGTTTTAAATGATGTTGAAATCATGTTAATCTTGTGTTGTTATGCTTAATACTTGTTGTTTGTTAGTAGAAGTAAGATAGTTCATCACCTAAACTTGCTAGATCATGTTTAAGAACATGAACTAGCAAGATGTAAAGGTTAAAGATATGAAGGATGATGAAACCATCCACACATGAACTTTGAACTTGAATAAATATAAGTTTTCTTGAAAAATAAAGTTGTAAACTTGTAGATCTAAAGATCTATGAGCGATATTTCGAAAGGACCAAGTGAAAGGAACGAGTTTTGTTAAAACTTGGATATTACATGAAATAAACACATTTTTAGTGGGTAAGCAAGTGTAGGAACACTTGTGTAGAAAGAAAATTTAACAAAGAAATATTTTTAGAAAATATAAATAGAAGTTGTAAAAATACACATTCTTTAAAAATAAAGTTTTTAAGAAACTAATTATATTTTTAAAGATAACAAGACCTACTAAGTATGTTAGTAATTTA
Organism: Helianthus annuus; assembly: GCF_002127325.2. Classification (NCBI taxonomy): domain Eukaryota; kingdom Viridiplantae; phylum Streptophyta; class Magnoliopsida; order Asterales; family Asteraceae; genus Helianthus; species Helianthus annuus. Next base: position 81,786,125 of record NC_035435.2, read on the forward strand.
CTACATATTTTTACAAACTTTCAAGTTCATGAGTTTATGATTTAGGCTTATTTTTGTCAAGATTAGTGATTAAAGATTGTATATTGTTGGTTGGTAATTGTTTGAATGATATTTCAAAAGAAAATGATATGCTAAAAAGCATGGACACCTCCATTTACAAAGGAAACTCTGGCGAATTTTTTCTAGAATTTCAACACTTAGAAATATTTTTTTAACAAATGATTACAAATATATTTTTAACTTTATTTTTCTAAATAAACTTCGCCATGATTTTTATAACAAAAATACCAAATACCGGAGGTGGAGTTTCGTAAATAAAATTTGATAGATATATATGTAGAGTATATATTTTATACTAAAACGCTCGTGTGATTATTTGTTATTCTGTGCACTAGATATATTATTTTTAGGGTAAAAATAATATAACTTGAAAATACCATGAAATTTCTACTCCAAAATAATACTAACGCCCTCACAAAATAAATATTTAAGTTACACAAGTATTGTTGCCTTACGACACGCTAAAACGTAACTTATGTATACTTCGGAAAATACTCTCATACGTATATTTTGATTAAGTAATATCTTGGAAAATGTATGAGGTAAAATATAATATTTTGGGAAATATATATATATTTTGGAATTAAAATGTTTTAGACAAGTGGGACTTAAAATATATTTTTCGGGATTATAAAGCATACATCTATAAATACCCCATCCTTGGGAAGGAAATACGAAGTTAAAATACTTGAGAAGTAGGAATACGAAATATTGATTAACGACTATTCCAAATATTAACTATAATTTAAAGTTAAAATAATTATTTTAACTAATTATTATAACTTGGAATGATTTTGAGAACACAAGAAACGTAACTCAAAAACCTTCAAACTAAGCAAAGGCACGGCCCGTTCGTCTAATAGACGTTAGTACACTGTAGGTAGTCGTGTTGGCTGAGGAGACTTGAGTTACACATACTGAAGACGCAAAACTGTGAGTTCATGTCCCCCTTTTCTCTTTACTGTTTCAGTTTTATAACATCGGGGGTGAAATACATGTTACAATTATTACAGACATTACTTACATGGTATGATTAGCTTAAGGAGGGTTAATACTACTTAGATCATGTGAGTGGGTAGGTAGAACTTAAGGCCATTAATCCTCGTTGTAGGACCGAGGGACATGAGTGATAGATCTATCCGGGTGTAGCGAGCCCCACTCCTGAGTCCGCCGAGTGGACCATGTGGTGACTATGTGCCCGACGCACAAATCTGCTAGGTTTGAGTCTTCCTGCATCACTTCACACATATCATTGGCTTTGCAACCCAATGGTGATCTCTTTTTCCTTAATTGCTACATACCAAGGATTTTTCATACATACAAACACATTATAAAGGTTTATACATATTCACTTACACATGAACTCGCTCAACTTTTGTTGATTTTTCAACTTACATGTATTTCAGAAAAACTAAGGGATCTGGCAAGTGTCTGCATTTGTGTCAAGCTGCGTACTAAATAAAGACGTCATCCATGGTAGTAGGTTCAGGAGGTGTAACCTTTACCTGGACGGCTTACATGTCCTTACACCATGTTTTTATTCAAGTCTTTTATTGTGTCATATGAACACGTTTTAAATTATGTATGGTTGTATCTTGTTTTATGAGTCGACATTTTTAAAAGTGATGTTGTATTGTTATTTCTAAACCTTACTAATGAATGAACATCTCTTGTTTTTATCATATAGCATTGTTATGATTGATTGCTGTGGTATTAAGAAGTCACACCAAATAAACCCACGCTTCCGCAAAAGTCAGGGTGTGACAGAAGCTAGCAAAAAAGAGAACCAAGGAAAGCTTGGCCCAAAATGGGAAGGTCCGTATACCATCCCTGAAGCACATAAAGGTGGATCTTACAAGCTAGCAGACTCAGAGGGTAAAAGGCTTCCAAGGCATTGGAATGGAAAAACCTTGAAAAGGTTCCATGTCTAAATGAGAAAGATTGGTTTGTATTTCACAAGTTACATTTCAAGAGTTGCACTATGAACACCTTTTGTAAAAACAATATCTCTTGAATGAATGAAGTTGTTTTATCAAATTTGTCTTTTTATCCTAAAATCAGGTTGAGAACCTAGCAAAAAACTCCATGGCAAGGGCCATGTAAGGGGATGAGCTCCCAGGCCACATCACTCAATAGGTTCAAGGGTTGAATGGACCTATATAAGGGTTGAGTTCCTAAATCAATACAACTCCATGAGACTTATTATCAAAAATAAAATTGTCTCATAGACAGGTTTGAACAGCCTACACCAAACGTTCCTTAAGCCTTAGAAAAATGACCAACAAACAGGCTTACGAAATCAAATAAAAGAAAATGATGAATAGGATAGGTGTTATGTCTTCTTGTTAAAAATACTAAGGCTAAGTGACTGCAGCACTGAACCCTTTAAGGTATAAAAAAACATAAAGACAACACAAACTTGACAAAGACAAAGTTACAAGAAAGAAGAAATAACCTAAGGAACAATGCAACAACTTGAACAAAAAGTTATAAAAATTCAAAGATACAAACCAAGCAAAATCACAAAATTCAAGAAGCCTCAAAGGCTTCAACCTACATACATGACAATTCAAAGCCTTAAAGGCTTCAACCCACATACGGGATTGCCAAAAAGCTTAAAAGCTTGAAGCCAACCAAGCTGCCTTAACAAAATAGGCACAAGTATAAAAAAACACAACACAAAGGAAATAGTTAAACATAGTATCATAGCAAAGAAAGCCTTGAAAGACTTTCAACCATCCAAACACTAGTTAAAACAAGTCCTAGTGACTTGTAAGTTCAGAGATTGTTCAAACGGCCATACAGGCCTAAAACACAACCACATAACAGGAACCTTAAGGGTTCCTGCAAAACCTAATATTGTTTAAAGTTAACATTACAAACCACATTTTTTTTAAAAAGTGCTAAGAAAGCTATGAATATCATGCATCAGTAGAAGGCTTAGAAGCCGCAGAACTGTTACCTTTGGTCTTCTTAGTCTTCTTGATCTTCTTAGCCTTTGAGCCCTCATCACCAACAGCTGAACCCTCCAAGCTGGCATCTTTAGGAGCATCAAGTTCTCCAGAAAAGGTATCTTCGCTATCTCCTGAATAGGAACGTTTCCTTGAAAGAGAGCTAAGCACTTCGATACATACCTTCTCATTAAGACCATCCGGCTTTAGTTCCTGCAAGACGGAGAGAGGCTTACCATAGCAAGAAGCAACCTGGCTCACATACGGGTATGTTAGCCTCTCCATTTGCTCAACGGAACCCTTGAAGATATCGGAAGCCACGGGACGGTACAAAGGAGATTTTTCTAAAGGATGGCCAGACTCACAAAGCTTATAACCCGCAATAAGACCTTGATGTTTTCCCAGATTGAGCAGTTTAGTGTGAACTTCACCAAGAGCAGAATTAAACTCTTTAGAGTGAAGAAGATATGTAACAACCTGATGAAAACCCTGCTCAATAAGCCACTGCTTATCCCCAGTGGCTTGGGCAACCAAAGCCTTCAAGCCATCTTTTTCTTCATCAAAAGCCTTCTGTTGAACAACCAAGGCCTCCCTATCAGATTTCAGCTTCAATCGGTCAGCTTCGAAACCCTTTTTGAGATCATTCATCTCATTCTCGTGTCTTCTCGTCAACTCACCCATTTTCTTGACCCAAGCCAGCTCCTTTTCAGAAAAACTATCAATCTCCTTCTTCATAGCGGCAATCGAAGCTTTCATCTTTTCCTTCTTCTTAGAGGCCTCCTCATATTCCTGCATGCCTTTGGCAAAACGAGTAACACCTTCAGCCAACAAGGCCGAAAGTTTGCAAGAACTCAGCATCATCCTAGAAATAAGATGATCAGCCTCCATCTCAGATATAGCGCTTCGAACACCGGGAGGAGCGAAATGAGCTAAGGCCTCAGCACAAACAGCCGAGTCTTTGAAACTATCTCCAACTTTAACCCCCCAGTTAGGCACATAAACCTCCTGAACCTCTGAACCTTCGAAGCTCTCAACGCTTTTGACTGACGAACCTTGAATAATAGGTGTCACACCCCAACCGATGGCGGAATCATCGGGGCGCGGCACTAGGCGAATCAGATTGCTCAAGAGAATCCATAACAACTATATTGCGATAATATTTATTACATTCGTTATCCTATACTAACAAATAATACAATCACATAAGTCATCACAGATTTCTTGTCCTCTCGAACAATTCAAATCTGACAACCTAGATTTTAGGTGAGTTTCTAGACTTCCTAGCTTGATTTGATGAAGACTTCAACTACACCTGCAACATACGTTAAAATATTGTCAATACAAAAGTATTGGCGAGTATACAGGTTTGATATGTAGTAGTATAATAGATTAAAAGTGCTGCGAATTTCCACATGCATAAATGTAATACACGACATATATACTCACAATACTGATACTACCAGCTAAGTCCTTGATGCTCGATTCTTCGATGGCATAACTAGACCCCGTCGGACGCAATAGTACTATACTAGTCGTGGTGGGACGTCACGAGTATAAGTCCTAGCACATATGTAACTAGCATCACGTATATCTATGCAAACAGTTATTCGCAAGTGATAAATTGACTGATTAAATGATTCGTTGATGAGTTGGATTTATAAGGAACGTATGTTACACCCAAAATTTGTTAAAAAGGGGTCAAGTATACTCACAGTGCGTATTTGGTTGGATTAACAGGATAATGCCTGAGAGTGCCCTAATTTCAGACTGATTATATGAGTATTGGATAGCGCGTTAAATGATATCGGAATACACGGAATTGAACGAAAATAAGATCAAAGGTTGGCCCGTTCGGGTGGGCTGTCCGATCGAATAGGCTGTTCAATCGGATGGGCAGCCCGATCGGTTGGGCTGTCCGATCGGCTAGCCTGTCCGATCGGTTGGGCCGTCCGATCGGCCAGCCTGTCCGATCGGCTCGCCTGTCCGATCGGTTGGGTTGTTCGATCGCTGGCCCGTCTAGCTGTTTTTGATAATTTTTGCATGTTTTCTGTGGTTTTGGTCGAGATGTTAGCTGTGACGCGTTAAACAACTGAAATTCCATCAAAACCGACTTGTTCTATTGGCCGGGAATCACCCTGTTCCATCAGAACTTGCTGTTCTTGGTGGGTTTCCCTTGTTTAACCCGAAATTGGTTGTTTCATCGTTAGGAATCAGATCTTTGACCAACACGACACTAAGAATGGGTAGAAGGTCGGTATAAGCTCTGATTCCATCGTTTTTGAATACTTTGAGAGTAAAAGAGTTGAAAGAAAGTTGGAAAACCATCCCTCAATCCTCTTATTCATGATGATGTGTAGATCTGATGTGAAAACCTTGTTTATTCTTGTTGAAATCCCTTAAATCTGAGTTGTTCTTGGTGGAATGAGGCTAACACTTGAAGTTCATAAGAACTTCATGATGACATCACTCTAGAACACCCCAAATCCGTTAATTTCACGGTTAAAAGTTGAAATTTGAAAGATAGAAAGGTGAAGGAATGCATATAGATTAAGGAAGTACAAGATTTGAGTTGAAAACTTACAAGAATCGCGAGAAATCGAGAGATAAAGGGGTTGGAACGTCTGGTCGAGCAGCAAAAGTGACAACAAGTGTGTTGGAGGTGAATGAGGGGTATTTATAGGCAAGGATGAAGGAAAAGGAGGGCAAGTTGGCCTGGATCGGACGGCTCGTTCGATCGGCCGGCCCAGCCGTTCGGCTGGCCTGTCCGATCGGCTGGCCCGTCCGTACGGAGGCCTTTCGATCCTTGTTTTTTGGTGCGTTGCGATAGTTTGTGCCACATTTTCATATATTTATATTATTATTTATTTATTATAATTAATCACAAAAGGGTCGTATATACGTATCTATATATTCAATATCCGGTGCGATGAACGAGTTACGCGTGCCTTCGAGTGCGTTCTTTGATGTGATGAGCCACAATGATTATCGGGGTACTACTTGCTCGTATTGCTGTCATCGTCACGATGGCTGGAGACATGGTACTCACCCGATAGTCTTTGTTAGCGTTGATTGTTTACATTTTGACACCTCACGGTTATCGAGGAGGGTGGATTAAGCCCTCACTCAACATCATCGTGAGTGTTTTTATTTATGAAAATAGCTCTGTAATAGTGATAGAATACACGCAGTTATTCGATTACACTCCGATATAGTGATGTATCTGATATGGCTACATTATGATCCGAATCTCTGGTGCTAGGCGTAACGAGTGTAACGAGTAGTAACAACGCACGAAGGTGCGGGTTGTTACAGTCTCCCCTGCTTCAGGAAATTTCGTCCCGAAATTAATCCATTAGTAGGGTTGTAGGAGCTAATGCGAATGAGGGTAGCGATTAAAACGTTTAGATTAGCGAGCGAACGATTAAGATTCAACGAGCGAGAGCGGTGAGAAGATATGATTCGAACAACCAAAAACGATAACACATACAAAAGCGATTCCATAGCGTTTTAAACTTACAGATGGTCGATTAATCTCCGAAGATGCTTTAAGAAAAGCTCCCCATAGTGCGGCGTTAACTGCATCGATGTCCACACCAGCGCTTTGGGAAGGGTCTTTGTTAGTTCAATAAAAGATCTACACCTTTTAAAAGGATTTGGTGGTAAAAATAGTTTTGAAGAAAAACTCTCCTATAACGGGGGTTCGAGCTGAAACTCGATTGTCGAACCATCGTTTTCGGGAAGATTTCTTTTTGTCATTGCAAAAGTTTTAAGGAAAACTGGACTTATGGAACTTCCGTTGGGCATGGAGCTAAACTGATTCGATGTTTTCTTCATGTCGTAAGGAAATTTCACTTGTCCAACGGTTTTAATAAAATAAAATTTTATAAAAATTGGTTTTCCTTAATAGTACGGAAAAACAACTTACATCGAGCCCCACGTGGCACTTTCCCACGAAAGTTTGTTAATATGATTAAAACACTTATATATAGGAAGTACTAGTGGCGTATCCACCATGTTTTGCCCATATTACCTCTGTTTCGTGAGGCGGTGTCACGCGTGCCGATAAGACACAGATAGAATTTCGTTCCCTTGGTCCAAGCGATAGAGTGCCAGACCGAGTCGTAAATAGAAGAGAATCGGATGTGGTCAAAGCGTTGATAGCGAGTGCGAGTAGATCGATAAGCGATGGCGAATGACGCGATTTCGACTGCGACCAATGCGATTTCGATTCGTTCCCACGTAAAAACCCACATGGCATGTTTCCACGAGATTTGCTAATACGGCAAACACCATGTTTCCCCATATTTAGTTTTGTCTCGTGAAGCGATGTCATGTATCTTAATATTACACCAACTGTGGTGATTCCCAAGCGATAATCGAAGAACTGAATAGCGATAAGCAATAGACTCTAATAAATGATAAGTGACAATTGTTGCGTTGCGAGCGATATGCGATTCGATTGAGTTGAATACACCACAACATTAACTAATATTATCCTGCATGGCCTTTTTCCATGAAAGGCTGCTAATATGGTTAAAACATCACCATGTTTCAGCCCTATTAGTTTTGTCTCATGAAGCGAGGTCGTGCGTGCTAACATAATACAAATAACACGAACATCAAATGCGATAAGAGTATCGAGTTGATGAAATAGGCGCGAAATGTGTTAAAGCGAAAAGCGGCGAGTGACTTTCGATACTCGTCTAGCGATCCACGATAAGCGATCTACACCAAACGATAGTGGTTCGCACAATAGTCAATAACTACTGGTAGGGATTGCGAGATCAGCACAAGATGCGATTACTGTGACAACTCGAGTTTCTGACTTTCACTTTCGCATTAAATGCGCGTTGACTTTGACTGTTTAGTTGTTTGGATTGTGGACTTGAAATTGTACGCGTTGTATTTTAATGAAACGTATTGTAGTTTTGCCTAAATGTGATTACTTGCTGTGGTAGAAAATAATATTAGAATTATTATTTAAAACATTTAGTCTAGATCTCGAAACATATCCTTCGATTCGAAAGATAACCTTAGGTTCGAAGGATCTCGAAACATACCCTTCGAGCAAAGATAGGATCCCTCGACATCTTTCGGCCAGAAGGACCACGAAACATATCCTTCGACCAAGGATTTTATCCTTCGACATCTTTCGGCCCAGTCTTTCTAATGGGCTTGGCCCATTCCTGTGATACGTTTATATACGTGATGCATGTAACCGGCAGTTAGTTTTCACAAACCCTAATACCCTTCTCTCTCTCTCGAAGTCTTGTAGTCGGCTGAAAGTTCTTGTGCACCCGAAACCCCACTAGTTTCAATCCCCTAATCCGGTTAGTGTTTCACTATCATCGTTGATGACATGATGTTATTATTATTACATGCTTTGATTAGAACGATTAGAATTGATTGTATGTTGAATGATATGGATCGTATAAAGATGATCTTGTAGTTGTATTGCATGATAATAAGTTTAAATCGATTCAATGATGCTTGTTATGTTACTGTGACGATGTATGCTCCGGATTGATAACTTGTTGATATATTAGTGAAATCGGGTTATTATGAAATCAGTTTACATGAGGTTGTTATGTCTTAATAGTAATCCGAATGAATATGGTTATTGTTCATGATTTTCGGTTAGGGTTCCTGAGATTGAATATATGAAATATGCTTGTTTGATCGGCTGTATGTTAATCGAGAAATTGGAAACCTGTTGATTGATAATTGTTATGTTTGGAAACAATGTAACAAATTCAGTAAATTTAGGAAACACGTAACTGATATTTATCGAAAGATGGTAGTTAGTCGAAACATAGTAGTGACCGAAAGATACTTGTCCTTCGAACCATAGGAGCATTGACCGAAGGATAGCATTGACCGAAGGATAGCATTGACCGAAACATAATTAGGTTGACCGAAAGATGACAGTTTGGTCGAAAGATGGCATTGGTTCGAAACATAACATTCGGTCCGAAGGATAACTGTGATAACTGTTTGTCGAAAGATCACTAATGTACCGAAAGATAAAGGTGGATCGAAAGATATATAATTATGAACATATTTTGAATGTTGGAATGTATGTTTGATTTATTTGGCATGCCATGCTTAGTGATGAATGTTAACATTGGTATTCGTGTACACTAGCTGATGATTTGATGTGAAACAATACGTGTTGTGCCGATATGCAAACTGACTGTTATGTGAACATTAAATTGCATGCGTATCATTTCGAACATGAACTGATTTGTTATACGTGCATACAATAGGACGTGATTAATTACTTGTGAGTGCATAACCTAGCATACCGAGCAAACCAAGGTGAGTTCACACAGCCAAGGCATGGGTTCCCAGGGTGGGAATGGGTTGGATGATTATTTGTGCATGCTTAAATGATACTTGTCGAACTGCCTTCGCACACACCCTGGTTGGTAAAGACTATGGTCGCGAACGAACTACTCAACTGCCTTCGCACACACCCTGGTCGGTAAAGACTATGGTCGCGAACTGATCAATTGCCTTCGCACACACCCTGGTCGGTAAAGACTACGGTCGCGAACTAATGAACCTAATCTTCGCACACATGCCTGTGAGGCCGCGATGGAACTGATACGATATGAGCCTTAATTGAACGAACGCATTATTACCCAAACTAAACTATTAACTGTGAACTCGCTCAACTAGTTTGTTGATCATTCTGTTACATGCCTTGCAGATCGTTAGGTACTTGGAGCTTGCACTGGAGAAGCGGGTCGTTGTGGACAAGGATCGTGGCTTTTCTGTTGAACTATTATGACACTTAAAATTGTTAACTACTACTGGATTATTTACTATGCTTCCGCTACATTTTGAAACTATGGTTTTGTTTGAACACCTTTCGTGTTGAATGGATGGTTTACTTTTATTTTACTTGATATTAATTGCATGTTCAATATGATTGGTGGCTTGATCCTGGTCAGTCACGCTCCCAAGCGGTGATACTCCGCGTGTGGATTTTGGGGGTGTGACAGATTGGTATCAGAGCCATTGGTTATAGAGAACTTGGTTTTAATATGGAAAAACGTTTTTATTAAAACCAGACTATAACCAGAACAGTGCTCTCAACGATCCACAACGACGCTTCGCTCCACGTGCAAGACTCAACTTCCTAGGTAATAAGGTTTATGTTTATTGCCTACATGCTAGAATTTGCATAGAACTTTGCTCGTAGTATGCTTACATTACCTTGCTCACAACTTGTCATTGCATGAGAATACTTATGTGCTTACACTCTTCTGTCATCGCACTATTCGCGAACCTTTCTCACTTATGTTGCCTTTGATGTGAAGATCAATGGCCGCACGAATTACCATGACTCAAGCCCAGCTAGAGGCTCTCGTTGCTGCGGCAGTTGCAGCCGCCCAAGTAGGTAGTATACCCTGCAGTATAGACACTAGGATCTTTAGATCCTACATAAATTCTCGTACTTAACTTTGCCCTATTCTTACACAATAGGTCAACCCGCTCAGCAACAACCTGGGTGCACCTTCAAGAATTTCATGGAATGTCGTCCTAGTTCGTTCAGTGGCACGGAGGGAGCAGTTGGACTCCTCCATTGGTTTGAAAAGCTCGAGTCGGTTTTCGAAATGTGTGAATGCCCTGAGGCTCGCAGGGTGAAGTTCGCCACTGGCACACTTGAAGGGATTGCGCTCACTTGGTGGAACGCACAAGTGCAGATCTTAGGGTTGGCAGCTGCTAACGCCACACCCTGGAATGAATTCAAAGAACTGACCAAGAGGGAATACTGCACTAGAGAAGACATTCACAAGTTGGAGGACGAGTTGTATAACTTGAAAATGGTTGGTTCGGAAATCGAAGCTTACACCAAGAGATCGAAGGAGTTGGCTGTGTTATGTCCAACTATGGTGGACCCTCCATACAAGCGTATTGAGTTGTACCTCAAAGGTTTGGCACCAGAAATACAGAGCCACGTTACCTCGGCTAATCTCAACAATATCCAGGAAATACAGCGTCTCGCTCATCGCATCACCGATCAGGCAGTGGATCAGAATAAACTGCCAAAGCGTGTCGGCGCTACTGCTACAGTCACTCCAGCTGCTACTTCTGCTACACCCAGCGACAACAAGAGAAAATGGGATGGGGATTCCAGCAGGGGATCGGTGTCTGTTCAGTCCCAAACTCAGCAACGTCGCACCAACGATTACCAGAGTCCGAGTCAGCAATCATCGGGAAGTCAGGGACAACGTGGTTATCAGGGAAATCATCCGTGGTGCAACAGGTGCAACAAACACCACAGTGGAAGGTGTCGGAAAGATCGCTGTCAAAGATGCCACAAGATGGGCCATGAGGCCAAAGATTGTAGAAGCGCGCGACCAGTAAACCAGAACCAGCAACTCCCACCGCCAGCTCCACAGAATCAGCAGCAGCAGCCACAGCGTGGAAATCGGGGATGTTTCCAGTGTGGGGCTGAAGGTCATTACAAACGCGATTGCCCTCAGTTGAACCAGAATCGCAACAACAACAACAACAACCAGGGCAACGGAAATAACAACAATCAGGGTAATGGTAACAACAACAACGGGGGAAACAACAACAACAACGGCAATGAAGCTCGTGGTCGTGCTTTTGTGTTGGGTCGAGGAGACGCAGTGAATGATCCCAATGTGGTTATGGGTAAGTTTCTTCTCGACGATATTTATGTTACTGTCTTATTTGATTCGGGTGCTGATACAAGCTATATGTCATTGAAAATGAGTAAATTATTAAAACGTACACCAACACCCCTAGACACCAAACACGTCGTAGAACTAGCCAATGGTAAAAGTGTAGAAGCCGCACAGGTAGTCAAGGGTTGTAGTATTGTTCTAGCGGGTCAGACTTTCTCGACTGATCTCATACCCATAGTTTTGGGTAGTTTCGACGTCGTCATTGGTATGGATTGGTTATCCCAACATCATGCGGAGATCTTATGCAAAGAAAAAGTTATTCGTATTCCTCGCTCCAGTCAAGAACCTCTCGAGGTACAAGGTGACAAGAGTGGTGCTGTGGTTGGCATCATCTCATTCTTAAAGGCGCAGAAATGTTTACGAAAGGGACATACTGCCATTTTGGCACTTGTCACTGACGCATCAGCAAAGGAAAAGAAGCTGGAGGATATACCAGTTGTGCGTGATTTTCCTCAAGTGTTTCCTGAAGATTTACCTGGTTTACCTCCTCATCGCCAAGTCGAGTTTCAGATTGAGTTAGCTCCTGGAGCAGCACCAATAGCCCGCGCACCGTATCGTTTAGCTCCAACCGAACTGGAAGAACTGTCGAAGCAGCTACAAGAGCTCTTGGAAAAGGGCTTTATTCGTCCAAGCTCTTCGCCTTGGGGAGCTCCAGTGTTATTTGTAAAGAAGAAAGACGGTACGTTCAGGATGTGCATCGACTACCGTGAACTCAATAAGGTGACGGTGAAGAACCGTTATCCTCTTCCGCGCATAGATGACCTATTCGACCAGTTGCAAGGGTCGTGTTACTATTCCAAGATTGATTTAAGGTCAGGGTATCATCAGCTGAGAGTCCGGGATGAGGACGTCTCCAAAACCGCTTTCAGAACTCGTTACGGACATTACGAGTTTCTTGTCATGCCATTCGGGCTTACGAACGCGCCAGCAGTCTTCATGGATCTTATGAACAGGGTGTGCAAACCGTATCTTGATAAGTTTGTTATCGTCTTCATCGACGACATTTTGATTTACTCCAAGAGTCAGGAGGAGCACGAGCAGCACTTACGTCTTATCTTGGAACTTCTTCGAAAAGAGCAATTGTACGCAAAGTTTTCAAAATGCGACTTCTGGCTTCGTGAAGTCCACTTCTTAGGCCATGTAGTGAACAAGGATGGGATTCATGTCGATCCGTCCAAGGTTGATTCGATCAGAAACTGGCCAGCACCACGTACACCGACAGAAATACGCCAATTCTTGGGTTTGGCGGGTTACTACAGGCGATTTATTAAAGACTTCTCCAAGATCGCGCAACCACTTACTATGCTAACACAGAAAGGTGTCGTTTACAGATGGGGTAATACGCAAGAGACCGCTTTTCAGTACTTAAAGGATAGGCTTTGCAGCGCACCTATTCTCTCATTGCCAGAGGGCACAGATGACTTCATGGTATACTGTGATGCATCCATCCAGGGTCTTGGATGTGTGTTGATGCAACGTGATAAAGTGATAGCCTACGCTTCGCGGCAACTCAAGGTTCATGAACGGAACTACACGACGCACGATTTAGAGCTGGGAGCTGTTGTTTTCGCGCTTAAGATATGGCGACACTACCTGTACGGTACCAGGTGCACGATTTACACCGATCACAGGAGTCTCGAGCATATTCTTAAGCAAAAGGATTTGAATATGCGTCAACGGAGATGGGTTGAACTTCTGAACGACTACGAATGCGCCATCAAGTATCATCCAGGCAAGGCCAATGTTGTGGCTGATGCCCTTAGTCGGAAAGACACTCTACCTAAGCGCGTGCGAGCGCTACAGCTTACTATTCAGTCCAGTCTTCCTGCACAGATACGAGCTGCTCAGTTAGAAGCACTGAAACCCGAAAACGTCAAAGCTGAAGCCTTACGCGGTTCAAGGCAACGCATGGAACAAAAGGAAGACGGCGCCTACTACGTAACGGGGCGTATTTGGGTCCCACTTTATGGCGGTTTACGCGAACTTGTAATGGATGAAGCTCACAAGTCTCGCTATTCGGTACATCCAGGGTCGGATAAAATGTACCACGACATCAGTACCACTTATTGGTGGCCTAGTATGAAGGCTCACATCGCTACATACGTTGGAAAATGCTTAACCTGTGCGAGAGTCAAGGTTGAATATCAGAAACCAGCTGGTCTACTTCAGCAGCCCAAGATACCGCAGTGGAAATGGGAAGAAATTTCCATGGATTTCGTTACGGGCTTACCTAGATCCCAGCGTGGGAATGACACTATTTGGGTGATCGTTGATCGACTCACAAAGTCTGCTCACTTCTTGGCTATCAAAGAAACGGATAAGTTTTCTACCTTAGCAGACATTTACTTGAAAGAAGTTGTTTCGAGGCACGGAGTGCCCACCTCTATTATTTCGGATCGCGATGCACGATTCACGTCAGAGCTTTGGCAAGCGATGCACAAATCCTTCGGCTCACGATTAGACATGAGCACAGCATATCATCCTCAGACGGATGGGCAGTCTGAGCGAACTATCCAAACTTTAGAAGACATGCTTCGAGCGTGTGTCATCGATTTCGGCAACGGCTGGGAAAAACACCTCCCTTTAGTGGAGTTTTCATACAATAACAGTTACCACACCAGCATTCAAGCCGCTCCATTCGAGGCATTGTACGGACGTAAATGCCGGTCACCTCTCTGTTGGGCAGAGGTGGGGGATAGTCAGATTACGGGTCCAGAGATTGTAGTGGACGCCACAGAAAAGATTGCGCAGATACGACAACGCATGGCGGCAGCACGCGACCGTCAGAAAGCCTACGCGGACAAGCGTAGAAAACCATTGGAATTTGAGGTCGGGGACCGGGTTTTATTGAAAGTTTCACCCTGGAAGGGTGTGGTTCGATTTGGCAAACGAGGCAAACTGAATCCGCGGTACGTCGGACCATTCGAAATCTTAGAAAAGATTGGCAAAGTAGCCTACAGATTAAACCTACCAGCTGAACTCGGTGCAGTTCACAATGTATTTCACGTGTCGAATCTGAAGAAATGTCTATCAGATGAAACCCTTATAGTTCCTTTTAAGGAACTCACTATCGACGAGCGGTTGCAGTTCGTCGAGGAACCAGTTGAAATCACGGACCGGGATGTTAAGGTCCTCAAACACAAGAGAATCCCTCTTGTCCGAGTTCGTTGGAACTCCCAGCGTGGTCCAGAGTATACCTGGGAACGCGAAGATCAGATGAAAGAAAAGTATCCCCAGTTATTCGAAACCAATGCATCCACTTCTGAGGCTGAAGCTACTACTACTGAATTTCGGGACGAAATTCCAAATCAACGGGGGGATGATGTGACACCCCAGGAAAACCAGTGAACGAGGTAACTTGCCTAGCTTCCTCAGTGAGTGCGTACCAAATTTCGGGGCGAAATTTCTTTTAAGTTGGGGATAATGTGACAACTCGAGTTTCTGACTTTCACTTTCGCATTAAATGCGCGTTGACTTTGACTGTTTAGTTGTTTGGATTGTGGACTTGAAATTGTACGCGTTGTATTTTAATGAAACGTATTGTAGTTTTGCCTAAATGTGATTACTTGCTGTGGTAGAAAATAATATTAGAATTATTATTTAAAACATTTAGTCTAGATCTCGAAACATATCCTTCGATTCGAAAGATAACCTTAGGTTCGAAGGATCTCGAAACATACCCTTCGAGCAAAGATAGGATCCCTCGACATCTTTCGGCCAGAAGGACCACGAAACATATCCTTCGACCAAGGATTTTATCCTTCGACATCTTTCGGCCCAGTCTTTCTAATGGGCTTGGCCCATTCCTGTGATACGTTTATATACGTGATGCATGTAACCGGCAGTTAGTTTTCACAAACCCTAATACCCTTCTCTCTCTCTCGAAGTCTTGTAGTCGGCTGAAAGTTCTTGTGCACCCGAAACCCCACTAGTTTCAATCCCCTAATCCGGTTAGTGTTTCACTATCATCGTTGATGACATGATGTTATTATTATTACATGCTTTGATTAGAACGATTAGAATTGATTGTATGTTGAATGATATGGATCGTATAAAGATGATCTTGTAGTTGTATTGCATGATAATAAGTTTAAATCGATTCAATGATGCTTGTTATGTTACTGTGACGATGTATGCTCCGGATTGATAACTTGTTGATATATTAGTGAAATCGGGTTATTATGAAATCAGTTTACATGAGGTTGTTATGTCTTAATAGTAATCCGAATGAATATGGTTATTGTTCATGATTTTCGGTTAGGGTTCCTGAGATTGAATATATGAAATATGCTTGTTTGATCGGCTGTATGTTAATCGAGAAATTGGAAACCTGTTGATTGATAATTGTTATGTTTGGAAACAATGTAACAAATTCAGTAAATTTAGGAAACACGTAACTGATATTTATCGAAAGATGGTAGTTAGTCGAAACATAGTAGTGACCGAAAGATACTTGTCCTTCGAACCATAGGAGCATTGACCGAAGGATAGCATTGACCGAAGGATAGCATTGACCGAAACATAATTAGGTTGACCGAAAGATGACAGTTTGGTCGAAAGATGGCATTGGTTCGAAACATAACATTCGGTCCGAAGGATAACTGTGATAACTGTTTGTCGAAAGATCACTAATGTACCGAAAGATAAAGGTGGATCGAAAGATATATAATTATGAACATATTTTGAATGTTGGAATGTATGTTTGATTTATTTGGCATGCCATGCTTAGTGATGAATGTTAACATTGGTATTCGTGTACACTAGCTGATGATTTGATGTGAAACAATACGTGTTGTGCCGATATGCAAACTGACTGTTATGTGAACATTAAATTGCATGCGTATCATTTCGAACATGAACTGATTTGTTATACGTGCATACAATAGGACGTGATTAATTACTTGTGAGTGCATAACCTAGCATACCGAGCAAACCAAGGTGAGTTCACACAGCCAAGGCATGGGTTCCCAGGGTGGGAATGGGTTGGATGATTATTTGTGCATGCTTAAATGATACTTGTCGAACTGCCTTCGCACACACCCTGGTTGGTAAAGACTATGGTCGCGAACGAACTACTCAACTGCCTTCGCACACACCCTGGTCGGTAAAGACTATGGTCGCGAACTGATCAATTGCCTTCGCACACACCCTGGTCGGTAAAGACTACGGTCGCGAACTAATGAACCTAATCTTCGCACACATGCCTGTGAGGCCGCGATGGAACTGATACGATATGAGCCTTAATTGAACGAACGCATTATTACCCAAACTAAACTATTAACTGTGAACTCGCTCAACTAGTTTGTTGATCATTCTGTTACATGCCTTGCAGATCGTTAGGTACTTGGAGCTTGCACTGGAGAAGCGGGTCGTTGTGGACAAGGATCGTGGCTTTTCTGTTGAACTATTATGACACTTAAAATTGTTAACTACTACTGGATTATTTACTATGCTTCCGCTACATTTTGAAACTATGGTTTTGTTTGAACACCTTTCGTGTTGAATGGATGGTTTACTTTTATTTTACTTGATATTAATTGCATGTTCAATATGATTGGTGGCTTGATCCTGGTCAGTCACGCTCCCAAGCGGTGATACTCCGCGTGTGGATTTTGGGGGTGTGACAATTACGATTTCGAGTCACATAACGAGTGATTTTTGATTGCGAGATAGATCTAGCAAAGCTGCAATCGAGTTGCGATATGGACTTACGACCAGTCTTGCGTTGCTCCAATTGCTCTTCGGGGTGAACTTACCTAAGTCCATCGATGTGGCAATTGTGTTGCGTTCGCAGACTTACGAAAAGTCTCGCAGCGATGCGATTTAGTTTGTTACGCCTTGCGATCGATTGGTATTGTGTCGAAAATATCCATAATAATATAATAGGTCTAATAACGTCCAACTCCACATAGCACTTTCTTCATGAAACTTCGGTAGTATGGTAAAGCACACCTTGCGTTACCCCTACTACTTATGCCCCGTGATTTGGTGTCACGCTTTGTTGACATGGCCAAGACGCTTATATATAGGACGTACCAGCGGCGTATCCACCACGCTTGACCATGCTTTCAAACGTTATGGCACCATTAGAATTTCACTACGATCTTGTGCATTAACCAAAATAATCCCGTGTGCACCCGCGATTAGTTGTTCCTTGCACGTCTATCGTACCTCGTTCTAAGAGTGTTTTAAGGGTGAAATACATTATATAGTACATAGTACTAGCGTTTAAATGGTGCGCGAGTATAAGAGAAATAGAATTCACACGCGATGATAGATGAAACAAGTTCCACACATAAAAGAAATTGACGGCGATGAGTCGTATTATTACAACAACATTAGAAACAACCTAACGTTGCTGGGGAGTACTTCTGCGGAGGCCGCGGTTGTTACTGAAATCCCTCAAAGCTGCGGTCCTGCGCGGCAGTGCTGTGTATGATGACCATAACAGTTGCAATTTGTGCAATAGCGACAATTTGCTTCAGGCGGGTGATGATACGTGCACGTGAAACACAGGGGATGAGGCCCATTGTAAGCACGTTTTAGTTGAACCGGGACCGCTCGGAGAGGTTCTGGTTGCGACAGTCCAGTTGTTGCAGAGTCTGGGCTCATGGTCTTCCGTTTGCGGTCGGGTTGATCTTCTCGGGATGATGCGGTGTTGTCGGTGGATTCGTCTGGGGATATGCTGGGAACATCCTCGGAACAATCCTCAGGAGAACCTTCAGAGGAGTCGCTAGATGAACCATCAGCCGATTCGCCAGAGGAATCGTCAGAGGAGTTGATGATGATTGCTTGATGAGCTTGTTTAACAGGCTTCTTGGAGAAAGATCCGTCCAAGACTCGTTTGCTGTTGATCTCTGCGGCTAAACGGTAGGCTTCTTCGATGGTAGCAGGTCTTGCAGCTTCGACAAAATCACCCACACACTCAGGCAAGCCACGGATGTACTTTGGAATGGCTTTTTCTGAAGTGTTGACTTGACTTGGGCAGATTGTACTAAGCTGCTTGAACCTTGTGGTATAGCCAGCATTGTCACCTTTGGTTTGCTTGATTTCCCAAAATTCGTTTTCTAGCTTCTGGACTTCGTGAGGAGGAAAGTACTCTTCCCTCATGAGTTTCTTCAGCTCATCCCAAGAGAGGGCGTAAGCTGCGGAGATCCCACGTTTGTTGCGTTCGGCGGTCCACCAGTCGAGTGCCCGTGATTGAAATACTCCGGTAGCGCAAGTAGTACGGAAACTATCGGGACACCCACTTTGACGAAGGGTAACTTCGATAGAATCGAACCACTGGAGTAGTTAGGTCACACCTCCTTCACCTGTGAATTCCATCGGGTCACATGCTTTGAAGTGTTTGTAGAGAAAAGTAGATTGCGGCGCTTCCGTCTTAGAGTCCTTCGAGGCTTGAGAGTTGCTGAGAGAGTGCACTTGAGCGACAATTTGAGGAATGAGCTTGACCACTACCTTGGTCACAAGCGAGGCAATCCTCTTATCGGCGCTTCGTTTGGCTCTTCTCCTAGTTGTTCGTCTCGAGGTAGAGTTGTTGGAAGGCATCTAGACAGAGAGGGATTTGGAATTAGATTCAATCATAATGATTTTGAGTTTACGATGTGATTGAGCGCGATCGAAACTTGTAATGTGCAATATAAATAGACTTCACATAGGAGCCACATAAGAGACACGAAACTTCCTAGATTCTCACACAATGTTTTGATTGTACCTAGATATAGATAGTTGTAGTTTATACTTACACACATATATTATGGTTTAGATTGCGCGAGGACGCGTTGAGAGAGAGAATGAGAGGGAAAAGCGGGCAATTAGACATTAGTTTTGTTGCGAACATTCGGTCTTTGTTTTGGATTGCGATGGCTGTGCGAGTTTTGCGTTTTGTAAAACAGGGAGCGAAAATTGGTAATCGTAATTAAACACATAAAACATAAGTTCATCAAATCGTAAAATCGGCGAGTCGTAGGCTTGGTAGAGTACTCGGAGTGCCTCGGGTGTTTAGGCGTCGACTACCCAAGGTAACCCAATCACACCCAACAAGTTTGCGCACGCGCGTTGACTTTGGAGACTTATGCTTCCACTAGGATGCAGCTCATGGCATTCGTCCTCTTAGTCATCGCGTGGCTCGAGTCATTGTGGTGGTCGAGTCCTTGGTGAGAGCTTTTTGAAAACTATTTTTAGGGAGTGGAACGGTTCATTAAGGTACGGGTTTCACCCCTGACTTAACAGTTTCGTTCCTAATTGTGGTTGTGCTCATCGAATGAATCCGAGAGCTCCACTAGAATTTCGAAATGGAGGATTTCGTCGAGGTATGGATGTCACTCCTAACTCAACGAAAGATTCTCGTGCTGGAAGAATGCGCTGAGTGAGCAATCCTATCGAGAGTTATTAGTTTTCACACCTGGTCTCGACTGGATTACTCGGTTGTGAGATGCCAGTATTTTCAAAAACATGTGTATTGTGTCAGCCTTAGGAAAGGCTAGGTAGTATTCCAGCCTTAGGAAAGGCTTCTTCGTGTGAAGTTGTAGTATGCGGGGTTCACACAAAGTCGTAGTTTTTGCAATTTTGATCGAAAGCATCAGGTAGGCGCAATACAAACCCTACTGGGTTCATACGAGTCAGCCTGTGGGTGCTTAGACTATAGACTAGGTCTATTTCTAAGACGTCGACCCGGACTAGGTCGAGTCTTGCCTAATTCCGTATAGTTATGGCTCTGATACCAATCTGTCACACCCCAACCGATGGTGGAATCATCGGGGTGCGGCACTAGGTGAATCAGATTGCTCAAGAGAATCCATAACAACTATATTGCGATAATATTTATTACATTCGTTATCCCATACTAACAAATAATACAATCACATAAGTCATCACAGATATCTTGTCCTCTCGAACAATTCAAATCCAACAACCTAGATTTTAGGTGAGTTTCTAGACTTCCTAGCTTGATTTGATGAAGACTTCAACTAAACCTGCAACATACATTAAAATATTGTCAATACAAAAGTATTGGCGAGTATACAGGTTTGATATGTAGTAGTATAATAGATTAAAAGTGCTGCGAATTTCCACATGCATAGACGTAATAC
Organism: Helianthus annuus; assembly: GCF_002127325.2. Classification (NCBI taxonomy): domain Eukaryota; kingdom Viridiplantae; phylum Streptophyta; class Magnoliopsida; order Asterales; family Asteraceae; genus Helianthus; species Helianthus annuus. Next base: position 81,806,951 of record NC_035435.2, read on the forward strand.
ACGACATATATACTCACAAAACTGATACTACCAGCTAAGTCCTCGATGCTCGATTCTTCGATGGCATAACTAGACCCCGTCGGGTGCAATAGTACTATACTAGTCGTGGTGGGACGTCACGAGTATAAGTCCTAGTACATATGTAACTAGCATCACGTATATCTATGCAAACAGTTATTCGCAGGTGATAAATTGACTGATTAAATGATTCGTTGATGAGTTCGATTTATAAGGAACGTATGTTACACCCAAAATTCGATAAAAAGGGGTCAAGTATACTCATAGTGCGTATTTGGTTGGATTAACGGGAAAATGCCTGAGAATGCCCTGATTTCAGACTGATTCTATGAGTATTGGATAGCGCGTAAAATGATATCGGAATACACGGAATTGAACGAAAATCAGATCAAAGGTTGGCCCGTTAGGATGGGCTGTCCGATCGAATAGGCTGTTCGATCGGATGGGCAGCCCGATCGGTGGGGCTATCCGATCGGCCAGCCTGTCCGATTGGCTAGCCTGTCCGATCAGTTGGGCCGTCCGATCGGCCAGCCTGTCCGATCGGCTAGCCTGTCCGATCAGTTGGGCCGTCCGATCGGCCAGCCTGTCCGATCGGCTAGCCTGTCCGATCGGTTGGGCTGTTCGATCGGCTGGCCCGTCCAGCTGTTTTCGATAATTTTTGCATGTTTTCTGTGGTTTTGGTCGAGATGTTTGCTGTGACGTGTTAAACAACTGAAATTCCATCAAAACCGACTTGTTCTATTGGCCGGGAATCACCCCGTTCCATCAGAACTTGCCGTTCTTGACGGTTTTCCCTTGTTTAACCCAAAATTGGTTGTTTCATCGTTAGGAATCAGATCTTTGACCAACACGACACTAAGAATGGGTAGAAGGTCGGTATAAGCTCCGATTCCACCGTTTTTGAATACTTTGAGAGTAAAAGAGTTGAAAGAAAGTTGGAAAACCATCCCTCAATCCTCTTATTCATGATGATGTGTAGATATGATGTGAAAACCTTGTTTATTCTTGTGGAAATCCCTTAGATCTGAGTTGTTCTTGGTGGAATAAGGCCAACACTTGAAGTTCATAAGAACTTCATGATGACATCACTCTAGAACACCCCAAATCCGTTAATTTCACGGTTAAAAGTTGAAATTTGAAAGATAGAAAGGTGAAGGAATGCATATAGATCAAGGAAGTACAAGATTTGAGTTGAAAACTTAAAAGAATCACGAGAAATCGAGAGATAAAGGGGTTGGAACGTCTGGTCGAGCAGCAACAGTGACAACAAGTGTGTTGGAGGTGAATGAGGGGTATTTATAGGCAAGGAAGAAGGAAAAGGAGGGCAAGTTGGCCTGGATCGGACGGCCCTTTCGATCGGCCGGCCCAGCCGTTCGGCTGGCCTGTCCGATCGGCTGGCCCAGCCGTTCGGCTGGCCCGTCCGTACGGAGGCCTTTCGATCCTCGTTTTTTGGTGCGTTGCGATAGTTTGGGACACATTTTCATATATTTATATTATTATTTATTTATTTATTATAATTAATCACAAAAGGGTCGTATATACGTATCTATATATTCAATATTCTGTGCGATGATCGAGTTACGCGTGCCTTCGAGTGCGTTCTTTGATGTGATGAGCCACAATGATTATCGGGGTACTACTTGCTCGTATTGCTGTCATCGTCACAATGGCTGGAGACATGGTACTCACCCGATAGTCTTTGTTAGCGTTGATTGTTTACGTTTTGACACCTCACGGTTATCGAGGAGGGTGGATTAAGCCCTCACTCAACATCATCGTGAGTGTTTTTCTTTATGAAAATAGCTCTGTAATAGTGATAGAATACGCGCAGTTATTCGATTACACTCCGATATAGTGATGTATCTGATATGGCTACATTATGATCCGAATCTCTGGTGCTAGGCGTAACGAGTGTAACGAGTAGTAACAATGCACGAAGGTGCGGGTTGTTACAATAGGAATGCTACCTTTGTTAACTAACTTTTTCTTTTTTGCTTGAAACAATTAACTCCTTCTCCTTACCCTTGCTGACGTCAATAGCCTGATCTGCTGATACTTCAGTATCATCACTAACATCAATAGCCTCCGAACCAGATGGCTGATCTACACCTTTCAGATAGCGTTTTGAACGAAGATTGGAAACCTTGGGAGCAGTAGCCTTGGTAAAGCCTTTAACATTTGGGACATTTACATACCCAGAACCCTCGAACCTATAATCAGAACCCCTAACAACCGCATCCTCACCCGGAGTAGCAGCAACATCATCATAGGCAACGTCGGAGGTATCATCACTTTTGATAAAGTCAAGTGCAGACATAACTGCAAAACAAACATAAAAACACATGAGCAAACAAAGAAATAGGAACACAAGAACACGAGAAGAACAAATGCATACCCTTCCCATCTCTCATGAGCACCGGGTCTCGATCACATTTTCCCACAATTTACTAAGACCCAATAACACCAACAAATGCTCGGGAAAGGGACGAAGCCTTGAAGAACACTCCCTAAGAGTTTCTAAAAACCGAGTATTTATATCAGACGCAGAAGGCTCAGATTCGTTCAAAACGGCATCCGGGTGTCTCCAAACAAGTTTAAAAGGAACAATTTCCTCTTACACCCAGAAAAACCGGTCTTTCCAGACCCCATGGGTAGAAACCATAGACGAAATCAAGCAGGTGTCAACTTGAGTGGTCTCGAAGGTAAACCAATCACCATTCTTAGCCAATCGGAAAAAACGGCGGAATGATAAAAGAGTGGGATCATACCCGGAAGCCCGACACAAAATTTCAAAATGTAAAACCCTAGCCATTCCAAGGGGGTGAACTTGACCAAAAGATATGCGATAATATTCCAAGATATTCAAAACAAAGTTTGAAAACGGATGACGAAGATTTGAAAACTCAAAATGTCGACAATACAAAGCAATCGAACCAGGGGGACATTGATCGATAGACTTATCACAAGCCGGTGCAACCGGTTTAAACTTCGTCCCTATTCCCCACTCCATACAAAACAAATCGACTTCCTCTTGAGTCATTCGAGAAAACGAATTTGCCAAATCCTTACGAGCACCCATGATATGAGAAATTAAATAGAAAATAAGCAAAGGAAACTAACCTGTTTTGAAAAAGGGGGAAAACTTGAGAAAAAAGAGAGCAAGTAATGTTCTTCTGTTAAAATATATGTAAATTAATGAGATAGAAAGTAATATAATTAGGCGATAGAATTAAAACCGCCGCCTGACAAACTGCCACAAGTCATGTCAACTGTCTTGTCAAAATTCAAAATTCAAAAACCTCAACCGTTTCCAACCCTTCAAGCTTTGAACCCTTGAAGCCTTTAGGCAGTAAAATACATGTATAAAAGTCAGAAGTCTTTGAGCTCATTTCCCAAAAACCTCTGACTTGGGGGGCTGATGACGGGGGTAGCCCAAGACCAAATATAAATGACTTAAATACGTGAATGTTCAAAAGGCAAAATGGTTCAAAGGTTAAAAACCTGGGGAGTTGAGATAAAGCAATGCGGGAACAGTAAAAGGTCACGTCTCTAGATTGCTTCACCAACTCACCAGCCGAAAAAGCAACGCAGGTCCACAGAGCACACTCTTTTATCCGCGGGTCAAAAGGCTTCAACCCCCCGAAAGGGTAAGTCCCCCACTGCAAACATGTTCACTAGTCAAACACATTCCTCTTTGAGTGATGTCTTCTCCTATAAATTAGACACTTCATTTACTAAGCTGGACATTCGGATCAGCTCTGATTCTGGGAGAATCTCTGATCATTGCTTCATGCGAGTCACTTGCTTTCACATTCAACACACACATTCCTTTTGCTTACACATCCGAATCTGAACACAATTCAGAGGAGGATCTTCAGCAAACAACAAAAACAATCTAATGAACCTCTCTCCACGTCTTGCAAACGTGGGGGGACCCCACGGCCTGCGTTAGAAAAAGTTGAACCCTTCAACCCCTTTACCTAACCAACACAGCTACCATCTTTGGTCTATTATTTGTTGCATCAACAAACATAGTTACAAAGAATAAATAAAACTAATCATTGTAAACATTGTCTTTCAAAAACGTCCTCTATAGAAACAACAATTATCACACAGCGTGATTCTACTAGTGGGTCATGCCAAAGTTGAACACCAAAGATCGTTAATATGGTGTATGGATATCAGTGATGGACCCCGTATTTATTTGCTCTCAACCCTTAAGAGAAGTCCTCCCCTGTGGATGATATGATTTTCGATTTTTTTTTTTTTTGAACGGTAACTTTCATTAGAAACAAAAGCAGACCCAAAATTAGGCTGATCAACTACAAACAACAATTACATTAATACTAATTTACACCAATTTTCTCATGTGATATCCTTGTGTTTCACTCTTTAGAGAACCACAACCCCCCCCCCCAATTTCACTCATACATTCAATTTTTATACGCTTGCTCGAGAATTTGAATTCGTTCCTCACCTTCCAAAGATTCCAATACCCTATGATAATGCCACGAAAAGCTTCCTTAATCCGTTGTGGTAACCCCATAGTCGAGTGCAATTCCAAAAGATCTTTACAAAAGAAAGCAAAAATATTTGAAACCTTGCACCAATGGCTAATATGTTGCCAAAGCGTTACCGCCACCAAACAGGAAGTGAAAATGTGGTCCACAGTTTCTTCTCCGATGTTGCAAAAGGGACACGGATTCAAACATGATATAGCCTAATAAATCGTTTTAAAAGTTGATCAAAACAAAAGGAAGTACAAGCCATACTTGCATCTATCAAATGTGCACTGAAACCTATTATTTCGTAACACTATTTATGCTCACAATATGATTTCTAGCTATTTAGGAGTCAAAACAATATCTCGACTTTGATTACACTTAGGGGCTGTTTGACAACTTCTGAATGGTTACGTGCTGAATCAATAAGAGGTTTGAACCATTAAGTGCTAAACTAGTAAGATGTCTGAACCATTAAGTGCTAAACTAGTAAGATGTCTGAACCATTAAGAGCCAGTATAATGTTTAACCATTCAAAGGCAAATGTCTGAACAATTCAGATTAAAGGTCTTAACCATTCAGACTCAGTAAAATGCTTAACCATTAAGAGGCAAATATCTGAAGCATTCAGACATTAGCTCGCGAAACAAACAGTCTGAACCATTAAAGTGCTGAACCAGTAAGAGGTCTGAACCATTAAGAGGTAAACAAACACCCCCTTAGACTTTATGTCGTGCTAATATTTTTGAAATTTGATTAACATTCACTCATCATATTTCATAAATGTTTATCTCAATCCACAAGAATTTTATTCATATCTTCTTTTAACGGAATTAAAATATCGCAATTGTATCATAATAGTAGGCACATGTAACTTCAATCGTAATCCAAATTTTAGCTAATAATTTTCTAGATAAATATATAATATTTTAAAAACAAAATACGTGTCCAAATATATGAATAGATGTTGGTACAGCCCTATATGTATGAATGAAAAATCGAGAGCCACACACAAAGAGAAAAGGAAAGAAACAAAAGCAAATTATAAGAAAAGAACAAGGGATCACTTGTATGCCACCATGTCTATATGGCATCTTTCGTTCTTTCTATCTCATCCCATATCTATATTTCAAAAAGAAATCTGTGTTTTAATTATTATCTTTGACATGCTTTCAATAGATTCTTATTTCACACATATATACATGTTTTTTACACACACGACCGATTACGATAAAAAGGATGAGAAAACTAAGAGGGTGAAAAAACGAAGAATCCACATGCGGCGGTTATAATAAAAATGATGGAAAGAATGAGAATGAGAGAATTCATCAAGACGTGTCATGTGTATAATAGAAAGGTAGATATGTACGAAGAAAACACACACAAAAATAGCCAATAACAAACACCAGGATTACACACTTACACGATCCTAAATCATTTATTATTATTTTTTAACGTGTCATAATTTTAATATATTTGTTAATTACATACAAATGTACTATATAAGTCAAGTGGCAAACATAATTCATGTAACACCTCTCCTTTGATCTTTTCTTGTCATAATTCATTTTGTGTAATTTGAATGCAAATTAAACAATAATAAAAAAAACAATAATGAAACTTGAATTGTTTTTTATGGTTAGAAAAAAGGAGGGAAATTATTAGAACTAACATTTAAACTTTGTTATATCCTCTAATTTTTTAATAAACAAAGAGGTTATTTGTTTACCTTTTAACGAGACTCTTAATGGTTCAGGCATCTTACTGATTCAGCACTTAATAATTCAGACTGTTTGTTTCACGAGTAGATGTCTAAATGGTTCAGACATTTGCCTCTGAATGGTTAAGCAATATACAAAGTCTGAATGGTTAAGACCTCTAATTTGAATTGGTCAGACATTAGCATCTGAACGGTGAAGCATTATATAGGCTCTTAATGGTTCAGACCTTTTACTGGTTCAACACTTAATGGTTCAGACTGTTTGTTTCACGAGCAGATGTCTGAATGTTTCAGGCATTTGCCTCTGAATGGTTCAGCGATATACAAAGTCTGAATGATTAAGACCTCTAATATGAATTGGTCAGACATTAGCCTCTGAACGGTTAAGCATTATATAGGCTCTTAATGGTTCAGACCTCTTACTGTTTAAGCACTTAATGGTTCAAACCTCTTACTGGTTCAGCACTTAACCAGATGTTGTTAAACAGCCCCAAAGTTGAAAAGAGAAGGAAAAAAATAGAAGATAACTAAAAACAAAACAAAGAGAGACGTTAAAAAGAAATAAAAAGAAAGACCTTAAAAAGGGGGAAATTAACATTCAAAAGGACAATCTTAGTTAAACAGAGAGTATTCGTCACAAAATATGACGATTACAACGCGTCCAATAATGGAAGAAAGATTTCTTTAAGAAAAAATATTTTTATTACATAAAATAAAAATTAAGTATCTCATGTGAATCACGCTTCTAGAAAACACTTTTGCGACGGATTTGATTTAGAAACAATTAAATATCCGTAAATCATGTGACAAAGCGAAGAGGTAGGCCTATATTAGTTGTTTAAGATTTGTGCTAGAAATCATGTATCAGGTATATATGAGTCTTGACAAACCACTAAAATCAATTAAACTATTTAAGTTAAAGCAAAACAGTTGATTCGGAGTGACCAACACAACCAATCCAGCCCGATACCGTAGTTATCGGTTTGGCTCATAACTAGGAACAAGGCGAATCGAGTGCAAACACCCCTCATTGTCGATGTAGATACATGTAGTATCTTTTGTGTACACATTGGTCCAAGCTAAATTATTGGGCTGACCTATCCAACCCATACTAATATACCATTCATTTCATGATTGATATCGATAAGGTAGACCAAATTGACCTCAATGAACCAAGACAAACCCGAATAGACATCACATGTGTTAGAGATATTTCTATCCTTCCAAGCCTTTCTTGATCTTCAATATTCCATCAATACCTTTCTAATACATTGAAACCCTAAAGAGTTATCCAAATAAATAATTTAATCATAATTAGATGATCTTAATTTTAAAAATTATAAATCCGATATTAACCAACTAACTTATATGATCTAGCTAAACTAGGTTCGAGCTTGACTCGTTCAACTTAAGAGAGCTCAAACTAGGCCATTTTAGGCGATATATATAAAGCTCGAGTTTGGCGTATTTTAAGCTATATTTCTTAAGCTCGAGCTTGGCGTATTTTATATACATTGCATATTTAGTTTTATCATAATTTAATATATAACAATAATTATATATATATATAGTTTTTACATAATTATATATATATATAGTTTTGCATATTTAGTTTTATCATAATTATATATATTTAGTTTTTACATGATCCTCTACCTATATATATATATGTATATATATATATATATATACACGATATTATAATGATTGAGTGAGGGGCATTTTAAGATACCAAAAAATTAAGAACTTTTTTCCTCTTAATTTATAAATACACTTCTAAAGTGAGGGTAAATTTGTCTTTTAAACAATAATTATATTTTAGCCCTCATCGTATTACACTTAAATCCCTAAGTCTTAACATAATTACGGGTAATTAGTTGCACTTTCTCCTCCACAACCCTCCACAACAAACATATAATTCTTTTACGTATTTTTGTCATATCTTATAAACTATAATGATTAAAAAAATCCAAAACTATCGGGACGGCCTACTCATTTTTATCGACGTTTAGATAATTGTCTTGGTCAATATTGTCGTGTGTAAAAAGATAAAAGTAGATAATGCCTTATTGTACAAGTGATTAAAACTCAACGTACTTAGTCATTATCCCAGAATGTTTAATAGCTACAGAATGTCAAGAGAATTAAATATGGTTGATTTAATCCTCTCATCTAGATTACACTTTAATCCCTCATATTTAACAAAATTATAGATAATTAGTTTGTAGTTACACTTTATCCTCTTATAAAAAACTAACTCCTCCTACGATTTTTAAACGATCATAATTTTTGGTACGTTAATATTTTTTTAAAATTTCACCATATAAACAAGTATTTTATTCTCTTTAATTTGAATATAGTATTGCTATAGTTTTTTAATTAAAAAAAAATTGATATGTTACGTGATTAACAGTATCTAAAGGTGAGTAATAACTGAATCGTTAACCTAAACCGGAATTAACCAAAAACGATTATCGATTTTTTTGTGCCCTCCTTTAACCAAAATTAACTGACCGAAACCATTCATATTTTCATATATTTCTAGCTTTTATAGCTTCAGTTCATGTACTTCATATTTGTAACCCCCCCCCCCCATTTTATGTATTTAATTTATACCTCTACTTCATATAACTATACATTCATTTCATGTATTTATACATAAATTTCATGTATTTCTCATCAAAAATTTTAGTCTAAGTTTGGTTTTGGCTATTAACAGAAATTAAATGAATAAAACCAAAAACGTCAATCTAACTGATTAAACCATACTGATTAACTGAAAATGGTTTGCTTAATAAAAGAGACTATTTGGTGACCTCGATTTCGGTTGAGGATAATAATCTAACCAACTGAACAATGCACATTGTGTGTTTCCCGCCGCATCACGCGCGCCTATCGGTTACTAACCAAAACCAGTTATCGGTAAGAAATAAATAAATCGTTAACCTAAAGCAAACTGAAAACAGACCAAACCGAACCAAAATCAACCAAAAACTGAATTAGCTAAAAACTGAAAACTGAATTAACCAAAAACCAGTTATCAATTTTTTTGTACTCTCCTTTAAGCAAAATTAGCTGAACTAACTGAAACGAACCGAATCATTCGTATTGTCATACATTTCTACCTTTTATACCTCTGGTTCATATATTTCATATTTTATATCTCCATTTCTTACATTTATACTTTCATTTCTTGTATTTATTGTGACAACTGGCACAAAACCGGTAACTTCCGTACACTTTAATTATTATTTAATGACTGCAATTATGTGCTTAAATGTCAACATTGACTGATTAGATGCTAAGCAAGTGAATTCATGCACGTTGTATACTACAAAATATTGCTTCATGCAATCGAGAGCGCTGCGTCAGAAATATTAGTAAACTCACCGGTAAGACACACTGTGTCAACGGAACTGCAGAAAGCAGTCAGACATTAGAATTGAGGCCTAGGTGTAGGTCCTACGACAAAGGTACATTAAAACCCAAGAGTACATATAAGGGTTTAATTTATGGTCGTTACGAAAGCTAAAACACGCACTAAAAGGCACCCGAAACACACTTTAAGTGCAGAACTTTATTAAATTCAGCACAATTCAGCTTTTAACAACATAAATATTGTGCAGAGATGTCGTTTTATCATCCAGAATATTTCCCTAAGTGACGGGAATTCTTTGTGTCACTAAAAATAACACTAACGACACTTTAAATGTTTATTAAGCACTTTAACGAATCAGTATCTAACCGAACAACCAAACAATTTGATTCGATATCGATTTCAAGCTTTAAATCACTTTCTGGAAGGTTATACGCAAACTGGTGCTTAAACGCAATCAGTTTAACGCGACGTACACTCCAGAACTGTGACGTAAGCCAAATATACCCTAAATATCCCTTACATAACTTAGAAATAAGTTTCTAAGGATTCGGTATGGCGAAAACATGTTTATTTGAACTAAAGAACTAATTACGACAAAACTGCGAAACGAACGTTGGTGGCCGCCGGGATAATATTTAATCCCACAAATATTCTATTATGATTAAAATTTTATTTTGATCAGGTTCGTGTTGAAAAATAAATTAAAACGCTTAAAAACGTTATTTTTCAAGTTTAAGCGCGTACCGTGTGTTCCTACGCGACACAGTGCTTACACTGCAAAACGCAGACAACGCAGCAAACCCAGGAATATACCAGGAATATGCCAGGAATATGCCAGGAATATGCCAGAAATATACCAAGAATATACCAGGAATATGCCAAGAATATCCCAGGAATATGCCAGGAATATCCCAGGAATATGCCAGGAATATGCCAGGAATATGCCAGGAATATGCTATATGGAAGGTCTATAAATACAACCATTCCATCACTCCATCTTCACTTCCCTCTCTCCCTCCCTTGTTCTCGGCCCAACCAAGCACCACCGCCACTCTCATTTTCCAACATCATCCATCCATTCCAAGGTGATATTGAGGAGTAAGAAGGCCACTAACGAAGCTCGGTGCAAGCGGATCTTGAAGGACCTTCTTCATTTGCTTTTATCCACCTCTTTTGTCCTCTTGAACTCCCCTAGCCTTGTGCTAGTAGTAAGTGCTTCTAAACATCTTCTTGTTCTTGTTTATGATGGTTAATAGATGATTTAATGGCTAAAAATCATAAACACTAAAGATCACCAACAAAAAGTCTTGTAAAATGATGAACTTAATGGATAAAAGGAAAGTAATGGTGTAAAACTTGCTAAACTTGTTTTGTGATGATTATTTTGTGTTGTTTAATGCTAGTAGTAGTTCGGATCGTCATCTAACCCGGCTAGGTTATGTTCATAGAACATGAACTAGTGTATGTCAAAGTATGAAAAGGACTAGATGATGAACACTACTACACAATAACATGAACTTGTGTAAAAGTAAATTTTCTTGTAAAATGAAGTTCTAAACTAGTAGATCTAAAGATCTACAAGTGGTATTTTCGGAAAACCAACTGTAAGACGAAACCATGTTTTAAAACCGGATCTCTCATGAACTAGAGGTGTTTTTGTGAACAAGCAAGTGTGTGGACACTAGTGTAACAAAAGTTTTAACAAAGAAATAATTTTCGTAAAAACCGACTAGAAGTTGTGAAACTTCATATTCTTTAAAAATAAAGTTTTTAAGAAATTAAACCTATTTTTAAAGATAACAAGACTTACTAAATGTGCTAGTAAGTTACTACACATTTTTGTAAATATTCAAGTTCATGAAATGGAGAAATTAGTGATTATTGTTGATGATTATTGTTGATAATTGTTGTTGATGATTGTTGACGATTTAAAAGAAAATAAACACATGTTTTGAAAACATGGGAAACCTCCATATTTAGGGGAAACTCTGTCAAAATTTTTATAAATTTTGACACTTAGAAAAATATAAGTTTTTGAGAAACTTATTCCCTAAAAAGGTATTTAAGAGTATTACCAAGGTTTCCCTAATTTTTGGTAATAAGAAATGAGGATTTCTTCAAGAATAAAAATGGATATAAGTATGTATATTTTTGAGAGAAAAATATGTATTATTTTATCACCAACTTTTGTGCTAAGTGTATATAGTATGTGTTATACGTGCTAGCGTATTAAAACTTAAAAATACACTAAATACTCATGAGGAGTATAAACATAAGAACACACATACAACATACAAGAAACATAATTCGGGTGCAAAGTGCAAAACACGAGATACTTAAATTAATATGTGAGGAAATAATATAAGTAAGATGCTTAGTTAAAAATATAAAATATTTTTAACACAACAATACGAATACAAATGAGAGTGACTGTACTTGTGCGACGCAAGTCTAGTGACTAACGTTAAGAAAACACATATAGGTCGCGACGTTAATTAAGCAAACCCGGTGAAGTTTACGACGCACAGGAACGCAAAGTTGTGAGTTCATGCTCCCCCTTTTCTTTTAACTGTTTTTAGCTTTATAACTCGGGGGTGAAATACATGTTACAAATACTTCAATATTTACAAATTGATATGTTGTGTACTGAAACGAGAAGTACTCTTGGCGAAAACTAGTGCCAAGAATTGATACGAGAAATCGTGTCACGGATAGGGTACCATAAGCACCATTAATCGTGTACATACTAAGACCGCAGAACAAAAGGTTAGATCTAATGGTGTAACACCTCGAAATTTTGTGCCCAATAATGTATTGACATGTGTCTTGAGTTTACACGTGGCAATTAATATTAAATAAAGGACTAAAGTTGACAAACCTTGAAAGTATGTAAATTCGAGGGTTATAAATGTCAAACAAGGGTAAGTATACTGTATAGTAACCCTAAACGATGCTCGTACCTTCAAACGAATAAATCATGGATCGTACGGAAGCGAAACGCGGAAGAAAGTGAGAGATTACAAGCTGCAGGGGTTAACTGTGTCAACATGTTTAATTATACCTCTGAGTGACCCTTTGACGTACCCGAGGCTTTGTAACAGTAAAATACGCTCACTAGAATGTACTATATAAATTTCGCGAAGTTCCGTTTTAAAACGAGAAAGTTATGATCAAATTCGTATGAGAGGGGTTAAAAGCGTCAACAATGAAAGTTAAGGCTTTCCGGATAACTAACAAACTAACCGGGGACTTAACAATGCAGGTAAATAACGCGAGGCCCTTAGTTGTAAATAATCAAGGGCCAAATCGCAAAGTTACCCCTTCAAAACCGAAAGGTCAGGCTATTAATTACAAAGATTTCGTTAATGATTATAAAAGATTTAGAAATCTTGAAAAACTGACCTAATGCGGGCCGCGTTAAGGATTTGGGTAAGTTAACGCGGGCCGCGAGCCTCCTGGTTATACGCGTCTGTCATAAAGATCCCGGCGGCCCGCGTACAAGGCTGCCTGATCTCTCATGCGGGCCGCGTGAACCACACAGTAACAGAAAACATGGGCAGCTTCAATGATTTGGCTTCAAAACGATCTTGTGAGCAATCAATGAAGCATGGGCGCCCTCTACCTGACCCCTAGCACCACAGGACACTTGTTGATCATCCATGAGCAATGTATGATGTGTTGTAATGATCTTTTGCACCAAACTTTACTATAAATAGGCCTACATTGTGCATAAGTTCACCACACCTCAAACACTGCTCTCAAGATCATTCCTGAAGCTCTCAAGTGTTCTTATATCATCCTAAGTCGTGCACAAGCTTTTGTAAGTTGTCTAACCCTTTTGTGGTTTAGTTTTTGCTTAGTTTTGCTTAAAAGTCAATCCGTCGTAACTAACGATTGACTTTGCGATAAATCACGAATGGTCCAGTGAATTTTCGAATCAAAAATAGTTATGTGTTGGTATTTATGTGGGTAATAAACCCCTAAAAGGGTTCCCTCTGATCACCACTCTAACTAGTTCAAATAACGAGTCAAACATGCTTAGAAAAAGTCAACAGAAAGCTATTTTGCGATTTTACATATAACCTGTAATGTAGATGGTATGCAACCTGTTTGAACACTCATAAAACATGATAATAAGTATACTAACTTGTCTAAGCTCGTTTGATCCGGCCATTTGCTATATTGACCCGGTTCGGAGTCGAATGTCGCAAAAGTTTGACTTTTGCTTTGACTTCAGTTCTGACCCGTTTTAGTTCGATTTAGGTATGCCTTAGGACTCTCTTAGGACCAGGTTACATGATGGTATAAACCTCTGTGACCGGTTCGTTGTTTGTCCGAGTCTTTTACGCATTTCCGTTAATTGCTTAAAAGTTGACCGTAACGCCCTTATCAAAATAAAACGAGTATTTCGGACACGTGAAGGGACCATAACCTTGCTTACTAAATTCTAAGCATGTCCCTAAAATTTCATGTCAATCCGAGGTCCAGAATAGGAGTTATGCTAAATAGCGCAAATTGCGAAACTTTAGTAATTAAATAGCGCAATTAGCATAACGCCTATCTAAACACGAATTTCGACACCAAACCTTTTACTCACTGATGTAAAATAATATTTTGGGATTTTAAAGATTTTTAATTATTTTTAACCTGCTCATAACTTGCGGTTATGGCAACGGTTCGGTAAATACCGGATATGCCCTTTTCGGCCATAAATTGAGTTCTATAAGGTCTTTTGACCCGATTCCAGTTGCTACAGATTTTAAATAATAGATAAAGTATTTTAGACTTTATAAAACTGTTTGGGAAACTCAGATTTCCTGTAGAACTCTGAAACCCCTTTTTAAAGTCTTTAAAATGACCGAAAAACCCCTACGGGGCGTATAATGAACTTAAACTCGTTACGGGCATCACGGAAGGTATCCTACTGATACCACAACCTCTTTAAGGCATATTGACTTAGGAAACAAGTGTAGGACTCTTACGGTTACCCGTTGCGCCTATTACGCGCGCGGTTCGGCTTATGTAACTAGTTTACATAAATTAGCCGATACGGGTCAAACCATATTATTTTGACCCCAAAATCCAGAGTGTGAATATTAAACCCATATAAAACAAGCCTTCAAACTTGTTGGGTCAGAATCACATTCCATTCTCGGTTTTCGCCTTTCACGCGATTAAACCGTATCTATCCTTTGAAACTGACCGGTCTAGGCTACGGCTAATATAAAGACCCGTTAGAATTCTAATAGGTTATTTTAAAACCTTCGTTCCAGAATAGGAGCCCAGTAAAAGATATCTGTGATTTAATCAATTAAGGACTGTACTTGCAAAGGTAAATACTTTTAACTTATTTTCCGTATTACGGGCTTGGGTTACGGTATCTAAAATACCGCTTGGTCGGGCAATTGACCCCAACTCATTTTTAGTTGGGTATTATCAATGTGACCCGTTTAAAACTTGTTTTGTTGGCTTAACGCCTTTGGGGGCTTAATGACCATGTCCCGGATATCCTTGGCAGCATTTACGAATGGCCACGACCTTGACATCCCGGTGTAGGCGTACACCCGACATTATGTCTATAACTATAAAAGCATAGCCGTTGGTTACCCGCCACGGTGTTATATGCTATGTGGTGTGTCTATTAAACTTTAACCTGGCACGACTCGGGCGACCGAACGCATAGCAAACATGTAATTCTTTACAAGATTTAATTATAAATTATCCCAAGTTATAAAAGAGTTTGTGCCTTGTGCATTCAAATCAATTTTAATAAACATTTTACAAAAGTGTCGGTTGAATGTATTTACCAGTGTAAACTGACGTATTTTCCCAAAAAGATTAACTGCATGTACTAAACGTAATCGGCTGGCAATAGCTCCTTAGCATCTTAAAGTGTCTCGCAAGCTTTTGATGCCTTGTCTGTTGAACAATACTTTTTATTATTTTGATCCCCCTGTGGATACCATTCAACTATTTGTGATACACTCGATATTACAATCAATGGTTGAATTATATTTATCTTTATGCTTCCGCTGTGCATTCATATAATTGTGTGGTTTGACTATATTGTTGCCAACTACGTCACGATAATCCCCCACCGGGCCCACCGGTGAGACACGTGGAAATCGGGGTGTGACAGGTTGGTATCAGAGCCAACATTGAGTGAATTAAACACTATCCTAATGTGTTTGATCTCAGTGACACAATTGCACATACTTGAGTCTAGACAAGAACTTAGGACAAATTCGAATTTTTATTCCAAGTTGTCTTTTTATTATTGTTATTTAAAGTTTTAAAAGCAGGAAATATGGCACCTGTAATTTTCCGAGGAAGAGGAAGAGGAAGAAGAGGCAGAGGAGAGATCGTTACTCACCATGATCACGAAGCTGGACCTTCAAATACACGAGCTCCTTCGAGCACAAGGAGTGAAGAACCGCAAAGACGGAGAAACCTTTTCGAACCTGCGAGACATTCCACCTCGCACAGCTCAACACCATCGTACCGTCACTCGTTCGGGCCAGATTCCGAAAATGATCCCAATAACCCTCAACCCTCCTACATGCCTCTACAGCGTTCGGTATCGCACCGCGCTTTTGACGACCCCACTCCTTACTTCAGAGGACAGTTTAACCCAGCAGATTACATTCAGGAACCTGCAGGCTTTGTCCCGTTAGGACCACAGGATCACTTCTCAGAAGACCATATGGATGAGGACACTGATCCAATCGAACCTGCTCGTGGTACGCCCACACATCCTATCGAGATCTCTGATGGATCTTCTTTTCATGGCACACCTTATCAAGGGCCAGATAGCTTTCAAGCGCTGTTCAACCAGCATGAGTGGTACTTCACACCCTCCCATCAAACATCGCAACACGAGCAGCAACAACAACAAGATCCCTCCGAGGATCCACGTTTCGTGGCAGTTACGCCACCACCACCGCCACCGGTTCAACCGGTAATGCCTGATCCGTCGAGGCGTAGAAGATCAGGTGCTTGTATGTCCACCCGAGGAGGGGAATTCCACTTCAGCACCCCTCGACACTCTAGTAGTAGCCACTACCCGCCACTACAAGAAGAAGGACCTTCAAGTCCAATACAGGAGGCGAACTCCGCACCAGTTGCACCATCTTCGCACCATTTGGGTATGACCACCCAATACCTGCATACACGGGTCCAACGACATACAACCCGTTTGAACCGTCGTCGCACGCACATTACAATTACAACTATGAACGTGACCCATATGTGGTAGCGGCTAGGTATAATGCCCGCTATCCCGACGGAGCTTTCGGAAACATGGGGATACCGGACTACTCAGCTCATGGGTATCCAGCACCTCCTAGACCTCTAGTTCCGCAACCGGCGCCACAACCACGTTTTTCTCCGCCCGAACAAGAAGAAATCCTCCACCGCTTAACTCGTGTGGAAAGGGATTTCGAGGAAGAACGAAAGAACAACGGGGGATTCCTTAAGGGTCTAGCGAACCTGTTGAAAGGCAAGAAGAAGAAACGTGACCATTAGTCCTTATATATGTTCTAATGTAATGTCTATTTTAAATAAGTCCCTGCGTGGACGTTTATCGTATTTCAGTCCATGCGTGGACTTATCCTTTAGTCCCTGTGTGGACACTTATCTTGTATTGGTCCCTGCGTGGACTTGTCTCTTTATTAACCTCTATGTAGGTATGTACTAGTTTAAAAGTCCCGTTTAGGGCAGCGTGTAATTGTATTTGAAATTTTGGAATGTTATGTTATAATTTCATTTTTGTTATTACTATATATGAAATAAATCAAAATCATTCCTTTTAAATTAAATCTGCCTAATAAAGAATCTTAAGAGTGAAACCTAGCCAGGTGTCTTTATAAGATCCGGCCAAGATGGTAAGACCTGATTAAAAGATTCAGAATTCCCAGTTAACCTCTGTAATCATGTTAACGCTCATGGCAGATGTGATTCGTTAAAAATCGCACGCGTCATTCTTATATAAGAATCCTTCTAAGGATTTCAAAGCCCAAATTAATGATATAATAAATCATGGGTTAAATCATCAATGAAGATGATCACTTGTTAAACATCCATTAGCGATGTAGTGCCTACGGGCCGAATTATCAAACATCCATTAGTGATGTAGTGCCTATGGGCCATAATCATTGTCATAATAAGACAAAAGACAGTGGTGGTCTATGACTCCCTGTCAGAAAAGGGAAAAGAACTACGGTTCAAACCTTCGTACCTTGATTCTCTGTAATCTCGGCTAATATTATATAACGTCCTCGTGACTAGGCTTTTATGCCACTAGCAATGTTAATTATAATTAGGATAAGTATGTTCAAATCCTAAATAAAAGTGAGTAACAAATTAACCAGATATGGTCTCTGTTACCATGGTTAATGAATTGCCATAAAAGACAATTCAATAATAAACTCCTAAATAAAATTTTCGTTATCTTCTGTAACAGATTCAAGTTACCATGGCTAATCCTAATGGAGAAAATAGTCATACAAGTGAAGATGAATATGATAATGCCCAAGTACATTTAACGGGCGCTCAATTAAAAGCTCTCGTCGACAATGCTGTTCAGGCAGCCCTAGATCGACAATATACCAAATCTCGAAGTAGAACCGTATCCAAACCACCTTCCAAGCCGAAAACACACTCAAAATCCCACAGCAAACCCCTGTCAAAGCCCAAGAAGGACGACGATAATCACTCGTCCAATGAAAACAGTGTTCGTCGTGAAAGGGAGTATACTGATGCATCCCTTGCCAGGGGCTGCACCTACAAGTACTTTGTGTCTTGTAAACCCCGAGACTTCACGGGGGAGAAAGGTGCCGTCGATTGTATGACGTGGCTGGATGAGATGGACACCGTGGTGGACATCAGTGGCTGTGCGGAAAGGGATGTGGTAAAGTTTGTGTCACAATCGTTTAAGGGCGAAGCCCTGGCTTGGTGGAGGGCGCTGGTTCAGGCCTCGGGAAAAGCTGTGCTATACAGCATGACATAGGAGGAATTCATTACTCTCATCAAAGAAAATTACTGCCCTCAACATGAGGTGGAAAAGATTGAATCCGATTTTGTGTCATTGGTGATGAAAAACCTCGACTGCCAAGCTTACCTGACGAGCTTCAACATGATGTCTCGGTTGGTTGCATATCTAGTGACCTCGGAGCCAAAAAGAATGGCTCATTTTATCGGGGGGTTAGAACCCGAAATAAAGGCAAGTGTGAAGGCCTCTCGGCCAACGACCTTCAGGTCTGTAACTGACCTCTCTTTGTCCCTCACGATGGACGCGGTCCGACTGAGATCGCTGAGGAACAAAGAGGCCGAGAAGAGGAAGCGTGAGGACGATACCTCACGAAGGTCGGGCAAGAAACACCGTGGGAACGGTGATGGCAAGAGAGGGACAGAGTCGAGGAAAGATGGGCAGCAATCTGGAGAGAAGCCCAAGTGCAAAAACTGCCAAAAGTATCACTTTGGGAAATGTAGACTTGGGTCGAACTCACAGTCTCAGTCAAGGTCGTATACTTGTGGACTGTGCAAGTCCAAGGACCACAAGACTGTGGACTGCAAGAAGATAAAAGATGCGACCTGCTATAACTGCAATGAGAAGGGGCACGTTAAAAGCAACTGCCCCAAATACGCCAAGAAGCCGGAAGAAGCCAAAAAGAATAATGCAAGAGTCTTCAAGATGGATGTGAAGGAAGCTTTGCAAGACGATAACGTAATCACAGGTACTTTTCTCGTAAATAATATCTTTGCAAGAGTACTTTTCGATTCAGGCGCTGATAAGTCCTTCGTAGATCAAAAATTTTGCAAATTGCTGAATATGCCTGTCAAAACCTTAAATGTGAAATACGAGGTAGAGCTAGCAGATGGTACAGTAGAAACCGTTTCCACTATACTAGATGGATGCGTGATATCCATTAAGAACCACTTTTTTCCTCTATCTCTACTACCCTTCAAACTGGCTGGTTTTGACATAGTTCTGGGTATGGACTGGTTATCCCACAACCAGGCCCAGATCGTCTACAACAGAAAACATATAGTGCTAAAGACTCCGACTGGTGAATCGCTTACCATTCGAGGAGATACGCAGTACGGATTACCCGAGAACGTAACGATGCTCAAAGCTTCAAGATGTTTGAAAAGAGGCTGTGTCATCTACATGGCACAAGTGATTATTGAAGAGCCCAAACCAAAGATAGAAGATATTCCCGTCATTTCGGAGTATCCAGAAGTTTTCCCCGAAGACCTACCTGGGTTGCCACCAGATAGGCAAGTGGAATTCAGAATCGATATCATCCCTGGAGCAGCTCCTATTGCTAGGGCACCTTACAGGCTAGCGCCAACCGAAATTATCACACCCCAACCAATGGCGGAAACATCGGGATGAGACGAAGTGTGAAGATTGCTAGAGACATCATAACGCTATTTGTGACAATATTTAGAAAATCCAAATTTCATTTCATTTCATAACTTCAAATAGTCAACGTTACAAGAAATTCAAATACGACAAGTTTAACAAAACAACATGATAACATATCAAAATTTTGATACAACATTTTAAACCCTAACGTCTATATGTGTATCTAGGCATCAACGCTACTTCATTTCATAGCATCATCGTCCTCAACCTGTACCATGTTTAAAATAAAGTTCAATGCAAAAGCAAAGGCGAGTATACAAGTTTGATACGTACATAGCAAAAGATAAGTTTGAACAATTCCTCATAGCAAGCATGTGATTCAAGATAAACATTTAAACATGGCATGTGTCTAACATATCAAACCAAGAAAACGCAACTTGCTCATGACATAACCAAAGTTTCAGTAGAGGCGGGTCGTTAATCCTATAGCGCTACATATGTCAAGGTTTGGCTCGTACGAAGTTAATGATAAGTTCAACACATAAGAATCACCCAATTTAAAGTATCAAGTCATCACATATACAAGCATGTTATAGGAATGTTCATGTGTTTAGACAAAAGTTCATGTGTAAGTTTCAATAGGTAAACATGTTACACCCCAAAAGTAGTAAAAGTAAAAAGGGGAAAAGTACGGATATACTCACAAAGTTTGCATATGTTTTCCGATTATCCAATTGTTGACGAGTAGAGATTTAGAGTCCGAATGTATAAGGGTTAAGGTTCAAGTATGTTTAGAGTCGAGATTCGGTGTTCAAAACAACATAAAAATAAGATATGAGAATAACATGGAAAATAATCATTTAGTACATATGATGCTTGTTCTTGACACTAGGAAACTCGAAGGAGTTTAGATGTTTTCATGGAACAAGGTTCCATTAGAATCGTGACAAGTTATCATAGTCTAGGATGATGTAATCTAGTACCCCGACATATGAACACTAGTTCATCATCAAAGATTCGATTATTCGAATAATATATTTAGGTTATATAATATATGTCCAATAGTTCAAGCATGAGGTAGAAGATTAAAATCTTCATTTTGGTACCTCTAAATGTCATAGAAGTCATGTAGGAGGTAGGAAGATCAAGTCTTCCATTTAGGCACCTCTATGTGTTCACCACTACACTTGATGTAAAAAAAACAACCAAGGAGGGTCATGAACATACAATAAAGAATAAGAAATATACACACTAACTAAGAGAAATCATCAAATCATGTGAGGATTGTATGTTTGGACAACCCAAGTTGTTCCATAATCACTCATGTATCAAAGACAAAGTTTGACATGACTTGTGGGTTAAAAACCCTAAACAAAACACCAAGTTTATGAGGTTTAATCCTCTGATTTTAAATGTCTCAACCTTGTTTTTAAGCTTAACCAACCATGGGATAAGTTGTAAGCATTAGGACATAGGTATGAGATGTGTTAGACACAAGTTGCATAGGTTTAAACAAGTTTTTGATGAACATAAAAACAAACAGAAAGTTTATGGACTATTTCGGGGAATTTCCAGGTCTGATTTCTCCAAGGAGAAGTCTAGGAATCGAACCCCATGATTATACAAGCAAGTAGGAAAAAGAATCGAGTGAATCGGATAAGAATTGAGTGAGTTATGCTCATTTTCGTGAAGGGGTGTCAATCTACTCGAACCCTTGCTTTCAGCTACGGTTTGGTGGATGTTTTGTGAGTTTTTAGGGTTGCAAAAGTGGTAGGGAGGCTGGTTATAAGTGGTATTTATAGGGGGAAGGATTAGGGTTTCAATGGGTTGGGCTTTGGAAGTGTTTAGAAGGGGTTACACCTTGAAACTAGCCCACAAAACCCAACTATATGGGGCTGAATTTTGCTGAATTGGGCTGCCATATTTCTTTATTTTTTTTATTTTTTTAAAACATTATAATGAGTAATTTTGTTAATTAAGTTGTGTAATAATATGCAACAATGTTTCCCCTAACTTGTAACAAGGTAAAATATGAAATAAAACATGATTTAACTAGGTAAAAAGTGTAATGTACAAGTTTTATTTACGAAGCAAGTTCCGTATTTTACAACGATTACGATGAAAGAATGGTTATAAGAACACAAGATTTCCAAAGATAGAATTTCACGTAAGGTTTCTAAATGTAGGATGTTTGAAAACGCAGGGCGTTACAGTCTCCCCTCCTTTAGGAAATTTCGTCCCGAAATTTATTCAAGAGGAAGGCTTGAAAGAGTTTTTGGCATAAAGGTGATCATTAAGAATTGAAACTTGGGAAGTTTGAAAGTTTTGAAAAGTACCAAATTTTAGAGAACGTCAAGGTAGATTTGCAAGGGGAAGTTTTTAAGGATAGTATAAAAAAATCATACTTTCGTAAAACCTGTTTATTGAGAGGAACGAAAAGGTTTGTTACTTTAAATAAAGCAATTGAGGTATACTAAGCATAGTTTCACAAGAATCAAGAATAGGGAGGCTATTTTATAGGTAACGAGGTAAGTTAGGACTCAAATGTTTAAACAAGCTGGATTGCGAACGAGTTTTGTATAAAATAATACGAGTATAGAATGAACGAATGACTCTTAAAGAGTACAAGTATGTGAATAGCATAAGTGTTGGATAGATGAACGTAGTGTGTTAAGGATGAAGTCTCGTCATGAATAATCGGATATAATGCGTTTGTGAGTTGCGTGAAGTTGTATTAGGTCCAAAAGGTCTGCAACACACTGAATTTCTCATGGCACGTTTTACGAAAGTTTGGTAACATGGTGAAAACACTTATATATAGGAAGTACCAGCGGCGTATCCACCATGTTTTAACCACATTACGTCCGTTTCGTTACTTGGGGTCATGTTACGTTCCGTGTCTTACCATACACAGTAGTACACTCTATGGTTCTCATACGCCTATCACTATAATCCCGTGTGCACCCGCGATTATACTGATTGTCGCATGATCCACATAGCTTGTACTAGTTATGTATGAATCAAGGTATACATGAATTTGAAAATAAGAATGTGTACGTAGAAGAATGTCGTATGTAAGCATGTTTATGTTTAAGCATGTATGGGACCCACGTAAGCGAATCCCTCGGATTACGCTCGCGTATAGGTACGAATGTACGAATCATGAGTAAGGATGAAAGTATGAGCATAAGTTTAAGTATGAATACGCATGTATGTATGAGCATAAACATAAAACGTGTAAGTAGTATGTGTACAAGCAGAAGCGTAAAACGTATAAGTAGTATGTGTATGAGTACAAGCATAAAACGTATGAACATAGGTGTAGGTATGAAAATTAAATATTGCGTATATGGTGTACGTTGAGACATTGTAGAGAAAAAAAAAAGGTTAAGTATGTAGATACGAACGATATAAATGATGTTATCGCGAGATATCGACTAAAATGTGTATGATGATGTGCATGTATAGTTGTTTAAACAAAACGTTGAGTTTGTCGAATCAAAATTAGATTGAGCTTGGTTTGAAAGGTAGAATATAGTTTGTATATGTAAAGGAACATAAAGTACTCATTGGTCATGCTTAACGTATTTTGTAATGATTGAAATGCTACTTTTGTTTAAAAAAAAGGAGTTCACGTATGTTAAAAGTTGTCGGTCCCCATGAAGTCTTCTAGCCCACGTGTTTTGAAATTTGGATGACGAGTTAAGCGTTGTAGAGAAGGTTTTTTTTTTTTAATAACGGGTTTGTTTCATTTGCATCAAAACATGAAAATTTGGACTTTGAAAGTTCTTGTGAAAACGTCGACCCTTAGAAAAGAAATTTAGTAAAAGAACTTAGTGATTGTTTAAAAATAATTTTAACAAAGGATTTATTGATGTTGGAAAGAGTATTTGGTAAACGGTCATATAACATCTATGAGGTCTTATAAGTAATTGAGAAAGGTTAGTTTGATTTCGATTAAGAGTGGAAGTCTCTAGTATGATGATATAATGTGAACGTGTTTCAGTTAATAAATCAGATGTGAAGTTCATGGGCAAGAGATTCATTAGACCGATTAAATTGATAGGTAGCATTTCGTAAGGTTTGGAAATTCGTGTAGTAAAACGGTAAAGACATGATTAAGAATCTCGTGTATATGATTTGAGTGAAAATGGATGGTAGAATAAGAAGTACGTTTGATAAACAATGTATTTTGAAATCGGTATAAGCAGGTATTTTGAATAATGATAAATGATTTAGGTATAAAACATGATCGGGTTTGCATAATAAAATATTTTGAAAGATAAGTTTTGGGTAACGGTCACCTAAGTAAGGGAATCACCCCTAACTCGTTGGTGAAGTCGTTTTAAGGGAAGAGGGGTGGAGTCAATCGTCAAGGTAAGGAAGTCACTCCAATCTCGATGATACATCTCCACTAGTTGTTACAAGGAATATGAATTTAAATTATATGAAAATCATGCGTATATAAGTGTATCGAAAAGGTTCGATATGTTGTGCGTGTGAAAAGAGAAATCAAAGGTAAACTCGAGGTTGAAAGATTGCATCGTATAAAATGAACAATAGAAACACATGTTTGACCAAAGTTTGGAGTGTTCCAAAACGGAACTTTGACTAACCAAAGTGGTCGAAAAGTCTTTTGAATTTGAGGAGCATGTTTTGGCCTAATAGGTAAAATACTCTCGCCGACAAGTCGGTTAACGGTATTTACCCTTCCGGTTACTACATGTCCCAAATCAATCGAAATTTCGAGACTTGGCGGGATTTATGAAAAAAATGCCAAGGAGTGGAACTAGTCGACAAGGTGCGGGTTTCACCCCTAACTTGACAATTTCGTATCCTAAGTGTGGTTGGTACTCGTCGGGTCAAAATTTAATTTCGACGTGTTGACGAGGGTCCACTAGAACTTGAAATTTGAGATTTACCATTAAGATGTGGATTTCACTCCTAGCTTAATCGCGATATCTCGTGTAAAAAAAAAAGAATAGGTAGATTGAGAGTCGTTCACCAAATTGTGGGTTTCACGCCTATTTTGGTGAATTTGTCTCATTTGTACAATATGAGTGTTGTCGGATTTAGAATAATCGAGTAAAATGCATGAGGGAAGTGTATGTCGAAGGAGATACACAAACAAGTATAAACACATAAGAAAGCATATCAAGGATGATACTTAAATAATGAAATAAAACAAGTATTAACACATAGAGAAATATGTCAAGAATAACACATAAAGAATCGAACAACGAAACAAGTGTTAACACATAATAAAACAAGCATTAATGCGTAAGAATAACATGTCGAATATTACACATGAGTAACATACATGTTTAAAAGAGCATAAATAAGTAACAAATAAAGTATCATGTAGTAGTCCAAGCAAAGCATACGAATAAGGTTCTAAAACTATAGACTAGGCTAAAGCATTCCTACTTTTCCTAATTCCCTATAGTTATGGCTCTGATACCAATCTGTCACACCCCAACCAATGGCGGAAACATCGGGATGAGACGAAGTGTGAAGATTGCTAGAGACATCATAACGCTATTTGTGACAATATTTAGAAAATCCAAATTTCATTTCATTTCATAACTTCAAATAGTCAACGTTACAAGAAATTCAAATACGACAAGTTTAACAAAACAACATGATAACATATCAAAATTTTGATACAACATTTTAAACCCTAACGTCTATATGTGTATCTAGGCATCAACGCTACTTCATTTCATAGCATCATCGTCCTCAACCTGTACCATGTTTAAAATAAAGTTCAATGCAAAAGCAAAGGCGAGTATACAAGTTTGATACGTACATAGCAAAAGATAAGTTTGAACAATTCCTCATAGCAAGCATGTGATTCAAGATAAACATTTAAACATGGCATGTGTCTAACATATCAAACCAAGAAAACGCAACTTGCTCATGACATAACCAAAGTTTCAGTAGAGGCGGGTCGTTAATCCTATAGCGCTACATATGTCAAGGTTTGGCTCGTACGAAGTTAATGATAAGTTCAACACATAAGAATCACCCAATTTAAAGTATCAAGTCATCACATATACAAGCATGTTATAGGA
Source organism: Helianthus annuus (assembly GCF_002127325.2). Taxonomy (NCBI): domain Eukaryota; kingdom Viridiplantae; phylum Streptophyta; class Magnoliopsida; order Asterales; family Asteraceae; genus Helianthus; species Helianthus annuus. Next base: position 81,833,013 of record NC_035435.2, read on the forward strand.
ATGTTCATGTGTTTAGACAAAAGTTCATGTGTAAGTTTCAATAGGTAAACATGTTACACCCCAAAAGTAGTAAAAGTAAAAAGGGGAAAAGTGCGGATATACTCACAAAGTTTGCATATGTTTTCCGATTATCCAATTGTTGACGAGTAGAGATTTAGAGTCCGAATGTATAAGGGTTAAGGTTCAAGTATGTTTAGAGTCGAGATTCGGTGTTCAAAACAACATAAAAATAAGATATGAGAATAACATGGAAAATAATCATTTAGTACATATGATGCTTGTTCTTGACACTAGGAAACTCGAAGGAGTTTAGATGTTTTCATGGAACAAGGTTCCATTAGAATCGTGACAAGTTATCATAGTCTAGGATGATGTAATCTAGTACCCCGACATATGAACACTAGTTCATCATCAAAGATTCGATTATTCGAATAATATATTTAGGTTATATAATATATGTCCAATAGTTCAAGCATGAGGTAGAAGATTAAAATCTTCATTTTGGTACCTCTAAATGTCATAGAAGTCATGTAGGAGGTAGGAAGATCAAGTCTTCCATTTAGGCACCTCTATGTGTTCACCACTACACTTGATGTAAAAAAAACAACCAAGGAGGGTCATGAACATACAATAAAGAATAGGAAATATACACACTAACTAAGAGAAATCATCAAATCATGTGAGGATTGTATGTTTGGACAACCCAAGTTGTTCCATAATCACTCATGTATCAAAGACAAAGTTTGACATGACTTGTGGGTTAAAAACCCTAAACAAAACACCAAGTTTATGAGGTTTAATCCTCTGATTTTAAATGTCTCAACCTTGTTTTTAAGCTTAACCAACCATGGGATAAGTTGTAAGCATTAGGACATAGGTATGAGATGTGTTAGACACAAGTTGCATAGGTTTAAACAAGTTTTTGATGAACATAAAAACAAACAGAAAGTTTATGGACTATTTCGGGGCATTTCCAGGTCTGATTTCTCCAAGGAGAAGTCTAGGAATCGAACCCCATGATTATACAAGCAAGTAGGAAAAAGAATCGAGTGAATCGGATAAGAATTGAGTGAGTTATGCTCATTTTCGTGAAGGGGTGTCAATCTACTCGAACCCTTGCTTTCAGCTACGGTTTGGTGGATGTTTTGTGAGTTTTTAGGGTTGCAAAAGTGGTAGGGAGGCTGGTTATAAGTGGTATTTATAGGGGGAAGGATTAGGGTTTCAATGGGTTGGGCTTTGGAAGTGTTTAGAAGGGGTTACACCTTGAAACTAGCCCACAAAACCCAACTATATGGGGCTGAATTTTGCTGAATTGGGCTGCCATATTTCTTTATTTTTTTTTATTTTTTTAAAACATTATAATGAGTAATTTTGTTAATTAAGTTGTGTAATAATATGCAACAATGTTTCCCCTAACTTGTAACAAGGTAAAATATGAAATAAAACATGATTTAACTAGGTAAAAAGTGTAATGTACAAGTTTTATTTACGAAGCAAGTTCCGTATTTTACAACGATTACGATGAAAGAATGGTTATAAGAACACAAGATTTCCAAAGATAGAATTTCACGTAAGGTTTCTAAATGTAGGATGTTTGAAAACGCAGGGCGTTACAGAAATGAAGGAATTGAGTACCCAGCTGGATGAACTGTTAGCGAAAGGTTTCATCAAGCCTAGTTCATCTCCCTGGGGAGCACCTGTCCTGTTTGTTAAGAAGAAGGACGGATCGATGCGTCTGTGCATCGACTATCGTGAACTTAATAAGGTCACGATAAAGAATAGATATCCATTGCCAAGGATAGACGATTTGTTTGATCAATTACAAGGGGCTAGTTATTTCTCAAAGATCGACTTGAGGTCGGGCTACCATCAGCTGAAAGTCAGAGATGAAGACGTACATAAAACAGCATTTAGGACTCGTTACGGTCACTACGAGTTCCTAGTGATGCCTTTTGGGCTCACAAATGCACCGGCTGCGTTCATGGATCTCATGAATCGCGTCTGCAAGCCGTACTTAGACAAATTCGTCATCGTGTTCATCGACGACATTCTTATCTACTCAAAGAACAAAGCTGACCATGAGAAACACCTACGTTGTATTCTCAAATTGCTGCATCGCGAGAAGCTCTATGCCAAATTCTCTAAATGTGAATTCTGGCTACGAGAAGTCCAATTTCTTGGACATGTCGTCAGCGAGCGTGGTATCCAGGTGGATCCCGCTAAGGTAGAGGCGGTCATGAATTGGCAAGAGCCAAAGACGCCTACAGAGATCCGTAGTTTCCTAGGGTTAGCAGGATACTACAGAAGATTCATTGAAAATTTCTCAAGGATTGCTGCGCCCTTAACTTCTCTAACCAAGAAGAAAGAAAATTTTGTTTGGGGCCCTAAGCAGCAAGAGTCCTTTGATATTTTAAAGCAAAAGCTAAGCAACGCCCCTGTGTTGACACTACCGGAAGGTACAGAAGAGTTCGTAGTTTACTGCGACGCATCACACACTGGCATGGGGTGTGTGCTCATGCAAAAAGGCAAAGTTATTGCCTATGCTTCAAGACAGTTAAAGGTGCACGAGAAGAATTACACCACCCATGACCTGGAGCTGGGTGCCGTTGTGTTCGCACTAAAACTGTGGAGGCATTATCTGTACGGAATCAAGTTTGTGATCTATTCAGATCACAAGAGCCTTCAACATCTGTTTAATCAGAAGGAGCTAAACATGAGGCAACGCCGTTGGATGGAGACTTTAAATGATTATGATTGTGAGATCAGATACCATCCCGGCAAGGCGAATGTAGTCGCTGATGCCCTGAGCCGGAAAGAAAGGGTGAAACCCATCCGGATCAATGCTAAGAGCATTGAAGTAAGGAATAATCTGATTGAAAGGGTGTTAGCTGCACAGAGAGAAGCTGTGCTGGAAGCTAACTATCCTAAGGAGAAGCTCGGAGTAACTGAGGAGCAGTTAACTCTTAGCAAGGATGGGATTTTACGATTGAATGGGCAAATATGGGTTCCAATTTATGGAGGACTACGAGATGTTATCCTCCAGGAAGCCCATAGTTCCAAATATTCTGTCCATCCTGGAGCAGATAAAATGTATCAGGATCTAAAGGCAAATTATTGGTGGATAGGCTTGAAAAAGTCTGTAGCCGCTTATGTAGCTAAATGCTTAACTTGTGCGCAAGTCAAGGCTGAGCATCAAAAGCCATCTGGCTTGCTACAACAGCCTGAACTTCCTGAATGGAAGTGGGAATGTGTAACTATGGATTTTATCACCAAGTTACCCAAGACGAGCAAAGGAAACGACACAATATGGGTTATAGTCGATAGACTAACTAAGTCAGCTCATTTCTTACCCATCAAGGAGACTTATAGCTTCGACACATTAACCCAGTTATATGTAGATAAGATTGTATCCTTGCATGGCATACCTGTGTCTATTATCTTTGATCGAGATACTAGATACACGTCTAATTTCTGGAAAAGCTTCCAGCAATCTTTAGGCACACGTTTGAATTTTAGTACGGCTTACCATTCTCAGACAGACGGTCAGAGTGAGCGTACTATTCAAACGTTGGAAGACATGCTGCGGGCATGTGCTGTCGATTTGGGTGGTAGTTGGGATAAGAACCTACCACTAATCGAATTCTCCTACAACAATAGCTACCATACCAGCATAAAGGCTGCGCCTTTCGAGGCATTATACGGTAGAAAGTGTAGATCGCCTGTTTGTTGGGCGGAAGTTGGAAAGGTCCAATTATCAGGACCAGAGATAGTCTTCGAAACAACGGACAAGATTGTCCAGATTCGGGAGCGTCTCAAGGCTGCCCGTGATAGGCAGAAAAGTTACGCTGATCCAAAGCGTAAGGATTTTCACTTCGAGGTAGGTGAAAAAGTGTTACTAAAAGTATCACCCTGGAAGGGGGTGATGCGCTTCGGTAAGAAGGGCAAACTGAGCCCGAGATACATAGGACCTTTCGAGGTTATCGAACGTATCGGGTTCGTTGCCTATAAGCTAAACTTACCGGAGGAGCTCAATGGAATTCACAATGTGTTCCACATCTGCAATCTAAAGAAGTGTTTCGCTGATGAATCATTGGTGATCCCACACACAGATGTGCATATAGATGAGAGCTTGAAGTTTGTGGAGAAGCCTTTGTCGATTGAAGACCGACAGGTGAAAAAGCTTCGAAGAAAGCATGTACCTATAGTCAAGGTTAAATGGGATGCCTGGAGAGGTCCCGAATTCACGTGGGAAGTTGAATCCACGATGAAAGAGAAATACCCCTATTTGTTTGAGTAAATCTCGGGTCGAGATTTATTTTAAGGGGGTTAGGATGTAACACCTCGAAATTTTGTGCCCAATAATGTATTGACACGTGTCTTGAGTTTACACGTGGCAATTAATATTAAATAAAGGACTAAAGTTGACAAACCTTGAAAGTATGTAAATTCGAGGGTTATAAATGTCAAACAAGGGTAAGTATACTGTATAGTAACCCTACACGATGCTCGTACCTTCAAACGAATAAATCATGGATCGTACGGAAGCGAAACGCGGAAGAAAGTGAGAGATTACAAGCTGCAGGGGTTAACTGTGTCAACATGTTTAATTATACCTCTGAGTGACCCTTTGACGTACCCGAGGCTTTGTAACAGTAAAATACGCTCACTAGAATGTACTATATAAATTTCGCGAAGTTCCGTTTTAAAACGAGAAAGTTATGATCAAATTCGTATGAGAGGGGTTAAAAGCGTCAACAATGAAAGTTAAGGCTTTCCGGATAACTAACAAACTAACCGTGGACTTAACAATGCAGGTAAATAACGCGAGGCCCTTAGTTGTAAATAATCAAGGGCCAAATCGCAAAGTTACCCCTTCAAAACCGAAAGGTCAGGCTATTAATTACAAAGATTTCGTTAATGATTATAAAAGATTTAGAAATCTTGAAAAACTGACCTAATGCGGGCCGCGTTAAGGATTTGGGTAAGTTAACGCGGGCCGCGAGCCTCCTGGTTATACGCGTCTGTCATAAAGATCCAGGCGGCCCGCGTACAAGGCTGCCTGATCTCCCATGCGGGCCGCGTGAACCACACAGTAACAGAAAACATGGGCAGCTTCAATGATTTGGCTTCAAAACGATCTTATGAGCAATCAATGAAGCATGGGCGCCCTCTACCTGACCCCTAGCACCTCAGGACACTTGTTGATCATCCATGAGCAATGTAGGATGTGTTGTAATGATCTTGTGCACCAAACTTTACTATAAATAGGCCTACATTGTGCATAAGTTCACCACACCTCAAACACTGCTCTCAAGATCATTCCTGAAGCTCTCAAGTGTTCTTATATCATCCTAAGTCGTGCACAAGCTTCTGTAAGTTGTCTAACCCTTTTGTGGTTTAGTTTTTGCTTAGTTTTGCTTAAAAGTCAATCCGTCGTAACTAACGATTGACTTTGCGATAAATCACGAATGGTCCAGTGAATTTTCGAATCAAAAATAGTTATGTGTTGGTATTTATGTGGGTAATAAACCCCTAAAAGGGTTCCCTCTGATCACCACTCTAACTAGTTCAAATAACGAGTCAAACATGCTTAGAAAAAGTCAACAGAAAGCTATTTTGCGATTTTACATATAACCTGTAATGTAGATGGTATGCAACCTGTTTGAACACTCATAAAACATGATAATAAGTATACTAACTTGTCTAAGCTCGTTTGATCCGGCCATTTGCTATATTGACCCGGTTCGGAGCCGAATGTCGCAAAAGTTTGACTTTTGCTTTGACTTCAGTTCTGACCCGTTTTAGTTCGATTTAGGTATGCCTTAGGACTCTCTTAGGACCAGGTTACATGATGGTATAAACCTCTGTGACTGGTTCGTTGTTTGTCCGAGTCTTTTACGCATTTCCGTTAATTGCTTAAAAGTTGACCGTAACGCCCTTATCAAAATAAAACGAGTATTTCGGACACGTGAAGGGACCATAACCTTGCTTACTAAATTCTAAGCATGTCCCTAAAATTTCATGTCAATCCGAGGTCCAGAATAGGAGTTATGCTAAATAGCGCAAATTGCGAAACTTTAATAATTAAATAGCGCAATTAGCATAACGCCTATCTAAACCCGAATTTCGACACCAAACCTTTTACTCACTGATATAAAATAATATTTTGGGATTTTTAAAGATTTTTAATTATTTTTAACCTGCTCATAACTTGCGGTTATGGCAACGGTTCGGTAAATACCGGATATGCCCTTTTCGGCCATAAATTGAGTTCTATAAGGTCTTTTGACCCGACTCCAGTTGCTACTGATTTTAAATAATAGATAAAGTATTTTAGACTTTATAAACTGTTCGGTAAACTCAGATTTCCTGTAGAACTCTAAAACCCCTTTTTAAAGTCTTTAAAATGACCGAAAAACCCCTACGGGGCGTATAATGAACTTAAACTCGTTACGGGCATCACGGAAGGTATCCTACTGATACCACAACCTCTTTAAAGCATATTGACTTAGGAAACAAGTGTAGGACTCTTACGGTTACCCGTTGCGCCTATTACGCGCGCGGTTCGGCTTATGTAAGTAGTTTACATAAATTAGCCGATACGGGTCAAACCATATTATTTTGACCCCAAAATCAGGAGTGTGAATATTAAACCCATATAAAACAAGCCTTCAAACTTGTTGGGTCGGAATCACATTCCATTCCCGGTTTTCGCCTTTCACGCGATTAAACCGTATCTATCCTTTGAAACTGACCGGTCTAGGCTACGGTTAATATAAAGACCCGTTAGAATTCTAATAAGTTATTTTAAAACCTTCGTTCCAGAATAGGAGCCCAGTAAAAGATATCTGTGATTTAATCAATTAAGGACTGTACTTGCAAAGGTAAATACTTTTAACTTATTTTCCGTATTACGGGCTTGGGTTACGGTATCTAAAATACCGCTTGGTCGGGCAATTGACCCCAACTCATTTTTAGTTGGGTATTATCAATGTGACCCGTTTAAAACTTGTTTTGTTGATTTAACGCCTTTGGGGGCTTAATGACCATGTCCCGGATATCCTTGGCAGCATTTACGAATGACCACGACCTTGACATCCCGGTGTAGGCGTACACCCGGCATTATGTCTATAACTATAAAAGCATAGCCGTTGGTTACCCGCCACGGTGTTATATGCTATGTGGTGTGTCTATTAAACTTTAACCCGACACGACCCGGGCGACCGAACGCATAGCAAACATGTAATTCTTTACAAGATTTAATTATAAATTATCCCAAGTTATAAAAGAGTTTGTGCCTTGTGCATTCAAATCAATTTTAATAAACATTTTACAAAAGTGTCGGTTGAATGTATTTACCAGTGTAAACTGACGTATTTTCCCAAAAAGATTAACTGCAGGTACTAAACGTAATCGGCTGGCAATAGCTCCTTAGCATCTTAAAGAGTCTCGCAAGCTTTTGATGCCTTGTCTGTTGAACAACACTTTTTATTATTTTGATCCCCCTGTGGATACCATTCAACTATTTGTGATACACTCGATATTACAATCAATGGTTGAATTATATTTATCTTTATGCTTCCGCTGTGCATTCATATAATTGTGTGGTTTGACTATATTGTTGCTAACTACGTCACGATAATCCCCCACTGGGCCCACCGGTGAGACACGTGGAAATCGGGGTGTGACAAATGGGTTTCAGGGCAGCCCCACTATTGGTGACAACTAGAACCAAGTAGTGTTTTTGTGTCTCAGTCGTGAATCGACTATAGAAAAATGCCTATGGTTTGGTGACTTCCTATGTCGTGTCACATGTTAATGGCTTTGCAACCCATTAACACTTGATACATATAGAGATACTTGACTCATTCATGAATACGCGTTTTGAAACAAAATACATACCATGTTTTTCATACAAAGTATACAAACATTCAATACAAAAACTGCATGAATTCACACCAACATTATGTTAACGTTTTTTTTCCAAAACTCACATGTATTTCAGGTTATTAAAGGTGGATGTGCGCGCGGTCTTACTTATGCTCGTGGATGTCGCTATGTTTTATTTTCGCTAAATAAAGTTGTAACTCTTAAGACAATATGCTATCACGTGTTGTAAACACTTGACTTATGTTTTGGTAATGTAATGTTTGAAGTTATTTTGAGCATATAGTATGTTTACCTTTCGTATGCAATGAGAACCTTTCATGATCACACCTCGTGCTTCCGCCGCAGAAAGGGGTGTGACATTTATACCTCAATTTCATATATTTCTAAGTAAAAGTTTTAGCCAAGGTTGGTTTTTGCTATTAACTGAAATTAGCCAATAAGGTAGTGGTGGAGTGGTTGGGGAAAAACTCGGTGTTCCTTGTGACTCTGGTTCGGCTCCCACTATCCCCATTATTTTATGCGACATCTTGGTGAAGGGCGAATACGGGTGGTGATGATTCGTCTTTGATGGGAGGCGAGGTTTTACCGATTATTCCACTGTCGTGCCTTCGGGAGGGTGGAGGTCGGGTTTCCGTGCATCTCGGAGAGCCAAGGGGCTGGCGGCGGTCGAGTAGTCGACCTTGGCCACAACACCCAATGTCATGGTGGCTGGCACGTCGTTTCTTGCCGTTAAAAAAATTAAATTAAATTAAAAGAACCAAACAAAAACCGTCAATTTAATCGAATAAACCGAAGTGATTAACCGAAAACCTATTAGTTAATAAAATAGACTAACCGATGACTTTGGTTTCGGCTTCGATTGAGGATAATAACCGAACCGACCGAACCATGCACAACACAACACAATGAAATTGATTACCCGATTATTTCTCTTATCATGTATAACTATCAATGCTACAATAAATATTATATGAATAAGAAACTACCAAAAACGAGTATCGCAATACGATGTGTCGCTCTCACCGCATCGCGCGGGCATCCTGCTAGTGTGTGTGTGTATATATATATATGTTTAATGTATTAAATAAAATTTTTATAAATAATAGATCCGTCTACGCTCGCGAGTTAGCTTCAACGTGATAAATGAAGTTCGGACTCAAACATCTTTATTAAACATGTTTATGTTTAGGTAGGCTTGAGCTCGATTAAACTCAGCTTGATGTGAGGTTTTAATGAACCGGTCTCAAGTAGCTCATGAACGGCTTGACTTAGCAACTCATTTACACCTCTACTTTGATGAAGAGATTATAGATAAGCGCTTTTATGGTTTAAAGCATTTAATAATCCTTAATCTAGTTACATAATTAAATATCGTTCAATGTTTCTCTACGAATGATGGAGAAACCAACTTAACGGCGTTATTCCCTTTTGTTTTTTCTTCAATAGCTCAAAACACCAAATTTGAGCCATTACCCGTTAATGGCGTTACACAATAATTACTCTGGATTCATGAGGGCCCGTTATTGATCGCCCCGTACAATTGCCAACACCTACAAAATATTTATATCTTTAAATTATTAACAAGAAATAATTAAAAGGCAACTTGCAATTGCATACAAGATCAAATGGACCACAAACAGACCACAAACAGACCTACCTTACTGATATTAAGATATGGGCTCGAGCCGTTCTTTAGACATGCCAATGCGGCTCGAGCCATATGAGCCACTTGAGAATCACTCGGCTCGGTTAACCTTGGATCGAACAACTGGCTTAATAAATTCTTCTCCAGAAGCGGTAATGCCTGAGTTCAAACAAGCATCAGGATTGTAAGTGGTTTGTTCGAGTTTGTTGTTGCTTGAACTACAAACATATCGACCTACATATCGTGTTGGCTAAAGAGTCAAATTTGTTTGACACGTTTAGATAAATGGGTTAAAGGAGTCGGATTGGGCTTACACAATTTCAAGTGAGTGCGGGTTAGGGCTCGTCTTTTTGACATGAATATATTTAAGGGGTGTTTTCAGGTTGAACATTTGAACCCGCAACCCAATATATTAGTGGGTCAAAATTACTACCTCTAATTACTGAGATGGGAACCTTACCCAATCAACGAGGCTTTGACCATCTTTCTCGAACAGTCGCCTACTCTGTCCTGATATGAGCTCTAACAAGAGAACCCCGTAATCTTTTATATCGGCTCTAAGGTATTCATTTTTGTCGATATCCGAGCTTCTTGACTCACAAAAAACACATATCTCATCAGTTGTTCTTCAAAACAGTATGCTTTATCAGAAATTGCAAGATATTTGGTTCAAAACATTCTTACTTCATAGGATCATCATCAAGCTTCAACTGCTTTATTGTTGGTTCATAGATACATAGCTTTGACATCACCATTAAAGATATAAATTTCAGTATACCAATCACATTGCAATATTTTATCAATTTATCGATGTGTATAGTCGGGTTGTGTTCAATGTGTTTGCAGGTTCCGTCGAGAACCCTAAAATTTCACCTATACCTAAAAAGTGGTGGCAGCACGAACCCCCGCAAATGACACAAGTTTTCACGAGTTGACACTAACACAACCCGTTTCACCCATAAAATTTGATATTTTTAAAATCACTTATTTACAACCAAAAATACAAATAACAAAAAATAATTACATTAAACTATAAAACCTAGTGCTTATTTCTTATATAATCTTTTAAACTTCGACATAAAACATATTTTTTTTAAATATAAAAATAAATCTGACAAAGGGGTAAACCCGTGAACTAACTAGCTTCTAAATGCCAACCGTGAACCGTTTAGCTAAAGTGTTTTCGGGTTTAACCCGAAATTGACTTTAACCCAAAATTGACTCTAACCTGTTTAGACTAATACAAAACCTACGAATTCTTTGTTGAGTTTGTATTGTGTCAAAAATTCAAAAAGTGTATTATTAATAATGCAAAAATAACCTTTTAAATCACTAATTACCCATTTAAAAATTTATAGAGAAATTGGCCTGTAATAATCTCACCTAAACTTAATTGGCCATTAATAATCTCACCTCAGAAAATATTTCCCCCACTAGTTTCACCTTTCACCTATTTTTCCTACAATGATCCTCCATTAAAAAAAACTTAACGGAGTTAAGTTTTTTTTACAAATTACAAACAGACTTTTAGGGCTTTTGATTAGAACAACGGTACGAGCCCATTGATATAAAACTTGCATCGAAACGGTGGTCCCAACGATGAAAACGGCGCTTCAATTCAGGTGTTTAAATTTCCAATTAACTAAAATCAAGTCACTTGGAGCACTATTGCGAAGTACGTTTTACATCAATGGACTCGTATCATCGTTCTGATCAAAAGCCATAAAAAATCTGTTTGTAATTTGGAAAAAAGCTTAACTCCGTTAAGTTTTTTAACAGGGGACCATTATAGGAAAAATATGTGAAAGGTGGGACTGGTGTGGGAATATTCTGAGGTGGTATTATTAATGACTAATAAGGTCTAGTTGAGATTATTACAGGCCAATTCCCCAAATTTATATAAATCCGACAAAAAGCGTTTCGGGTGACCCACTTCAAAATCCGATCAACTCGCCCATTTTTCCACATCTAACCACTACGCACAAATATAAAGTGATGTTACGGTTACCATGCCACACGAGCTACCACCAAGTCCAACGTGAGATGAACAAATGGATAGATTTACAATTGAGCCATCTACGAACTCCTCATGGAGGTACTCAATGGCTGTACCGATCTCTAGAGCGATATCCCACCGGGTTTTCCACAAAAGCTTTGTTGCTGCCTGGTCACCTACAAAATTCACCATCTTATTTTAGGAGTTAAATTCATTTACAAAGAGCCTTATAGTACAAAAACTTACGAAAAACATGAAAAAGCAAAAAGAATACGGTGGCATTTTCGTAATTATTTGCTCATAGAATAATTATTAAAATTACTCTACAAATGATCTTGTAGGGTAATTTTGTAAAAGGATCTTGTAGGGTTATTATCAAAATTACTCTACAAGTGTATTAAAATTACTCTACAAGTGTATTAAAATTACTCTGCAAGTTTATCAAACAACATACAACAAACAATTCAAAATTACTCCACAAGATCATTTGTAGACTAATTATGATACTCTATAAAATTACCCTACAAGATCAAAATTATCTTATAAGATCAAAATTAACATACAAGATCATTTGTAGAGTAATTATGATACTCTACAAGACCAAAATTACCCTACAACGACATTTTACAAAATTACCCTACAAGATCATTTGTAGGGTAATTTTGATAATTACTCTACGAGTAAATAATTACGAAAATGTCACTACGTTTTTTTACCTTTTCACCCTATTCATACGTTTTGTATGATAAGGGTATTTGTATTTGATCTTTTACCCGTATTTTAGTGACAACTAGTAATATGACTCACAGGCGATGCGCCGCGAGCCCGTTGCAAATATCGAATAAATTAATCCAAACGTTATGTCATGACTTAACTATATGAGAATGCATGTTTCAACATACTCAACTCAACTTAATGTAGATTATATAAACATTGTGGTTGAATCAAAACGTAAAATAAATCGAATTTACACCATATAGTTATAACATAACGTACCAAAAAAATATAAAACGTATGTAGAAAAATACATGTGTAATCAAATAGCGCTTATTATAGCTTTAAAAAAGAGAAACCACAAAACCAAAAAAGGAAACACATTCATATCAAGGGGCAGGCATGAGTGTTTTTGCATAGCTTTAAAAAAGTAGAAACCACAAAAGGAAAAAAGGAAACACATTCACATCAAAGGCAAACATGAGTGTTTTTGCAGGGGATAATGCTGATGCAGAGTTTGTTCACTTGAAGAATTTCGAGTTTGTGTTTATACTTCATTTGATGAAGGAAGTAACGGGGAAAACCGAGACACTTTCTCAAGAAATTCAGAAGAAATCCCAAGATATTCTTAATGCCATGGAGTTAGTTTCATCGAGTTTAGAAAGAATGGATGGGATTCTTTCCTTGCTGAAGTTACTTTTTTTTTGTAAAAAACATCAAGTCGAAATGCCGAATATGAACGCTCCTTATACTTCTTCACGGTTTCGGCCTCGTAAAAATGATCTTCAAGTTACTATCGAACACTTTTATCGAGTAGACTTGTTTACAACTACATTGGACACACATATACAAGAGTTGAATAGCAGATTCAATGAATAGGCGATGGAGTTGAATAGCCCAGTTGGCCACCGACACCCACCTCTACCCAGAGGTATTGGGTTCGAGTCTTGGGAGTGACATATGTCGCTCAGGGTAAAAACTTGGCATGGGGAAGTCACCGCGGAGCTAGCTTGGTCGGGTAGCGGCTCTCGGAGTGAGATCACTCCGGCGGTTGGGAGGACCGTGCACTATCCCCACCCCCCCCCCCCCGACTTTGATGTCGAAAGAGATTAACATTGAATGACCACGAATCCCAAGCTAGGTGGTGTCTCAACTCTTGGGAGTCTCTGTGAAAGTCTTGTGGAAATTAAGAAACGGAATACATACTATTTAGTTGATCGAGTCGTTCGCCTAATCTTGATGCTTCCTGTTTCTACTGCAACAACAGAAAGGGGATTTTCAGCAATGAAATTATTCAAGAATAGACTTCGCAACAAGATGAGAGATGAGTTTCTTGCAAATAGCTTGGTAGTTTGCATAGAAAAGGAGATTGTTGAAAGCTTTGATACGAACTCCATAATTGATGAATTCAAGAATCTCAAAGGTCGCCGGGCGGAGTTGTAACAAGGTAATCAAGTTTATTCTTGTACTTTCATAGTTTCACTAGTATTTTAGATAGTTGTTTCTTCGCAAAAAATGTTTTCTTATAATTTTAACGAACATTTTGGTTTGACCCGACCTGAATTGGATTGTTGACCCGAACAAAAAACCCGAACATAGCGAGAGGGAAAAAAAATTTAGGTCTCTTTACTGTCGGCCCATGCTGAGTTTTAGGTCAAGATCCGCCACTGTGTTTTTGCAAAGCGAAAGGACCAAAATTGGGAGGTGTAAACATCAACAACAATGTTTTTTTAGTATAAATATATAAGAACAACAAGAACAACAACAATAACAACAATAATATAATTGTAATTTTACTCGTCTTGCATTGCTAGTGGTAGAAACGTAAAGTAACTCAAATTTATATAGTCGAATGAAAATGTATTATATTTAACGACACTCGATTTGGTACACTATTTACGTCAAAAAGTAGATCAACTGGAAAAGTATATAAACTAAGCACGAAAACGTATTATACTTGAGCTGACTCGTTTCCAAGAAAAAGTTGACGTCTAAACATAAACCAACTTTAAATTTATACCAACGCGTACATAAAAATACCCACGTAAAAAGCTTGTTTTTAAAAATAAATTAACACAAGGAGTAAACTCGAACTTTAGAAACTCAAAGCGGTAAATGTAAACTACCTCAAATTTATACCAACATTTTTTTATTGTTTATGTATGCATATGACCCACTAATACATGCAAGCACTTGAGTTTTTCTGCACATGACTTGAGTTTATATGCATATGACACACCTTGTTCCTAATATTATACTTAAATAATATAAGGGACCTAACATGAAATATGTTGAAAGCTTAGGGGTGGCCATGAAAATGCACCGACATAACATTTTAAGATATATAGAAATTTCGCACCTTTACTTATAAATAGATCAATTTGGTTTATAGGGAAAAGATCAAATAGGAAGTTTATTTTGGCTAGAAAGTGTAGGAAGATGTGGCAAAATTTAAAATAAAGAGGAAGGGTATTTTAGTCAATCATATCCTTTCTTCTTCCTTCTTCTCCCCAGTAATTTCAAAACCCACCATTTTCAAAACCCACCATCTTCAACCATTTCTTCACTTTCTATCTTAATAATCTCTATATTATAGTGCGATTTTCATCACTAATCAATGATTCAAACACCGATCAACGTGTTCTTCAGTTTTTTTTAAGAAAACCCAGTTTAATTTAATTCAAAATCTCGTTTTTCCCGTGATTTTGAAGATAACCACTCGATTCGTTCGATTCGATCACTGATAAGTGTTTCTATCATTCAAATTTCATCAATTGTTGAAGAAACCGACTTCGATCCATGTAAGAAATTCTTTAATTTCATTTTTACGATCTGGGTTTTTGATTTAGTCATTGCGTTTTACGATCTTGGCGGGGGTCCGGGGCGGCAGCCCCTGGTAGCAGGGTCCAAGGGGCGGCAGCCCCTGGCGGGGTCTAAGGGGCAGAGCCCCTGGCTGGGGTTGAGCTCTGGAAAACTTAATTTTCTGTAAATTGCCTCTAGAAAACTGCATTCGTAGTTCAGACAATTCACAGACAAATTTTCTGGAAAACTGTAAATTTTCTGTAAGTTTTATGCCATTGCGTTTTAGAACTGCATTCCTGGTTCAGACAATTCACAGACAAAACTATTGTCCTGGTTCAATGCGTTTTAGAGAGAACACTTTCTTTGGTGTTTTTATGCCATTACATTTTAGAACTAAGACATTTTATGCGTTTTCTGGTCATTGTGTTTTAGAAAAACACATTTTTGAAGTGTTTTTAGTCATTGCGTTTTAGGTAAAACACATTTTTAGGTGTTTTCAGTCCATTACGTTTTACAGAAAACACATTCTTTTGTTTTTTTAGGCCGTTGCGTTTTAGAAATGAGACATTTTTAAGGGTTTTCTGGCCATTGCGTTTTATAAATAAGGCATTTCTTTGTGTTTTTGGTGAATTGCGTTTTAGGTAAAACACATTTTTATGTGTTTTCAGTCCATTGCGTTTTAGAAAAGAGACATTTTAAGTGTTTTCTGTCCATTGCGTTTTAGAAATAAGACATGTGTTTGTGTTTTTTGGTGCATTGCGTTTTAGGTAAAACACATTTTTTTGTGTTTCCAGTCCATTGCGTTTTAGAAACTACACTTTCTTTTGAGTTTTTAGGCTATTGCGTTTTAGAATTAAGACATTTCTTTGTGTTTTCTGGCCATTGCATTTTACAAATAAGACATTTCTTTGTGTTTTTGGTGCATTGCGTTTTAGAAAAATGTCATTTTTTAGGTTTTTTTTTTCCAGTGCGTTTTACGCTTTTCAAAATTTTTTTTCGAAAATATAGCAATAGTATACTCGTTTTAAAGATAAAAAAACGCTCGTTTTTTGGTGCAATCTTTATAAAAAAATAATGTCGTATGAAAGAGTTATTAACGTTTAAAAAATGGGGGGAATTGAAGGAGAGAGAAACTATTGCCTTTGATTGACTAGAATACCCCTAAACAAACTCACACGCCTCTTTTCTTCCCTTTAATTTCCCTGATTTAATCTTAGCCCTTGATTAACTAGATGGATGGTCAAGATCACTTTCTAGCATTCTTAGCCAAATAAAATTCCTATCATATCTTCACCCTTGGTTTATATGTCATTTGTATCAGGTAAAATAGAAAGAATTATGTTAGAAAGAAAGGGGCAAAGGGATGTAAGTGTTCAGGATTGGATTATCTCGTTTTCGAACATCCAAAAATTTTGGACAGTGAATATTAATATCCGAATCTGTATCTGAAATTTCGGATATATTATTTTTGGATGTTACTATTTTTTAATATATTTCAAACTAAACATAGTGCTCATATAATATATATTTAATATTTCTTTTAGTTTTCGGATATCAGATAAACCAATTATCCAAAATTTTTAGAAATAAACATCCGAATCCGAAAATTCGGATTATCTGATTTTCGAATATCCGAATTTCAGATATATTTCGGATACCGATATTTCGGATTCAGTTTCGGATCCAGATTTTTTTAACGCCCCTAGTGTTTACAACCCTTCTAAACCTTATAATTTACTAAAATCAAATAGTTTTTAGAATCATATATCACATATTATATACTGACTTTTTAGAGGGTTTGGGTCATCTCACCCTGACTTGTTTCTCTCATGTTAAAATGTGCACTATTATCCTAGGGTGTAAACGCTTGTTTAACTTAAGAGAGGTCAGGCTCGGCTTGTTTAGGGATATATATTATTTAGGCTCCTCTAAGTTCGCGAGCCTAATCAAACTCGATATATGAAGGCTTGAGCTTGCAATATAAGCTCGAGATCGTTTAAGCTAAATTTGATTTGAGCTTCTAGCGACCAATCTCGAATGGCTCAGCTCATTTACACCCCTACTTTTCCTGTAACCCAAAACGCCCAGTCGCCCACTTCGGTGTCTATAACCAAGTCTACGAAAAAGAGACTTACACAACAAGCAAGCTTCAAGTGAACCTTGTGGACAATCACAGATCAAGTAGACCGAATCACCAATGCAACAGTAACCAATTAAACTCAGGATACTTCTATGGCGAACACGAGAAGCGATTTTGAGAAGAAAAACTGCTTGATCATCTGCAGGGAAACAAATAACAGTAACAGGAGATTCTCCAAAGACACCTCCGTAAGCTATCCTAAGATGATCCTTAAGGATGACATTGTTGAATCCATTTGTAATTTCCTCAATCTCTCCAAGAGTGAAAGTTCTCTGGAATCCTGTTCTCCATGACAATCCGTATGAAGAAGGCGATGCTAGAGCTTGTTTTGGCGAATGTGGTTCTTCCACAAAGTCAACGGCGGTCAACGCATGATCATCTATTCTTCTACAAACAATTTGCCATTCTTCACACTTTGGATCTGTGATCTTTGATGGGATTAAGGTTGCTACTCCTTTTGACTTCAACAAAGCCACATGACAGTCTACATGCTTGTGTATGTATTCTTTATCTCTCTTGAAGTAGCTGAGAATTCAAAAACAATTATTTTTAAGAAAAAAAAAAAAAAAAAAACTTAGGAAATTAAAAGAAAATCAAGTATGAAGTACCCGTCTAACACGATCCATCGAGGATCAAGCTTCTGTGCTTCTTCGATAGTTATACTCTTGGATTCCAGCCCTGCAGCCAGTCTTATATCTAACTTCACCTGCATGGATCAAGATTGATTCCCATTTATTATTGTTCGAAACTAAAGGTGGATAATTTTGATCTGTTTACTTATGGGATTCGACTTGTGATGTGCATATCAATTTTGATAGTGTACAAATCACTTACTTTAGCTACAAATGGATTAATTTGGGTTCTAATTTACATCAACCGGGTCAAGTTAACAAATTTCAGCTAAAAAGAGAATGGGTCAAACGGGTCAAACAGGTTAAGGTACTCAAAAGTCTATTTTGAATGCAAAAACCTCCTAAGTTGTTTTGTTCAAAGATCTTGATTATTATTGTAACAATACTATTAAAATACTTATTATTAGCACATTAGTTATTCACATCTCTTTTTAAATGTACAAAAGCGTTTGTGTCAACCCAACCCAACCCAACCAATACAAAAAATTACTCAATTCAACCCGCAACGTTTTGACCCGCTAACCAAGAGACCGACCCATCTTGCCACCGCTGATCAAAGTTCTCTATAAAAGGAAAAAGACAAACCTCTCTCTTCTTACAATGGTGGTAGTAGGGCTCCAGAAATTTTTGGTATTCTCTCTTCTTTCTCTCGATCTCTATATGGAGTTCTGATGATGTCATTTCGTTGTTTGAGAACTCGAGTTTTATATCTGATTTATAGTCCACGCATGCCTTGTGAGTATTTTCGTCGACAAGTTACAATATATGTTGCCAATTTACGTTCCACAAATAAGGTTTGCAACATATAGGGATTAGAAATTACAACTTTGATAGATGTTCATGTGTTCATAAATACACAAAACTTCTACCCTATCATTTTTGAAGATTTTTACTTTACTTTAGACTAGTATAACGTAAAACACACTTAATACAATGCATCGCTTATCTCTAAATCCAGGTGAGGTTAAGCTAATTTTTTGTGACCATGAGAACCCGTTATTGAAAACTCACGGGACCGACAATGCTCTGGTTACAGTGGACCAGGTGGCTTCAAGGGGTTAAGGCAAAGTGGAAGCGCCTATGCTAGAGGGGATTCACGCGCTTACCATATCTCTTGAAGGTTATGATACAATATCTCCGTCTCCAAATCGATGTAAATTTACATATAGTAAGTCTTTGACCAGGGCCGGCCAAGCCCAAGTATTTTGAGGCTAGGGCTTTGGGCCTCCGTTTTATAAGGGCCTCCATTTTTTTTAAAAATTCCAGGGTTTTTGAGAGTTTGTGGCTGCAAAAATTAATTGTTCCAGAAGAGAGAATACACTCAATAGACCGGAAATTCCAAAACATTGAAGAAACAATTAGTTTCTAATTGAAATTGCTAGTTTTTTTTTTCTTTATTAAAATTGCTTTGCTAGTTTCTAATTGAAATTAGTTTGCTACTTTATAATGTTAAATAGAAATTTTAAGTACGAATCCGGTCCAAGGCCGGGTAAATGAAGACGGTTTGTAAACTTTTTTTAGTTTTAAATCGAAGAAACAATGAGTCACAAGGGCCTCGGATTTTTACTACGCTTTAGATCACCAAAATGGTTAAACCGGCCTTGTCTTTTGATTTTTTAAACCATGTAATATGGTATAGGATACGAACAACATTGGCCCAAACCTACAAAAGTTGCTTCCTACAAACTGCCCATTATGCCCCCAAAGAGGGACCACCTAAATCCCAATCAACCATCAAACTTTTGTCTCAAAATCTTAACAAAAATGTGTAGGTCAATCAGAATCAACTTTTGACTTTCAACTTTCAAATTAATAAACATAACTATTGTTGAAGTGAGCTAAAGAAGTAAAAATTAAAATTACAGATAGGTTTGGAAGATACATGTTTCATTAATGATCTATCAAAATTGCAAAGTTTGACTGTTTAAGAAAAAGTCAAAATAATTAGTGTTGACCAAGAGTTGTTCATAAACTGACTCGTCATTTCAGGTGAACTTTGGGCAGTAGTAGGGTTTAAATGATCCAATCCGAGCCCCGATTAACTTACTAGAGCTCGAACTCAAGCTCCACTCATTTCGAGCTTCATTTTTAAAGCTCGAGCTCGACTATTGCTTGGTTTGTTTATTAATAATTAACTAATGTACAAAAATTAATAAAAAATTATATATATCTATAATTATAATTTTTATATATAACATGTATTATTTAGTTATTTTCATCATCGTTTATATACAATAATATTTATTATGTAAAAGTATACTTAGTAAATTAAATAAAATTTATACACAACTAGTGAGCCTAAGCGATCGCGACACGTGAAGCTGGTGCTCGAGCCCGTTAAAAAACAACTTATTTTTAACCACAAGCTCATTTAAGTTTGGCTCAAGCTAGTCCACCTCAAGCGGCTTGACTCGTCTACACGGTATAAAAGATAGAAAAGCTTACAGATGCCGGAGCTTCCAATTCCAATGTGAAAAGGCAAACAAGAGGGGTTCGATTTCTTTCCGATCTCCGGCAAGACTCCGAGAACGACAACCGTATCTTTCGGGCCAACGATATACTTAATCGCCCACTCTAAAGCATCCAGGCTTCCTTTCCCCTTATTCCCATTCATCACCACAATCACAGTCTCTCCTGCCGGAGATGATTCCAAGGAAGTTGAATATTCCGACTGTGAACCCATTTGTGATTATTAAAATTTGGAGTGATGTCAGTGATGGAACATTGAATATTTGGAAATGTTAATGAATCTGGGTTTTTGGAAACGAGGTTGTTATTATGGGTGTTAGTTGAATTGGTATAACCGTCAAACGTTGGTATTAAGGTTGTTTCTTGTTGATTGTTATTTTGAATTAGATTCTAGATTCTTAGAGTTGTGGTAACCTGTGTAAACATACCTTAATTAGTGACGTAGCGAATGTTTTTGTAGATGGATCCTAAACTTTGCAATTTCTACCAAGGATCAGGTAGGTAATAAGGATGATACTTAGGCCACCCGGGTTTGATATGACTAGTTGAATTAAGTTGTATGTGTATTGAACTTGAGCACTCTTTATTTAGTACTTAACGGGGCTCTTAATGGTTTAGATTTCAGCATTTAATTGTTCAGACTGTTTGTTTCACGAGCAGAAGTGTAAATGGTTCAGACATTTGACTCTGAATGGTTAAGCATTATAGTGAGTCTCAATGGTTAAGACTTCTAATCTGAATTGGTTAGACATTTGCCTCTGAACGGTTAAGCACTATACCGGCTCTTAATGATTCAACCTCTTACTGGTTCAACATTTAAATGTTCAGATCTCTTACTGGTTCAGCACTTAACCATTCAGAAATTGTCAAACAGCCCTTTACTAAATTTGATTTAGTAGATTTCTTGAACTTAACGTTTTTGGATTATATCTGTATATATATACTTTATACTATATAGGGGAAGGTTCTACGCAGAACACTAAATATTGCGAGAACACGCAGAACAAAATGAATCACTTATTTTTTCAATCCTAAAAACCTAAAAAGTAAATGAAAATGTTATAAATGTAAGATTTATTGTTTCTCACACTAGAATTTAAAACAAAATATGAAAAATCCTCAGTTTGTAAATAACCTACACACATGTAGGTTATGTATAAGGCCAAATTACCTACATGTATGTAGACCATGTGTAGGGAAAATATATGATTTTCTTATGTATATATAATACACATATGAATGTAAGAAACATAAAATTTAATAAATATGAACCACAAATCGCAAAATTTAGTGATATGGAGTTGTTTTTTTTTGGTCTCGCAATAATTAGTGTTCTGTAATGATCCTTATCCATACTATATATATATATATATATATATATATATATATATATATATATAGGGTCGGGATTTAGAGAAAACGCTCAAAAGTGTGAGAACGGAGAGAACACTTATGAATCGTCAGATCAAAACAATCTATGGACTAGATGACGAGGTGGCATTTTCGTAAATAAAATCACTTTTATTAATCTGGCGCGCTTTATTAAGGGTAAAAGGGTCTTTTGACTTAACTTAAAACGCCAAACTCACGCTATTAAAATCCGCCTCAACACACATAACACACTTCATCATAATATAACGCCATAGATATAAAACGCCAAACTTTGTTTTTAACCGATAAAGCTGAACAAACAGTACTAAAACGGCGTAACTTTATTACTAGGATTTACTGCAATAAAAATCGCACCTAAAAAACGCGCCAAAAACTTCCTATATAAACAAACTCTCAGAATTACTAAAATTCAAACCAAAACCACAAAAACCTATATTTTCCTCTACACCATTCATCTTATAAACGCCAAAAAACCAAAATATCAAAGATTCAAATCCATGTTTCTTTGAGATACACAATTTTATCAATAAACTTTCACTCTATGCAATGAGCAAAATCCTCAATATAAACGCCAAATTATACAAAAACCACAAAACTTCAAAAAAAGCCATTTCATGGAGATTCTGTTTTTTGTTCTCTATAAAGTTTAGCTAAACGGGATGGATAACATTGTTACACATCTTTCTTGACTGAGGATTAAAATTGTTATCCATTTCGTTCAGCAAAACATTATTGAGTTTAGCACGACCAAAAATAGAAGTTTATGGAAGTTTTATTTAGTGGCGTTATTGTTTTTTTTTTTTTTTTTTTTGGCGTTTGATTTCCTTGCCCAATCTAATATTGTTTGTTATTTAACTTCGAAGTAGCATGTTATGAACAAAGAGATAGAAAAAAGAAAAAGATGCAAAAAAAAAAAAAAAACGCCAAACTGAGAAATGTCTGTGTTCTATAGCATTGAAATAAAAAAAGGCCAAAGTACTCTAAACTGTCTCAAAGACAACTGTATGTGATCTGTAAGAATGACAAATACAAAACACCAAACTACTCTTCACTGGCTCTCGAAGACCTTGTCGATCTTCTTTTAATTACGGCATTTTGCATGTTGATGCGTAGTATCCATAGGCTTTGCAGTTCTGACACTGTCTTTCTTTTGCCCCGAATTTCGACTTTGATTTCTTTTTGACAACTGCTATCTCCTGTTTAGATTTCAAGCGCTTCCGAGAACCGGAACCTTTGGATTTATAACCTACAAGGACTATTATCGGATTCTTGTCATTTTTATATTGACCAGTTATCTCGGCAAATCTATCCCTAGAACTAGCGGGAGGAGCAACAATCTGCATATCATGAACCTTTTTGATATAAGATTGAACATGATCCTTGTATAAGGATAGCTCCTCTTTATTACCAGATAAACGGTTCAAAGTGTATTCGGTTGAATAAATAACATCGCGCATCATACTTTGCACATCAGGATCAAGCTCGGTCATATATTCACGACTAATTGAGAATTCAGGAGAGCAGTTTGGGGAGGCCTCTTTGCGCCATCTATTCAGAATGTATTGTTTTGGAAATTCCCTAATGTCCATAAGTCTCAAAACATAGAATATATGTCTACATAGCAAACCAAAATGTTCAAAACGTCTGCATGAGCAACTGCATGTGCAATCAGACTTACGGAACAATACCTGAAAAACGCCAAAAACAATATCTCTATAACGCCATGCAAAGAATTTTTGTCTAAAAAAAGAAAAGAACACATTGCATGTGATAAAACGCCATAAAAACCAAAACGCCATTATTTACCTCAAACAAGGATGTGCAAAGCTGTTATTTATATAAAACTTAACAAACCCATCAGGCTGATCTTCGTAACGTTGATTTATGCAATCCGCAACTCCAATAAGCTCAGCTTGAACGTCACAAAAAATACTTTTTGTGTATATATCAACAGCTTGCCCTTCCAACACTTTGTAACTACTCTTCAACTGGGGTCTTTTGTATCGAGATTCATGATCATTTTTACGATGTGTGTGACGCTATGCTTCTATTGCAGTCTCATAATGCGTCATGAACTCAACAAGAGTAGCTTTCGAATTACACACTTGACAAAAAAAATGATTCTCGCTCTCCGACCTGGATGTCATTCGCATAAGACCAGACATAGGCTCCAATCTATAGTATGCAGGGATCCAAGATTCCCTAAGGGCAAAAATATCAGATAGCCAGTCATTATCTTCTAAATTTAATTCTGCAATAACCATTTCCCATTCTAATTCAAACTCTTCAGGTGTGAGAATATCCGTCCACACAACACCACAGATACGTTCTTTAAAATTGGTGGAATTGCATAGCCTAACACCAACCTATAAATAACACGAAAACGCCACACATATAAAAAAACATAAGACAAAACTTAATTAAAAAAATAGTAACAAGGTACAAAACGCCATGTATCTTAAAATGCATTGTATACTAAAACGCCAAAGGTAAAAAAAGCATAACAACCTTCAGAGAAAGTTTATGCATCACATGCCACATGCATAGCCGATGCCTCGTGTCAACAAATACAGCAGAAATACCCTTCTTCATCGCTGGATCTTGGTCAGTGACAACAACTTTTGGTTGAGAAACAACAGCTTTAAGAAAAACTCTCAACAACCAAATATATGTGTCAGCAGTTTCCGATGCCAATAATGCTGCACCAAATGTAACATTGCAGTGATGATTGTCTATACCAGTGAACGGTACAAACACCATAGAGTATCTGCATATGAAAAACGCCATGAGAACTAAAACAATAATAAAACGCCATTGCATGTAAACTAATAAAACGCCAAAAACAAAAGAAGTTGAATTATAAAAAATTACTTGTTGGAACGATACGTGGCGTCAAACGAAATCACATCACCAAACACGTGGTAATTACGTTTGGCTTGATCATCACACCAAAAAAAGACCCTTCAAACGATTGTCTTCGTCTGTGATGTAATCATACGAGAAATTAGGATGGGAATGTTTTTTTTTCATTCAAATGTTTCACAACCATATCAGCGTCATATTCCCCGATGAACAAGTTTATTTGCCTCTTATAGTTCTTAAATTCAACTTTGCTTGCACCCACATCTTCAAAACCACCAAAACAAGTCTTCATAACATTAAACGCCTTGACAGGACCCAAATTCAGCTTAGACATGCTATGTATAACATGCTTCTGGAGCTGAGTGAGGTGACGTTCAGTTGGAAGAAAATGCTTATCAGGACGTTCAACAAGTTCATGATTGTGCTCCTCGACAAACTTATACACCTTCCAAAATCCATTCTCATCTTCTACACATAACAGTGCACCACAATCAGTCCTCTTGGAAAAGTTAGATCGCACTACTCGCTCTTTTTGATTGGGGTCCAACGTATCAACCTTCTTGTCCTTATATACCCCAGCTCTCGTACACAAAAAATACTTAATATGTAACACACCTTTAGAGTTTGTCTTTGTAGTCCCTTTCCTGACTGAAAACCCACACTCCTTGGCATACTTAACATACATTGAATAACAATCATCAAGGCTTGAGAATAGCATGTCCTTTCTGGGCTTTAATTCTTCACTGACATTAGGAATGATAAATGGTAATCCAGTTTTGGGGCAATGCCTTTGACTCGAGGAAGAGACTTCGTCTGAGAAAACACAGGGGGGAACAGAAAAATCAGAAAAACAGAGTGATGTCTCGTAATAACATTATACATTAAAACGCCATTAATTGAAAAATAAACAAGACATAATAAACACATAATGAAAACGCCAAAATTAACAAAACTAATGTTTCCACAAATTAACAAAATAGTAATAACTAATATTCACAAATACTACTAAATAAAATTCAAAACTAAATAAATAGACGAAAAACGCCAATGATCGAAAAAACATAACAAATACACAAGAACGTAAAACGACAATTAAAATTAATATCGAAAACTCCAATTGCAGTTATGAATAATAGATTAAATATCAATTAAAACGCGATTAAACTGCATAATTGAATAACACTATAGAAAATCATACAACACATTATAAATTAATAATACAAAAAAACGCCATAGAACAATGATAAAAGAACAAAACGCCATAGCTGTTGCATGATTTGATTGAACAAAAAGAGAAAACGCCAACGAATTTTACTTTGTCGAACAGAATCCATGTTAAACGCCAAAGATCTGAGAAAGCTTGCAAAGCAGGTAACAGGTAACAATATATCTTTGGAGTTTTAATTTGAAAGAGAATTATAACGCGAATAAGGAGGGAACATATAAAAAGACAATTGTACCCCCGCATAACAATTAGGGCCCCCTGCCACGTGTTGGGCCAGGATCCGTTCTCACACTTTTCACCGTTCTCACCTGAACCCGTTTCTATATATATATATATATATATATATAGTGAAAGAGTAAAATACAATATTTCTTAACGTGCGAGCATGCACATGAAATTACGCACGTTATGAAACTCAAAACCCTAATCACGCATATTGGAAAACCATAATCATGCATGTTGGAAAACTATAATCATGCATGTTGGAAAACCATAATCATGCGTGATTATGCATGTGTGATTTTGGTTTTTCAACATTATTGATTAGGATTTTGAGTTTTATAACGTGCGTAAGTTCATATCGTACGCTCGTACGTTAACTTCCCCATATATATATATATAGGTAGAGGATCCTGTAAAAAGTGCTCAAAGTGTATTATAACACTATATATAGTACTATATAACACCATATAAACACCGTATAACAATATGTAACACCATATAATACCATATAACACTATGTAACACTATATATCATTATATAACAAATATAACACTATAGGTTGTCTGATAGCATGTCTATGATAGATGTATAGTGTTATATTTGTTATATAATGTTATATAGTGTTACATAGTGTGACACTCGAGGTTTTTCCGAACGAACACCTTGTAACATTTTGTGTATATAAATATTATTAAATGGAAACGTGATCTTTATTTGCTTAACGTGTGTTGTATGTATGTATTATATATATATGTATGTGAGTCGAGACCACGACTCGCAACCGCTTGGTTGCGAGTGGGCCTCTTGGTTTCGAGTGGCCCTTGGGCCGTAACCGGTTTGGGCCGAAATCCCAAGCCCAACCCGAAAACACCCCTTGTATATATATCCAACCTTTCCCTCATTTCTTTCATTTGGCACAACACACCAACACACACTTCTCCTATTTTCTCTCAACAAGAAACCCCAAACAACATCCCAACCTTCTCCAACTTTCGGATTCAAGCAAGGATCTCGGACAAGATCACCATACGGACACTTCATCTTCCCTCACCTTCTTCCTTTGTTTTCGGCTCCTTCTTCACAAACCGGTTAGTGTGTAATTAATGCCTTGTATGTTTGCTTGAATGATGTGTTTATGAAATAGAAAAGAAAATGTTTGATTAGGAACATTATGCATGATTCTAGGGTGATTTGTGAAGTAAAATATATGTGAAAACCATTTATGTGTGAATACTTGTGACATGTTTAAAATGACTAGAAAATGGTAGTTTACAAGTGTTCATGGCCAATCAAACTATACTTCTTTGTTTCTTGCAAAATGATGATTGTTAAACATAAGTTTCGGCTATGTATTGTATGCTCTTTGTTCTTGCAATGTTAATCTTGTTAAAATATGTGATTTTGGATCATAAATATATGGTTAGGTTGACATGAAAACCCTAGAAAAATGATGAACATAGGATGAACTTCTTGAATGTGGTTTGAAGGTTTTAAAAATGGCAAAGTTTGATCTAGATGGTTTAATGGTCAAATGAGGAAAAGTGTTTGTAGAAATCTTATTGGTTATTTCCGGATTTGGGCCTGAATTCTTGGTACAAAATGGACTGATGCATCTGCATCATCACGTGTGTATGAAAGGGACAGTTTCCGACTCGCAACCACGGCTTTACGACTCGAGACCACGCCGTTGCGACTCGTAACCAAAGCATGACAAGTCGAAACCACGAGGTTGCGACTCGAGACTACGACGATTGCGACTCGCAACCAAAACGTGACAACTCGAGACCACGGTTACGACTCGCAACCATAACGTGACAAGCCGAAACCACCTGGTTGCGACTCGAGACCAGCTGGTTGCGAGTGGGCCGTCCACTTTGGTTATTGGGCCATTATGTGACTTGGGCTATCTGTTGACTGGATTATGTGTTGCTGTTGACTGTTTAATTGTTTAGGCCGGCCCAATAACCCAATGACTGTTTACCTGTATGTATGTTACGTGCCAGTATGTGTTTTACGTGTATGCTTGTACACCGAACCTGACCTATACCGGTAACCATGTTAGGACGTGGTGACCAACGCGATTGACAAGTAACCTAAACCTACCGAGCAACCCAAGGTGAGTTCACAACTTAAAAGCATGCGTCCCGGTGGTTTGGGACACGAGACTATCAACCCTATCCCCTGGTAAAAGGGGATACCATTTACATACCTTCCCTAGTTATTGGGAACAAAACTTACTTATCCTTCCCGGGTATTGGGAAACCTTTTGGTTAATTACTGTTTATACGGATTGCAACTAACGGCACTAAACGAAACTCTATCTCTCAAGTCCCTACTACAAATACCGATTAGTCGCCGGGTTCAGGCGAGCGGGTTATTAGTTGATAGCGCTATTTAGGTGTTTACCAGCCTCACACCGTGCCCTGGTTTGGGACGGTCGTGAACTAATGTACTCAGATATTCGTCAATGATGATAGAACATTGACATCGGGGCATCCTGCGGATACGCAACGGTTACCTAGTGTTCGGTATTGGAAAAAAAAAACAGTTTAGTCGCTAACTTTTGGGGTAGCTCCCCAGGGCATGTATAAACGGATATATTAACCGGTGAAACAAGTTTTTGGTAATTAAAACTGGACAACTAGTGAACTCACTCAGCATTATTGTTGACCCCTTACTGCATGCTTTGCAGGTAGCCAGTGACGAAGGAGCTTGCAGCTTGGGAACGTGTAGTGTCTACTCACCCTGGTGCTGGGTGTTACCTTATTTTGAAACATGAACTATGTTTAAACTTCTTTACTTAAGCTTCCGCTACTTATTACTGTTTTGAACCTAAAACTTTAAACTCTGAACTTAATATTTGCTAAGCTTCTGAATAGTAAGTATTACTTTTGTTATCAACTTAAGTATTTGGTATAATTGGTGGCTGGATCCTGGTCAGTCACGCCCTCGAAGCGGGTGTTATCCGCAGGTGGATTTTGGGGGTGTGACAGATTGGTATCAGAGCCATTGGTTATAGTGAACTTGGTTTTAAAAAGGGGAAAATCTTTTTGGAGAAAACCAGACTATAACCCGTGACTCATAACGACACTACACTCCAAGTGCAAGGCTCGACACATTTGACCTCATAGCTCAGACCAGTGTTTACTTGTTTGCTTTATGTTTCCTGATTTACTATACGTACTAGTATGCCTAAATCAGATAGATACACCTCTCTCTTCTATCTCATTCTCGCTACACTACGACATCGCACTCATACTGTGTTTTCTGGTTATGAAGACAATGAGTGGACGCGGAAGAGGAAACATCAACATGACGCAGGCTCAGTTCACTAACCTGCTCAACACCGTGGCTGCAGCTTTCGCAGCTCACCCTATAGGTAAGCTCGTTGTTTTAGGATGTATAGATCCTACCGCCACATCGACTTTTCGCCTCTAAACCTATACGCTTCGCTTCTCACGAACAGGTCAGCATGCACCTGCGCAACCACCAGTGTGTACTTTCAAAACTTTCATGGATTGCAAGCCTCTCCCCTTCAACGGCACTGAGGGTGCCATAGGTCTTCTGCATTGGATTGAGAAAATTGAAGCTGTTTTTGCTGTTTGCGAGTGTCCCACTGCAAATTGGGTGAAATTTGCTACTGCTACGCTTGAAGGGAGCGCGCTTTCTTGGTGGAAGGCGCAGATTCAGATGTTTGGATTGGAAACTGCAAATGCTACTGCGTGGGAGGATTTCAAGGATATGATTAAGGACGAATACTGTCACCGGGATGACATCCACAAGCTTGAGAATGAGTACTATGAGCTCAAGATGGTTGGGTCGGAAATTGAAACTTACACCAAGCTGTCCAACGACTATGCTGCTCTTTGCCCAAACATGTCTCGACCTATGTATCGAAGAATCGAACTGTACATCAAGGGTTTGGCCCCAGAGATTCGAAGCCATGTAACTTCAGCCAACCACACTACCATTCAGCCGATTGTTCGACTTGCTCACAAACTTACTGATCAGGCCGTGGAAGAGGGCAGGTTGCCCAAAAGAATCAGTGCTACTGTCGGAACTTCTAGTGACAGCAAGCGTAAGTGGGAAGGAAGTCAGAGCAAGGATGCTAACCCCACTCAGGCCCCAGCACAGCAAAGGAAAACTGAAAACAACAAGGGCACTCAGCAACAGGGTGGCTACCGGGGAAGCTACCCAAAGTGCAACAAGTGTAACAAACACCATAACGGGGCATGTAACAAAGGCCAGTGTCAGCGATGCCACAAGATGGGGCACGAAGCCAAGGATTGTAGAAGCCAGTTCCCAGCTAGACAGAATCAGCAACAACCTCAGCAGCAACAGCAGCAAGGAAACAACCGGGCATGTTTTAAGTGTGGAGCTGAGGGGCACTTTAAGAAGGATTGCCCTGAACTGAATCAGAACCGCAACAACAATCAGGGAGCTGGGAACAACAATCAGAACAACAATGCTGGGAATGGTGCTAGAGGAAGGGCTTTCGTGATCGGAGCTGGTGAAGCAAGGAATGACCCCAATGTCGTGGCGGGTAAGTTCCTACTCGATGATCGTTATGTTTCTGTGTTATTTGATTCCGGTGCCGATGCTAGTTATGTATCCCTACGTATTAGTAAGAAGCTTAAGCGTCCGCTTTCGTTACTAAGTTCTCCTCATATCGTCGAGTTAGCCAATGGTAGAAACATCGAGGCCTCACATGTTGTCAAAGGCTGCAAACTAGAATTGTCCGGTCAGACTTTTAGTATCGACCTTTTCCCTGTTACTCTTGGAAGCTTCGACGTCGTTATTGGTATGGATTGGTTATCCAAGCATCGCGCTGAGATCCTTTGTCAAGAGAAAGCAGTTCGTATTCCTCGCCGTTCTGGCAAACCCCTCATTGTACAAGGTGGCAAAAGTGGAGAAATCTCCGGCATTATCTCGTTCTTGAAGGCCCAGAAGTGTTTACGAAAAGGGCACACCGCTATCTTAGCACTCGTTACCGACACGCAGGAAAAGGAAAAGAGGATTGAAGACTTTCCAGTAGTGCGTGACTATCCCGAGGTATTTCCTGAGGAATTACCTGGACTCCCTCCCCACCGTCAGGTTGAATTCCAAATCGAGCTAGCTCCCGGAGCAGCGCCTATAGCTCGTGCACCTTATTGACTAGCCCCCGCAGAATTGAAGGAACTCTCTACTCAACTACAGGAACTTTTGGATAAAGGATTTATCCGTCCTAGTTCGTCACCCTGGGGAGCACCGGTACTCTTTGTTAAGAAGAAGGATGGCACGTTCCGAATGTGTATTGATTATCGTGAGTTGAACAAGGTCACCATCAAGAATCGTTACCCTCTCCCTCGAATCGACGACCTATTTGATCAGTTGCAAGGATCGAGCTACTATTCTAAGATTGACCTGCGACCAGGCTACCATCAGTTAAGGGTCCGTAATGAAGATATCTCCAAAACTGCATTCAGAACTCGTTATGGTCATTATGAATTCCTCGTTATGCCCTTTGGAATGACCAACGCCCCTGCAGTGTTCATGGATCTCATGAACCGGGTGTGCAAACCCTACCTCGACAAATTCGTGATCGTGTTTATAGACGACATCTTGATATACTCGAAAAGTCGGGAAGAGCATGAACAGCACCTACGTCTTATCCTCGAACTCCTCCGCAATGAACAACTGTATGCCAAGTTCTCGAAATGCGACTTCTGGCTTCGAGAAGTCCATTTCCTTGGGCACGTGGTTAACAAGGATGGAATCCACGTCGACCCTGCAAAGATCGACTCTATAAAGAATTGGCCTACCCCTAAGACTCCGACTGAAGTTCGCCAATTCTTGGGATTAGCGGGTTACTACCGCAGATTTATTCAGGGATTCTCAAAGATTGCACAACCCCTCACTACGCTCACTCAGAAAGGCGTCACCTACAAGTGGAAAGAAGCACAGGAATCTGCTTTTCAGAGGCTTAAGGATAACCTCTGCAGTGCTCCTATTCTCTCGTTACCTGAAGGAACGGACGACTTTGTGGTTTACTGCGATGCGTCTATTCATGGGCTCGGTTGCGTGTTGATGCAACGCGAGAAAGTTATTGCCTACGCATCACGACAACTCAAGACGCACGAAAGGAACTACACAACGCATGATTTGGAACTGGGAGCAGTGATATTTGCGCTTAAGATATGGAGACATTACCTGTACGGTACCAAGTGCACCATTTACACCGATCACAGGAGTCTCGAGCATATCTTCAAGCAAAAGGAATTAAACATGCGACAACGCCGATGGGTCGAACTTCTGAATGATTATGAATGCGCCATTAAGTATCATCCGGGCAAGGCCAATGTTGTGGCAGACGCCCTCAGCCGGAAAGACACTGTGCCAAAGCGCGAGCGAGCACTACAACTTACCATCCAGTCTAGTCTCCCTACTCAGATTCGAAACGCTCAGATTGAAGCTCTGAAACCGGAAAACATCAGGGCTGAGTCCCTGCGAGGATCGAGACAGCAACTAGAACAGAAAGCAGACGGCGCCTACTATGTGGCAGGGCGCATTTGGGTCCCACTTTACGGAGACCTACGAGAGCTTGTGATGGACGAAGCTCATAAATCCCGTTATTCAGTACATCCTGGTGCAGATAAGATGTACCACGACTTAAGGACCACGTACTGGTGGCCTGGCATGAAAGCCCACATAGCAGCCTATGTTGGCAAATGTTTGACCTGCGCAAGAGTCAAGATCGAGTATCAGAAACCAGCAGGCCTACTACAGCAACCCGAAATCCCGAAATGGAAATGGGAACAGATTTCCATGGATTTTGTTACAGGGCTACCTAGATCCCAACGCGGGAATGATACTATTTGGGTGATAGTAGATCGTCTGACTAAGTCTGCACACTTTCTGGCCATCAAGGAAACAGACAAGTTTTCTACCCTGGCAGAAATCTATTTGAAGGAAGTAGTCTCCAGGCACGGGGTGCCAACTTCTATTATCTCTGACCGAGACGCTCGTTTTACTTCCGAGTTGTGGCAAGCTATGCACAAATCCTTTGGCTCACGTTTGGACATGAGCACCGCTTATCACCCGCAAACGGATGGGCAGTCTGAACGCACCATCCAAACCCTGGAAGACATGATTAGAGCATGTGTGATCGATTTTGGCAAGAACTGGGAGAAGCATCTACCGCTGGTGGAATTCTCCTACAACAACAGCTATCACACTAGTATTCAGGCGGCACCTTTTGAGGCATTGTACGGTCGTAAATGCCGATCACCTCTCTGCTGGGCGGAAGTAGGTGACAGTCAACTCACAGGCCCAGAACTAGTGGTAGATACAACGGAAAAGATTTCACAGATCAGACAACGCATGGCGGCAGCTCGTGACCGTCAGAAAAGCTACGCTGACAAGCGTAGGAAACCGTTAGAATTCCAGGTCGGGGACCGGGTTCTACTTAAAGTCTCACCCTGGAAGGGTGTGGCCCGTTTCGGTAAACGGGGCAAGCTGAATCCACGGTATGTTGGACCATTCGAAATTACCGAGAAAATCGGTAAGGTTGCTTATCGATTGAACCTGCCTGCAGAGCTGAGTGCAGTGCACAACGTTTTTCACGTATCTAACCTGAAAAAGTGTTTGTCGGATGAAACACTTGTGATTCCTTTTAAGGAACTGACGATTGACGAACAGCTACACTTTACTGAGGAACCGATTGAGATCACGGATCGAGAGATCAAAACCCTCAAACGTAGCCAGATACCCCTTGTGCGAGTTCGTTGGAACTCACGGCGCGGCCCAGAGTTTACCTGGGAGCGGGAGGACCAGATGAAGTCCAAGTATCCCCAGTTATTCCCAAACGAAAACCCCAGCACTGAAGCTACAACCGAATTTCGGGACGAAATTCCAAACTAACGGGGGGATGATGTGACACCCCGTTGAAACACGCTAGCTTGGCAGTGGCTGCTTCAACTTTCGGGACGAAAGTTCTTAAAACTTGGGGATAATGTGACACTCGAGGTTTTTCCGAACGAACACCTTGTAACATTTTGTGTATATAAATATTATTAAATGGAAACGTGATCTTTATTTGCTTAACGTGTGTTGTATGTATGTATTATATATATATGTATGTGAGTCGAGACCACGACTCGCAACCGCTTGGTTGCGAGTGGGCCTCTTGGTTTCGAGTGGCCCTTGGGCCGTAACCGGTTTGGGCCGAAATCCCAAGCCCAACCCGAAAACACCCCTTGTATATATATCCAACCTTTCCCTCATTTCTTTCATTTGGCACAACACACCAACACACACTTCTCCTATTTTCTCTCAACAAGAAACCCCAAACAACATCCCAACCTTCTCCAACTTTCGGATTCAAGCAAGGATCTCGGACAAGATCACCATACGGACACTTCATCTTCCCTCACCTTCTTCCTTTGTTTTCGGCTCCTTCTTCACAAACCGGTTAGTGTGTAATTAATGCCTTGTATGTTTGCTTGAATGATGTGTTTATGAAATAGAAAAGAAAATGTTTGATTAGGAACATTATGCATGATTCTAGGGTGATTTGTGAAGTAAAATATATGTGAAAACCATTTATGTGTGAATACTTGTGACATGTTTAAAATGACTAGAAAATGGTAGTTTACAAGTGTTCATGGCCAATCAAACTATACTTCTTTGTTTCTTGCAAAATGATGATTGTTAAACATAAGTTTCGGCTATGTATTGTATGCTCTTTGTTCTTGCAATGTTAATCTTGTTAAAATATGTGATTTTGGATCATAAATATATGGTTAGGTTGACATGAAAACCCTAGAAAAATGATGAACATAGGATGAACTTCTTGAATGTGGTTTGAAGGTTTTAAAAATGGCAAAGTTTGATCTAGATGGTTTAATGGTCAAATGAGGAAAAGTGTTTGTAGAAATCTTATTGGTTATTTCCGGATTTGGGCCTGAATTCTTGGTACAAAATGGACTGATGCATCTGCATCATCACGTGTGTATGAAAGGGACAGTTTCCGACTCGCAACCACGGCTTTACGACTCGAGACCACGCCGTTGCGACTCGCAACCAAAGCATGACAAGTCGAAACCACGAGGTTGCGACTCGAGACTACGACGATTGCGACTCGCAACCAAAACGTGACAACTCGAGACCACGGTTACGACTCGCAACCATAACGTGACAAGCCGAAACCACCTGGTTGCGACTCGAGACCAGCTGGTTGCGAGTGGGCCGTCCACTTTGGTTATTGGGCCATTATGTGACTTGGGCTATCTGTTGACTGGATTATGTGTTGCTGTTGACTGTTTAATTGTTTAGGCCGGCCCAATAACCCAATGACTGTTTACCTATATGTATGTTACGTGCCAGTATGTGTTTTACGTGTATGCTTGTACACCGAACCTGACCTATACCGGTAACCATGTTAGGACGTGGTGACCAACGCGATTGACAAGTAACCTAAACCTACCGAGCAACCCAAGGTGAGTTCACAACTTAAAAGCATGCGTCCCGGTGGTTTGGGACACGAGACTATCAACCCTATCCCCTGGTAAAAGGGGATACCATTTACATACCTTCCCTAGTTATTGGGAACAAAACTTACTTATCCTTCCCGGGTATTGGGAAACCTTTTGGTTAATTACTGTTTATACGGATTGCAACTAACGGCACTAAACGAAACTCTATCTCTCAAGTCCCTACTACAAATACCGATTAGTCGCCGGGTTCAGGCGAGCGGGTTATTAGTTGATAGCGCTATTTAGGTGTTTACCAGCCTCACACCGTGCCCTGGTTTGGGACGGTCGTGAACTAATGTACTCAGATATTCGTCAATGATGATAGAACATTGACATCGGGGCATCCTGCGGATACGCAACGGTTACCTAGTGTTCGGTATTGGAAAAAAAAAAACAGTTTAGTCGCTAACTTTTGGGGTAGCTCCCCAGGGCATGTATAAACGGATATATTAACCGGTGAAACAAGTTTTTGGTAATTAAAACTGGACAACTAGTGAACTCACTCAGCATTATTGTTGACCCCTTACTGCATGCTTTGCAGGTAGCCAGTGACGAAGGAGCTTGCAGCTTGGGAACGTGTAGTGTCTACTCACCCTGGTGCTGGGTGTTACCTTATTTTGAAACATGAACTATGTTTAAACTTCTTTACTTAAGCTTCCGCTACTTATTACTGTTTTGAACCTAAAACTTTAAACTCTGAACTTAATATTTGCTAAGCTTCTGAATAGTAAGTATTACTTTTGTTATCAACTTAAGTATTTGGTATAATTGGTGGCTGGATCCTGGTCAGTCACGCCCTCGAAGCGGGTGTTATCCGCAGGTGGATTTTGGGGGTGTGACACATAGTGTTATATGGTATTATATGGTGTTACATATTGTTATACGGTGTTTATATGGTGCTATATAGTATTATATATAGTGTTATAATACACTTCTCACACTTCTCACACTTTAGGCCCTTTTTACACTATCCTTACCATATATATATATATATATATATATATATATATATATATATATATGAGTAGGTTCTAGAGTAAACACTAGTGTATTTGTGAACTAAGTAAACAAATTCTAGCCATTGATTTACATCTTCAAATTGTAAAATACACTAGTGTATTTTTATCATCAAATCCTGGCCACTGATTTACATTTGTGTAATGATAATCATGGGCTAGGATTAGTTCACATAGGTTCACTATCAAGGGGGTTGTTCACAAATGAAACTAACCTTATAGGGCAACTGAAGGAAGAAATCTCATATTAGTTAAGAAAACTAAGAAACCCAAATGAATGGACCTCCTTTTGCCACGTGTTACACCTTTTTGCAGACGTGTTACGTAACAACTTTTACTTGTTTTAGAAAAAGCTGAAAGTCTACAAAAGCTGTTACACGAACACATGGCAACCTCTGTTTGTTATACGTAACAAAGTCTGCAAAAAGGTGTAACACGTGGCAAAAGGAGGTTCATTCATTTGGGTTTCTTACTTTTCTTAACTAATATGAGTTTTCTTTCTATTCCTCCCCTATATATGTATATATATATATATATATATAGGATAATGCTAGGGAGAAAACCCTCCATTTTGAGAAAACCCTAGAAAACCCAACCTCCCGACTTTTTTTTTAAACAAAATAACACATGTAATATACATGTTTTTAAGAGTTTTGAGCCAAAAAAATCAAAAAAGCGCCGAGTGTTTTTTTTTTTAATAAACAAGTTTCAGCAACTTTTTCACTAACATGTGTTAGACAAAAAGTTGCTGAAACTTGTTTATTTTTTTTTTTTAAAACACTCGACGCTTTTTTGATTTTTTGGGCTCAAAACTCTTAAAAACATGTATATTACATATTTTATTTTTTCAAAAAAAAATTTCGGGAGGTTGGGTTTTCTAGGGTTTTCTCAAATTTTTAGGGTTTTCTATCTAACCCTACCCTATATATATATATATATATATATATATATATATATATATATATATATATATATATATATATATATATATATATAATAAATAAAAATCCAAAGGGACATATGTCACAACTTTAGACCACTTAAATTTTCTTTTTCCGACTCTCTCCTGTTAACTAATGATATTAAAATAATTTATTTTTTGATGTTTAATATTAATTTAATTATGAATACTTATTAATAAATTCTAATTACCTTTTTTAACAGCAAAGAATCTCATGTGTAAACCTACCTTGCTCGGGGCTATATCAAAGGTGGACTCCTAAACCGCCATGAAATCGTCCCCCCCCCCCGATGCGCGGGAAACGGATATAATCCGTAAACTCTCACGCCTCCCCGGTCAGGTTCGAACCTGGGATTAAAGCCCCGATTTATCCCTTCACCTAGATGTCTCTTGAAAATGGCCCAAGCAAGAATCAAACCATGACGCGAGTGAGTGTGGGTATATTTTTCAGTTATATTTTAAGCATTTTTTACTTCTAGATCAAGCTTTAAATTTATAAAACACGATACAGTACTATCACTCTACACACGTTAGGGCAAGTGCACCCATCGTAGACGTAGTATAGTGATGGTAAGATAGCGAGGTCATCCAAAGACAGAAGAACTTTTAATACCAGCTTATTGTTAACGTCTAATCTAACCAATTGATAAAAGTTTTTGAAAGTTTTAAAAAGATAAACTAGAAATAAAAGTGTAAATGAAATGAAAAACAAATAGACAAGAAGGAATCACTTGGTTCCAACTCCTCTTTTATGTATCCTTTGATGATTTTCGCACTTTGGGCTTTTTAAGAGATTATCTTAGTTATATTGGTAGGCCCCTCTTGTGAAGGCAACGTTACCCTCAACCTATTGGTCTGAGTCAGCAGGGATACAGTCTCGCAAGGTCTGATTATTGAAAGATAATTAAATAAGTTAATAATGCGAAAAGTGGTAGGTCCCTCTTGTGAAGGCGACGTTACCCTCGACCATATTGGTCTGAGTCAGTAGGGATACAGTCCCGCAAGGCCAGATAAAGTTTTAATAGTAGTTAATTTATAAGGGATTACAAGCCGTTCTTACTTCCCCCGATTTGAGGCTATCTGACTCAAGGGAAGTCCTAATAAGTTTGAATCATGTCCTCGCATATCTATACACTGAACGAGGCAAGAACTTTACCCAACCACCCTTCTAACCCCCTTCCAAGCAGTTAACGCACTTTATATAGACCGTAAAGACACGAATGAGTGAATCAACAAAACATGAAGAAATGATCAAATAAATTCACCTTCAATATAAAAAAACTAGTTATTAAAGTCATTAATACATACCCAATTAAAAAGTTTCCAAAGATTTGAAATCAAAAGTAATACATAAAAGTTTCGTCTTCACCAAGTGATGTAAGAGATTTAGCCAAGCATGGCCTTTGATTGGCAAGAACTCTTACGATTGATCTTGGATCCCGAAACTACTACACACTCTAAAAGATGAAAGATGGATGATGGTGGTGGGTGTTGGTGTCGTAGTGGTGGTGGACTGACGGCAAGTGTGAGAGAAGTGGTTTGCCAATGGATGTCTTTCTCTTGAACCAAACACCTCTATTTATAGTTGAAAACAGAGGTCTGGCACGACCCCATGGTCTTCTATTTCTCTCCCTTCATTAACTGTAGATGTCAAGTCTTTGTACTAACACGCCCCATGGTGACAGAGCACGGCCTCATGGTGAATGTACTTGTTGTACTATCTCAGATTCTGCGAATCCTAGAGTTGACCACGGCCCCGTGTTGGTTTGTCTTTTGTTGTTGTCTTTTTCTGTAGGGAATCTTGATTGGGTACGGCCCCATTCCTAAGCTTCTGTTCTTGTTATTTTTGTCGTTTTGGATGTGCATGGGGGTTCGGCAGGTCGTGTCACTCCTTCTTCTTTGTATTTGTGTTGGTTTCTACTGTTAATTTCTTCCTTTTATTCGTTTAAGCTCTTTTGATCCTGTAAATTAAAAGTAAACAAAGAAACATGTTTTTTCCAACATTAGTACCGAAAAAGGGTTGATTTTACGCCTTGTTTGATGTAATTTATATGTTGCATTTTGCGCACATCAAATACCCCCACACTTGAATCTTTGCTTGTCCTCAAGCAAAACTCTATAATGTGGCTTATACACCTAAACGGAATTGGTAGAAGAGAAGTTTTTGGGCTTATCTTTAGAGTGTTAGGAATCCAAGTTCTAAATTTATTTTGTTTTTATTTTATTTTCAATCTTATTCGTTATGATTAATTTAAAACATATATTAAGAAAAATTATTTGTTTTGGGCATAACATGCCTTTATAAAATTCTATTTAGTTATATACAAATTTACACACCTCACAAGAGGTCGCTCAACACTCGCCGAAGATTTTTAAGTGTAAGCGCTCGG
Source organism: Helianthus annuus (assembly GCF_002127325.2). Classification (NCBI taxonomy): domain Eukaryota; kingdom Viridiplantae; phylum Streptophyta; class Magnoliopsida; order Asterales; family Asteraceae; genus Helianthus; species Helianthus annuus. Next base: position 81,872,882 of record NC_035435.2, read on the forward strand.
ACCCGATGTGGAACTTACTTATACTATAGGCTTGACAAACAATCAAACCTCCTCCTTTTTTACATTTAATACTCGTAAATATCAAGAGGGCTTTTAAAAGGGTAGGTTTTGACTCGGGTAGGTGTTTTTAGGTAAAAATGGTGAAAAGCATAAAAAGTGTCGGTTTTTCATTGCTTTGTGGCTTAGAAAAAAAAACTTTAGCCAATGTTTTTTTAACCAAATTTAAAACTAAGCCATACTTGTAATTTTATAACCGAACTTTTTACAAAAATAAACGGTGTAAATAAAAAGTTGTGTGGATGTGGATGGTTGTTTTTGCAAAAGTTTATATTTTTGCGGGTTTAGAAACGAAAGGGTTAAGGCTCAAAGGGGTTTAACTAAGGGGTATTTTTGGTAGGGGGGGGGGGAATAAAAACAAAGGTTTAGAATGAAAAATTGGGATTTAGTCCTACTGTCTCCATCATTTACTTACTTGGATTTATGTCGGTAAGGATTGGGAACGTATTGTTTTGGAAAGTTCTAGATTTGTAATGTGTCACACCCCCAAAATCCACACGCGGAGTACCACCGCTTGGAGGCATGACATGACCATGATCAAGCCACCAATCATATTGAACATTGCAAGTATTAATTAAAATTCAACCCATCAATATAAAAGGTGGTCAAAACCAAACATAGTTAAAGTATAGCGGAAGCATAATTGTGAAAACCCAAACATGAGTAAAAGTTCATAAAGTGTAAATGTTTAACATGGAACTCAACAGTCCATGTTCCCACAACGACCGCGCCTCCCGTGCAAGCTCCATGAGTACCTATTGTCCTGCAAGGCATGTAACAGAGAGTCAACAACTAGTTGAGCGAGTTCACAGTAAGCAAGTTCGTAATAGGAAGTTCGTTGCATCACCATGCGTTAGTAACTAAGTCAATTATATGTTCATTTAGTGGGGGCTTCCCATGTGTGCATGTACTAGACTAGAGGTAACCATAAGTGTCCTTCTTAATCACGAGAACAGTAGTACGTACAAGGTTTACGTAGGTTTTACGTAAGTGTCCTTCTCAACCCGAGGACAGTGGTACGCGGGTGTTTACGTAGGTTTTACGTAAGTGCCTGTCACAACCCGAGGCAGTAGTGAGTATTAGTTTACGTAGGTTTTACGTAAGCGTCCTTCGCAACCTGAGGATAGTGATAAGTACGAGTATACGTAGGTTTTACGTATGGGTCCTTCTCATCCGAGGACGATGGTATATAGTCTAGTAACAGTGTAAGTACAAGTAATCATTCAATCCCTTTATTCAAACCCATTCCCAACCCCCGGAATCCCATGCCTTGGTAAGAGTGTGAACTCACCTTGGTTTGCTCGGCAGATACACAGAAAGGTCAATCAAGCTATAATGTGGTCAACCACGTCCTAACAAAGGTGTACCAAACAAGTCAGGTTCGTATTCAAGTTGTGCACGTATGTTTTCTACACATATTCCATCTAGTTGCATACAAGTATTGATCATGGCATACACATATAATCATGGCAGTTCAACAACAGTACAAGTTCAACAGTATAGTCACGTAAAATAAACGAAGTCCAAGTATGCGGCCCAAATACTTAGGCCTGTAACCGTGTGCAAGTCCAACAGTATATACGGTTATATGGTCTCAAGTCGAGACTAGAGATCTCGAGTCGAGACTAGGCGGTCTCGAGTAGAAGTCTTGGTGTTCTCGAGTCGCAAGTAAGAAGGTCTCGAGTCATGCATGTACTAGTCGAGACTAGACGGTCTCGAGTCGCAACAGGACCCGCAACCATGGTCTCGAGTTAGGCTGTTTTTGCTGGTGTGGAGTGGTCTCGAGTCGAGACTATGGGTTCTCGATTCGCAACCCGTGTCGAGACCAGAAGATGTAACAAACTTCCATAATTGCAGTCCATAATTTCCGTATCCTTTGCTAACAAGTTTGGCAGTTTCAACTTAGATCAAATCAACAATTATTCAGCATTCATACACATTCATATCATCGTAATCATCATCAATTCAAGAACAATTAATTAATATCATAAGGGACATACAATCGGATCATATGATTAACGAGTTCAAAGACTATCATGCAACCTATTGTTTACCAATCCCGAATCAAGCTAATCAAAGCCAACCCTAACAGTTTCATGACATATATCCACCTTGAAATCAAACACATGTTCCAGATTTACAAGCACTATATCATGAGTAACTCTACTAGCATGAACCCTAGCAACATCACAACATCACCACATCACGTAACATGGCAAACTAAATAATCAATGGAACACTAACCGTGAGATCGAATGAGTTGGTTAGACCGATGCAAGAGCTTCGAACGAGAGGGGGCTGTCGTCGAGTGAAAGGGGAAAGGAGAGAGTTTTAGGGTTTGTGTGTGTTGGTGTTGTAAATTATGAAAATCAAAACCCCTAAATGTGTTAATGAACGTGCACAAGAGAAGTGGGCCGAACCCATCAACGGGCTGCCCTTGGTCTCGAGTCGGCCAAGTGGTTTGCGAGTGGAGTTGGGCCGAGAGAAAGGTGTGTGGCCAGAAATAAAGTGTGCGGCCCATACATGATAACACATAACATAATAAAACCCATAACATTCAATGCAATCATACACATCAACTAGTCACGTAATGCTCATACAAGTTTCAATAAACACAAAGATAGGTTCTGGAATACGAGTTGTCACATTATCCCCAAGTTGAAAGAAATTTCGTCCTGAAATTTTGTGCGTACTCACTGAGGAAGCTAGTTATGTTGCATGGTTTTCCTGGGGTGTCATATTCTCCCCCCGTTAATCTGGAATTTCCTCCCGAAATTCCGTGGTAGCTTCAGCCTCAGTAGTGGTTGTACTGCTTGCGAACAATTGGGGATACTTTTGCTTCATCTGGTCTTCTCGTTCCCAAGTGAAATCTGGGCCACGACGGGAGTTCCAACGAACTCGAACAAGAGGTATTCTAGTATTCTTGAGGACCTTGACATCCCAGTCCGTAATTTCAACTGGTTCCTCGACGAATCGCAACTGTTCGTCGATAGTGAGCTCCTTTAAAGGAACTATGAGGGTCTCATCTGACAGACACTTCTTCAGATTCGACAGGTGGAAAACGTTGTGAACTGCACCGAGTTCTGCTGGTAGGTTCAGTTTGTAGGCCACTTTGCCTATTCTTTCTAAGATTTCGAATGATCCGACATACCGTGGATTAAGTTTACCCCGTTTGCTAAAACGAACCACACCCTTCCAGGGTGAGACTTTGAGTAGCACTCGATCCCCAACTTGGAACTCGAGTGGTTTCCTGCGCTTATCAGCGTAACTTTTCTGACGGTCACGAGCCGCCGCCATGCGTTGCCGTATCTGTGCAATCCGTTCAGTAGCATCAACTACCATTTCTGGACCTGTGATTTGACTATCCCTCACCTCTGCCCAACAGAGAGGTGACCGGCATTTACATCCGTACAATGCCTCGAATGGAGCGGCTTGAATGCTGGTGTGGTAACTGTTATTATATGAAAACTCCACCAAAGGGAGATGTTTTTCCCAGCTGCTGCCGAAATCGATAACATATGCCCGAAGCATGTCTTCTAGGGTTTGAATCGTGCGCTCAGACCGCCCATCCGTCTGAGGGTGATAAGCTGTGCTCATGTGTAATCGAGAGCCAAAAGATTTGTGCATCGCTTGCCACAGTTCTGAAGTAAATCGTGCATCTCGATCAGAGATAATAGAGGTCGGCACTCCGTGCCTTGAGACAACTTCCTTAAGATATACGTCTGCTAGAGTGGAGAACTTATCCGTTTCCTTAATAGCTAGGAAATGTGCAGACTTTGTGAGTCGATCCACGATCAGCCAAATGGTATCGTTCCCACGTTGAGATCTAGGTAGGCCAGTAACAAAATCCATGGAAATTTCCTCCCATTTCCATTGTGGTATCCTGGGTTGCTAAAGTAGGCGTGAGGGTTTCTGGTATTCCGACTTGACCCTCGCACAAGTCAAACACTTGCTAACGTATGTTGCTATGTGAGCTTTCATGCTAGGCCACCAATACGTGGTTCTGAGATCGTGGTACATTTTATCTGAACCAGGATGTACCGAGTAGCGAGACTTATGTGCTTCATCCATTACTAGCTCGCGTAAGTTGGCATACAGTGGGACCCAAATACGTCCCGTTACATAGTAGGCGCCGTCTTCCTTCTGTTCTAATCGTTGGCTTGAGCCACGTAAGGCTTCAGCCCTGACGTTTTCTAGTTTCAATGCTTCTACCTGAGCATCTCGTATCTGAGCAGGAAGACCAGACTGAATAGTAAGTTGTAGTGCTCGCACGCACCTAGGCGTAGTATCCTTTCGACTGAGGGTGTCAGCCACAACATTGGCTTTGCCCGGATGGTACTTGATGGCACATTCGTAATCATTAAGTAGCTCAACCCATCGACGTTGACGCATGTTCAATTCCTTCTGCTTGAAGATATGCTCGAGACTCCTTTGATCGGTGTAGATAGTGCACTTGGTACCGTACAGGTAGTGTCGCCATATCTTAAGTGCAAAAACAACAGCTCCCAGCTCTAAATCATGTGTAGTATAGTTCCGTTCATGAACCTTAAGTTAGCGTGAAGCATAAGCAATGACCTTGTCACGCTGCATTAACACACATCCAAGACCCTGAATGGATGCGTCGCAATAAACCACGAAATCGTCCGTGCCCTCTGGTAATGAGAGAATAGGCACACTGCAGAGCCTATCTTTTAAGTGCTGAAAAGCTGCTTCCTGTGTACTACCCCAACGGTATGTGACACCCTTCTGTGTCAGTAGTGTAAGCGGCTGCGCAATTTTTGAGAAGTCTTTAATGAACCGTCTGCAGTAACCCGCCAAACCCAAGAATTGGCATATTTTCGTTGGTGTACGTGGTGCAGGCCAGTTCCTGATCGAGTCCACCTTGGATGGATCCACATGAATCCCTTCGTTGTTTACCACGTGGCCTAGAAAGTGAACTTCGCGAAGCCAGAAGTCGCATTTTGAAAACTTGGCGTACAACTGTTCTGCTCGAAGGAGCTTCAAAATAAGCCGCAAATGCTGCTCGTGTTCCTCCTGACTCTTGGAGTAGATCAGGATGTCGTCGATGAAGACAATCACAAACTTGTCTAAATAAGGCTTGCACACTCTGTTCATAAGATCCATGAAAACTGCCGGTGCGTTCGTTAGCCCGAATGGCATCACAAGAAACTCGTAGTGGCCGTATCGAGTTCTGAAAGCTGTTTTGGAGACGTCCTCATCCCGGACTCTCAGCTGACGGTAACCTGACCTCAGGTCAATCTTTGAGTAGTAGCTCGACCCTTGCAGCTGGTCGAACAAGTCATCAATACGTGGAAGAGGGTAGCGGTTCTTCACTGTCACCTTGTTGAGTTCGCGATAATCTATGCACATCCTGAAGGTACCGTCTTTCTTCTTTACAAATAGTACTGGAGCTCCCCAAGGCAAAGAGCTAGGACGAATGAAACCCTTATCCAAGAGTTCTTGTAATTGTTTGGACAGTTCTTCCAGTTCAGTTGGAGCTAAGCGATACGGTGCGCGAGCTATTGGTGCTGCTCCAGGAGCTAGTTCAATCTGGAATTCGACCTGGCGATGAGGCGGTAGCCCAGGTAAATCTTCAGGAAACACCTGTGGGAAGTCGCGTACAACTGGGATATCCTCCAATCTCTTCTCTTTCGTTGATGCGTCAGTAACAAGTGCCAAGATGGCAGTGTGGCCCTTGCGTAAACACTTTTGAGCCTTCAGGAAGGAGATGATGCCAACCACTGCACCACTCTTTTCGCCTTGAACTTCGAGAGGTTCTTTACCAGAGCGGGGAATACGAACTATTTTATCCTTGCATAAGATCTCTGCTTGCTGCTGGGATAACCAATCCATACCAATAACGATGTCGAAACTACCCAAAGCTATGGGAATTAGATCGATCGAGAAAGTCTGACCAGCGAGGATAAGATTACAACCCTGAACTATGTGTGTGGCCTCTAGACTTTTACCATTCGCTAACTCTACGACATGCTTAGTCTTCAGAAGTGTGGGTGTACGTTTGAGCATTTGACTAACTTTTAGAGGCACATAACTGGTATCCGCACCCGAATCAAACAAAACAGTAACATAAAAGTCGTCGAGAAGAAACTTACCCATTACTACGTTTGGATCATTCCTGGCATCGCCCTGCCCCAGCACAAATGCACGTCCCCTAGCGCCGTTGTTCACGTCGTTGTTATTTCCCCCGTTGTTGTTACCATTGCCTTGGTTATTGTTGTTGTTGTTCTGGTTTCGATTTAACTGGGGGCAGTGTCTCTTGAAGTGACCTTCAGCGCCACAATGAAAACATCCCTTGTTGCCCTGTTGCTGATTCTGCGGCGTTTGCTGCTGCTGCTGATTCTGAGTTATAGACCATGGGCTCCTACAATCCTTGGCCTCATGACCCATCTTGAGACACCTCTGACAACGACCCTTGTTGCACTGGCCACCGTGGTGTCTGTTACAATTGTTGCACCTTGGGAGGTTTCCTCGATATCCACCCTGTCTTTGATTGCCCGAAGATTGCTGACCAGGGCTCTGATAGTTGTCAGTCTTTCGCTGCTGCACCTGAGATTGAACTGTGGCTGAACCCTTGCTGGAATCCCCCTCCCATTTTCGCTTGTTGTCACTGGGAGTAGCAGGAGTAGCTGAAGTGGTAGCGGTAGTAGTTGCACTGATACGTTTAGGCAGCATGTTTTGTTCCACTGCCTGATCCGTGAGGCGATGAGTAAGACGCTGAATATCCTGGATATTATTAAGGTTAGCCGATGTCACATGGCTCTGAGTTTCTGGCGCTAGCCCCTTGAGATACAAATCAATGCACTTGATTGGAGGGTCCACCATAGTTGGACACAAGATGGCCAGCTCGTTTGACCATTTTGTATAAGCTTCAATTTCCGACCCTGTCATTTTCAGATGAAAGAGCTCCACTTCCAACTTGTGGATGTCATCACGTGTGTAGTATTCTCGTTTGATGAGTTCCTTGAAATCATTCCAAGGAGTGGCGTTAGCAGCTGCCCGCCCTAAAATCTGAACTTACGCATTCCACCAAGTCAGCGCAATGCCTTCTAGAGTACCAGTGGCGTACTTTACCCTGCGAGCCTCAGGGCATTCACACATCTCAAACACGGACTCGAGCTTTTCAAACCAATGGAGGAGTCCAACTGCTCCTTCAGTGCCACTGAACGTGCTTGGACGACAGTCCCTGAAATTCTTGAAAGTGCAAACAGGTTGCTGAACGTGTTGACCTCCTGCTTGTGCGGCTGCAAGTGCCGCAGCAACTTGTTCGTTAATGAGAGCCGTCAACTGGGCTTGTGTCATGTTAACGCGTCCACTCATGATCTTCATATCAAAGGGAACATAAGTGAGGGAGGTTCGCGAAAAGTGCGATGACAGAAGAGAGTAAGCACACAAGTGTTCTCAAGCAATAGTGGTTATGTGTATCTAAGCATACCATGAGCAAAGTTCTATGTAATCTAGCAAGTAGGCAATAAAACATATACCATATTACCTAGAATGTTGAGTCTTGCACGTGGAGCGAGGCGTCGTTGTGGATCGTTGAGCACAGTACAGGTTATAGTCTGGTTTTAATAAAAACGTGTTCCCCTTATTAAAACTGAGTTCGCTATAACCAGTGGCTCATATACCAATCTGTCACACCCCCAAAATCCACACGCGGAGTACCACCGCTTGGAGGCGTGACATGACCATGATCAAGCCACCAATCATATTGAACATTGCAAGTATTAATTAAAATTCAACCCATCAATATAAAAGGTGGTCAAAACCAAACATAGTTAAAGTATAGCGGAAGCATAATTATAAAAACCCAAACATGAGTAAAAGTTCATAAAGTGTAAATGTTTAACATGGAACTCAACAGTCCATGTTCCCACAACGACCGCGCCTCCCGTGCAAGCTCCATGAGTACCTATTGTCCTGCAAGGCATGTAACAGAGAGTCAACAACTAGTTGAGCGAGTTCACAGTAAGCAAGTTCGTAATAGGAAGTTCGTTGCATCACCATGCGTTAGTAACTAAGTCAATTGTATGTTCATTTAGTGGGGGCTTCCCATGTGTGCATGTACTAGACTAGAGGTAACCATAAGTGTCCTTCTTAATCCCGAGAACAGTAGTACGTACAAGGTTTACGTAGGTTTTACGTAAGTGTCCTTCTCAACCCGAGGACAGTGGTACGCGGGGGTTTACGTAGGTTTTACATATGTGCCTGTCACAACCCGAGGCAGTAGTGAGTATTAGTTTACATAGGTTTTACGTAAGTGTCCTTCACAACCTGAGGACAGTGATAACTACGAGTATACGTAGGTTTTACGTATGGGTCCTTCTCATTCGAGGACGATGGTATATAGTCTAGTAACAGTGTAAGTACAAGTAATCGTTCAATCCCTTTATTCAAACCCATTCCTAACCCCGGGAATCCCATGCCTTGGTAAGAGTGTGAACTCACCTTGGTTTGCTCGACAGATACACAGAAAGGTCAATCAAGCTATAATGTGGTCAACCACGTCCTAACATAGGTGTACCATACAAGTCAGGTTCGTATTCAAGTTGTGCACGTATGTTTTCTACACATATTCCATCTAGTTGTATACAAGTATTGATCATGGAATACACATATAATCATGGCAGTTCAACCACAGTACAAGTTCAACAGTACAGTCACGTAAAATAAACCAAGTCCAAGTATGCGGCCCAAATACTTAGGCATGTAACCGTGTGCAAGTCCAACAGTATATACGGTTATATGGTCTCGAGTCGAGACTAGAGATCTCGAGTCGAGACTAGGCAGTCTCGAGTAGAAGTCTTGGTGTTCTCGAGTCGCAACTAAGAAGGTCTCGAGTCATGCATGTACTAGTCGAGACTAGACGGTCTCGAGTCGCAACAGGACCCGCAAGCATGGTCTCGAGTTAGGCTGTTTTTGCTGGTGTGGAGTGGTCTCGAGTCGAGACTATGGGTTCTCGATTCGCAACCCGTATCGAGACCAGAAGATGTAACAAACTTCCATAATTGCAGTCCATAATTTCCGTATCCTTTGCTAACAAGTTTGGCAGTTTCAACTTAGATTAAATCAACAATTATTCATCATTCAAACACATTCATATCATCGTAATCATCATCAATTCAAGAACAATTAATTAATATCATAAGGTACATAAAATCGGATCATATGATTAACGAGTTCAAAGACTATCATGCAACCTATTGTTTACCAATCCCGAATCAAGCTAATCAAAGCCAACCCTAACAGTTTCATGACATATATCCACCTTGAAATCAAACACATGTTCCAGATTTATAAGCACTATATCATGAATAACTCTACTAGCATGAACCCTAGCAACATCACAACATCACCACATCACGTAACATGGCAAACTAAATAATCAATGGAACACTAACCGTGAGATCGAATGAGTTGGTTAGACCGATGCAAGAGCTTCGAACGAGAGGGGGCTGCCGTCGAGTGAAAGAGGGAAGGAGAGAGCTTTAGGGTTTGTGTGTGTTGGTGTTGTAAATTATGAAAATCAAAACCCCTAAATGTGTTAATGAACGTGCACAAGAGAAGTGGGCCGAACCCATCAACGGGCTGCCCTTGGTCTCGAGTCGGCCGAGTGGTTTGCGAGTGGAGTTGGGCCGAGAGAAAGGTGTGTGGCCAGAAATAAAGTGTGCGGCCCATACATGATAACACTTAACATAATAAAACCCATAACATTCAATGCAATCATACACATCAACTAGTCACGTAATGCTCATACAAGTTTCAATAAACACAAAGATAGGTTCTGGAATACGAGTTGTCACATAATGTCACACCCCAACCGATGGCGGAAATATCGGGGTGCGGCACTAAGCATTCAAATTGCTCATGAGTTTCCATAATACTAATAGTTTCTATATAGATTAATTAAGTTTCACGATAACTTTGTCTAAAAACATCAAACACATAACAGGAGTATAAAATACAGCAACCAAACGTTGTTTCATGTTCTTAGATTAAACTAGGCGAGTTTCTAAGCATCAATCCTAGCTTGTTCCTTGAATCCAACATTCTATCAGCCTGCAACATGTATTAAAATAATGTCAATACAATAATGTACTGGCGAGTATACAAGTTTGAGTATATAGCATAATAGTTTAAAAAGACTCATATCCGTCAGGTAAATATACAAAATAGTTTCAGCCATGCTAGTGTTCGCAGTCCAAGTGATAGGCTAAGTGTCCCAATGCATTTACCACTTTCCAAGAATCAAGGAAAGCAAATAGAATCCTCCTAACAATACCCCCGAGAATAATGGGGAGGTGCATTCTCCTATAGCGCTACTATTGTTAAGGCGGAACTACACACAAGGATTAAACGTTCACATAGCATAAAGAATCAAGAATCTAGAATCCAAAAGTATCAAGTTTCACATTTACAGAGGATAGAGTTAGATTCAAATAGTTTGCAAGTTTCAAGTTTCATAGAATACATGTTGCATCCTAAAAGTTTAAAACGAAAAGGGATCGAGTATACTCACAGCGGGTGCTAAGTATTGACACCTACTACTTGGATTAAAGGGAACTCTGAGATTAGCCTGATTATAGTTCAACAGATAAGTGTCGGCAAAAAAACGGATTGTGCAAAGTGTCGGATCAGTGTTCTGATCGGATGGCCATCTGGACGGATGGTCATCCGGTCGGATGACTTACTTGATTCCGACGGATCACCATCCGATCGGATGGTCATTCGAATGGATGGCCAGTCGATCGAATTGTCATTCGATCCTAGAGTGTGTTTCCAAAATGTATCAAGTCGTTCGATCGGATGGTCATCCGATCGGATGACCGTTCGGTCGACTGACTGTTTGAGTGTAAGATTCAAAGTTTAAGGTTCTGATACAAAGTAGTTAAAGTGTTGAAGGTTGTAAGGCCCATGTCGTTCGGTCGGATGGTCGTTCGATCAGATGGTCATTCGATCGGATGGTAGTCCGATCAGAGAGCCATTCGACAGAAATGATCGTTGTTCCTTTTTGCAACCTTGTAAAGTTTCTAAGTTTTGAGTTTAATGGTGACGGCATGGTACGTATTGAGACAACGGAAAACACATCTAGGTCCAGCCTGTCAGATCGGATGGGAATCACCCCGTTCGATCAGGTGCCTATTCTTAACGGTATTAATGTTTGAATCCGTAATCCGGCCATCTTCTCTGGTCATGATCCTTTTCCAAGTCGACTCTAGACTATATAACGAGTCTACAGCCCGTTTGGGTCTGGAGTTCACCCCTTTCAAGTAAAAGTTCAAGAAAGATGAAGAAAAGCATGAGTTTTAGCTGAAAACATATAGATTTAGTAAAGATTCGGTGTAAAACGATGGAAATCTCTCAGATCCGAGCTAGAAGTTGAAGAAAATGACATCACACAGCTGATGGTACAACCGTCGTGATGATGTCATCCTCAAGAGCTCGGATCTTAGTGATTTCACGGTAAAAAGTGTGATCCTGATAAGGAATCATGTGACGAATTGTGCATAGATTGAAGTTGTATAAGATTTAAGTTGGAAACTTACAAGAATCGGTCTAGAATCGAAGAAAAATGCCTGAGAATGAGGGTGCGTGCGTCTGGATCGGAGGGCTCTGTCACATCAGTGAGGAATGATGTGATAGGTCCTATTTATAGTGTTAGAGGAGAAGGAAGGCGGTGCTACAGACGGATCGGATGGCTGTTCGGTCGAATGGCCCTCTGATCGGATGGTCATCTGATTGGATGTCCATTCGGACAGTCCAATCCATTTTGCAACCTTTCCGTCTTTGGTTCGTTTTGCGAGCTAGATTAAGCATTTCGTTGCGTATTACTGTGTAGTATTATTACATAACAAGATTATTCAATTACACAAAAGTTTCCAAGATTACATAAGTGTCAAGCCTCTAGTCTCTCGTTTAACCAAGTCTCAAGAGTCAAGAATCAAGTATCAAGAGTCAAGTACCAAGAATCTAGCTTCAAGTTTCAAGTGTCAAGAATCTAGCTTCAAGTATCAAGTGTCAAGAATCTAGCATCAAGTATCAAGAATCAAGTCTCAAGAATCGAGTATCAAGAATCGTTAAGAATCAAGTTTCATAGAATTAAGCATCAAGAATCAAGTAGCATAGTATTAAGATTCACAAAGCATTATAAGTGTCAAGTTTACATAGTATAGGGGCCAAAGTTGACAAAAGCTAAAAGTTCAGGGACGCAGGGCGTTACATGTAAGAACCAAACGAGATATTCACACAAGAAACGAAAAAATTTGAGCAATTAGTATAGATATGTATTTGTATGCTCGGTAAAGGCTCAAAACTCACTTTTTGTGGGAGAAAAAGGTTATAGTGTAAAAACATATATATAATAAAATTTTACAAAGTTTGTTACGTCCCTTTTCATAATTTTATTAATTGGTTCTTTTTATCGTGACGCTATCAGATGTAAAAAAAATTGACAAAAAAGTTTGGGGTGATTAGCGGTTTTCTAAGGCAAGTTTTGTGTAAGGCTTGTTTTTAGGACAAAAGATTCAAGGTTTTAACACCTGATTTGCTTGGATTAAATATGCAAAAAGTGTGGAAAAGTAACAAAAATATTCTCGTTACTGGTCACTAGGCACGGGGGCGTGCCTGGGGGACACGGCCTCGTGGCCAAAGTGCCAGTAATAGAATGTAACAGAAAACTTACAGTATGGTGGATAAGGGGGCGTGCTTGGTGGGCATGGCCCATGCCACCTTCTCTGTAGAAAATTTTTAACATCAGACATTTGGGCACGGGGCGTGCCTGGTAGGCACAACCCCGTGCTGTAGACTTTGATTTGCCATTTTTGAAGCGGGAGGCTCTGGTTTACGTGCATCGGGTCCCTTTGTCAACATCCCTTTGGCTTTTTCATCTTCTTTTGAGTGTGGTTTATTCCTACAAATATAAAATTTAAAAGAAAACAATTACACTAAACATTACACTAAGATTTAAACTACTTAACTAATGGATAGTCCATGAAATGCCTCCATGGTGCGCCACGTTTTTAAGGGTCCTTGGCTAGACCAAAAGTCAGTCAAATGTTACCCGAGCGGGATAACTCGCATCCCGAGTTTTATCGTTGGAGGGTGTAGTCTAAGCTCGAATCTACTGCCTTGATGTAGTTGACCGGATCATCCTCTGCTCATTGGCCCACTTCAAACTTGATCTCCTTGTCACCAACCCTCAATGTTAATCTTCCATCACTCATATCTACCATGGCTCGTGCAGTGGAAAGGAAGGGTCTTCCTAATATGAGCGGGATTTAAGTGTCTTGTTCTATATCTAGGATTACCAAGTCGGCCGGGAAACCAATCGTCCGTGTTTTGTATAAACAAATCGTCCGTGTTTTATTTGTGAAAACTGTGGTTGTTTTGGTGAATACATTAAAACGTGTGATGACTCGTCTAGACCACCAAAGGGTCTCTTTAAATCAACTAACAAACCACCAAAGGGTTTGTTAAAATATAGATTCTGTCGTTCCCAAAACTTCCCCACAAACCCCGGGAAATCTGGTAATGGGATTGTCAGTCCTATGGTACCATAACATACTACTGGTCTGCTCGGCCAAAGTTAATGAATGTCATTCGTGTTATGGATAACGCACCAACAAGTTTCCCACATTATTGAAAGCATGGTGTTATATATAAACCATAGACTTTGTTTTGAAAACTTGAAAACGGTTTAGCACATATGAATCGCCCCAAAATATTTAGAAAACATAAAAGAGGGGAGTTATGTACTCACTTGGGATTGCGAATGTGTCTTGTGCAAACAAAGCTCAAGTGTTCAAGTGGTTCTTGTGTTCGAGAACACTTTCAGAACTCATGTATGAGGCTTCCAATAAGCTAGAAACAAGCTCTAAAGAGATGCGAGAAGAAAATATGGAATGAGCAAGTTGAAATGGATGAAGATCAAGCCTATTTATAGTGGATTTGAACTCACCAAATCAAGACAAGTGTCCCACCCGGTGTTAATGTGACAACCCGAACTTTCAAGGTCAGTATCTCTTGGACACGTAATCCTGTTTCTTGTATTCCTCTTTCACATTTCGTACGCTAAAAAAAATAAATAAAAAAAATAAAAAAATAAAAAAATAAAAAAATAGGAATTACACATGTGTCGGTATAAAATTAGTAAACGTTTAATATACTTGGGTATATGTCTTTATTGGGCCAAACTTGTGTTAAGATTTGGATTTGGCAGCCGCAGCCCTTCCCCTTGATCCACATAATATTTCGATATCAGTTGTTGGGCTTAAGCCCAGTAATCGGCCAAATAGGAATGCACTGCCCAAGTTGTAGTATATAGGTACGTAATATTGTAACTTTGAGGACAAGAATTCAAATCCAACCCTACTTTCTCCAAGTTACGTGCGGTAGGAGACCCCCCCCCCTTTTCCATCGAGACTTTGTGTGGTTAGTTGATTCATATTTATGTTATTCTCTAATTGTTAATCTTGTTTATATATGATTCTGATTATCAAGGGTATATATGTATGTGTACATGATTTGATGCATGAATTGGATGGATAAGTGCAAACACATGTAAATTGTATGATGATTGACTGTGAAATAATGATTGTTCATGTTAGTGGAAAGACATGGGGTCCACCCATGTTCTTAAATGCCTCAAATTCACATGGGGGAACAATTATTACTTAGACTTTGTGCTCTTAGGTCTAGTACAATAACAATTGATTTGAGAGGATGTTAGTTGAGTCATCGATCACATGTTAATATTTTTGGGTTTGTGTGAATTAAAGGAATATGATACTGGTTGATTTGATTGGAATGATAGGCATGATTATAAAACTGTTTATGGACAAATCTTTGCTAGTAGTGGGCCGCACACATGTGACTAATCTTTGCTAGTAGTGGGCCGCACACATGTTACTCGGTTAAGGCTGCATAAGATTTTGAGTATGTGATGATTATTTAATCATTTATGTAATTTGAATGGCCTAGATAATTGTGTTAACTAATAAATCATGTTGGTGATCACATGGCATTCTAGGGAATTGAGATACTAGTTGTATTATTGGTCCAATATAATCGAATATATATGGCCCATGTGAGATCCAAAAGTAATGGTAATCATATAGAAATAGTTCACAGACTCTCTATAGGCTTTGAAATAGAAACGGCGGCCCATGTGCAGGTCTAGTCAAACCATAAATTATTCTAATAAGTTTGTCAGTAGCCGCTTGCATGTGTAACAAATATTGAAGTGGTGCTTTGTAACAAATATTGAAATTATTCTAATAAGTTATTCTAATGGTCATGGGGACCACTTACAATTAGAAATAAAAGGGTAAACAATGACCCCGCACAAAATAAATATCGCACAATACGTAATTGGGTTAATTGACTCATTTGGGCCTCACACATTACATTTGAGTTGGGCTGTAAGATGTTGGGCTGTTAACTCGTTGGGGGCCGCACCATAGGAATTACTTAATTAGTGAACATGAGTTTTGTAAGTGTGAACTAGTGACATGGATTTTTTTTATAAATCAAACAAATATTTATATATGATGATACAGTGTGTGTATGATTCTTTGAGTTAAGAATAAACTGTTAACGTGTGGTGTTTTGATGAAGGAACTAGTAATGTGGAAAAATACATGTGATCCGAAATTTTCATCTTAGCTTGTGTGATAATATGTGTCGTGCTTGTTCATACTTACATGATAGGAATATGTGAACTAAGGGTGTAAGTAACTGACTGGCATTGAAATTTATACTAGGATTGGATTGCTTAAACTGTGAACACATACTTTAATCTTACCGAGCAAACTAAGGTGAGTTCACACACTTTCTAAGGCATGGGATTCCCGGTGGTTGGGAATGGGTTAAAGAATTAAAACGTAACCTACATATCCTCCTTGGGTAGGATATGTACCGCCATCCTCCATGGGTAGGATGCCAATATTAATCCTGCGTATTCTCCTTGGGTAGAATACGTACCTTCGTCCTCCTTGGGTAGGACAACAACCTTAAACTTACTAGACAAAACTCTATCATGAAGTCCCTCAATTTTTTTATATCGACTTAATCACCGGGCCAATGGCGAGCGGGTCATTAGTTAATAGCGCTATTAGGGTCGACAAGCCTCACACCGTGCCGGTAGGACGGGTGTGTACTAATGGATCTGGGAATTCAGTCAATGATGATAGACATTGACTTAGGGCACAACTTACTTTCGTCAGTTGTCGATATGGTAACGGTCTAGTGGTTCACATGGGGAAGCCCCCACTGGTTATGGATATGGTTTGGGAAACAAGGAAACTGGTTAACTTATGGTTTACAACGAACTCATGGTTTTTTTTTGAAACAACCTAACAAAGAACACCAACTGTGAACTCGCTCAACTTTGTTGTTGACTCGTTGTTACATGCCTTGCAGGTCGTTAGGTATCTATGGAGCTTGCATGAGGAGACGTGATCGTTGTGGGACATGGATAGTCTTATGCCATGTTGAACATTTAAACTTATTGAACTTATATTTTGGTTTTACGTTTTATGCTTTCGCTATTTAACTTGAACTTGGTTAACTCGTTTTTGAACACCAATTATATTGTGTGGTTGGATTTTATTTATTTTAAATACAATGTTCAATATGATTGGTGGCTTGATCCTGGTCAATCACGCCTCCATGCGGTGATACTCCGCTTGTGGATTTTGGGGGTGTGACAGATTGGTATCAGAGCCATTGGTTATAGTGAACTGGGTTTTAAAAAGGGAAAAACTTTTGATAAAACCAGACTATAACTTGTACCGTGCTCAACGATCCACAACGACGCTTCGCTCCACGTGCAAGACTCAACACTATAGGTGATATGGTTTATGTTTATTTTGCCTATCTATTAGTTTGCTTGATACATTGTTTATTGTATGCTTAGTTAACGTAGCAACTATTGTTAGAAACCCATTGTGTGCTTACTCTCTTCTGTTACTCCACAGATATGCACTGTCACGACACTTTTCTCACCTATGCTCTCTTTATTGTGAAGATCATGAGTGGACGTATTAACATGACTCAAGCCCAATTGACGGCTCTAATTAATGAACAAGTTACTGCAGCACTCGCTGCAGCTCAAGCAGGAGGTATAGCCTGCCCTTTTCAACCTATCTTTGGACGTTTAGATCCTACTTCCACGAACCAACTCTTGTGCTTAACTTTATCATTTCTTTCTCGTGCAACAGGTCAACATGCTCAGCCTCCTGTATGTACGTTCAAAACATTAATGGATTGCCGACCTAGTACCTTCAGCGGCACAGAAGGAGTTGTAGGTCTTTCATCACTGGTTTAAGAAGATTGAGTCTGTTTTCGAGATGTGTGAATGCCCTGAGGCTCGTAGGGTAAAGTTTGCTACAGGAACACTCGAAGGTGCTGCGTTAACCTGGTGGAAGGCACAGGTTCAATTGCTAGGGCTGGCGGTTGCTAATGCCACCCCATGGAACGACTTCAAGGATTTGATCAAGGAAGAGTACTGTAGTCGTGACGACATCCACAAGCTGGAGGTGGAGTTTTTCAATTTAAAGATGACAGGGTCAGAGATCGAGGCATACACGAAGAGATCGAACGAGCTGGCTATCTTGTGTCCTACTATGGTGGATCCTCCTATCAAGCGTATCGAGCTGTACCTTAAGGGTTTAGTGCCAGAAATTCAGAGCCACGTGACCTCAGCTAATCTTGGCACCATTCAGCAAATCATCCGGTTGGCTCATCGTCTCACTGACCAGGCAGTTGAGCAGAACAGGCTGCCTAAGCGCATTAGTGCTACAACCACTTCAGATGCTCCTAGTGACAACAAGCGCAAGTGGGATGGAAATTCGAGCAAGGGTTCTACTTCAGTTCAGTCTCAGTCCCAGCAGCGAAAGACAGATGAGTACAGGAGCCCCAGTCAGCAGTCTTCTGGGAACCAAGGTCAGGGTGGATACAGGGGAAATCACCCTAAGTGTAATCGATGTAATTTGCAACACAGCAGGCCGTGTAACAAGGGTCGTTGTCAGAGATGTAATAAGCTGGCTCATGAAGCCAAGGATTGCAGGAGCTCACGTCCTGCGAATCAGAATCGTCAACAGCAGCTACAAGCTCCACAGAATCAGCAGCAGCAACAACAGGCTAACAGGGGATGTTATCAGTGTGGTGCTGAAGGTCACTTCAAGAGAAACTGTCCACAACTGAACCAGAATCAGAACAACAACAACAATCAGGGAAATGGAAACAATGGGAGCAACAATGGTGGCAACGGTGCCAAGGGTCGTGCTTTCGCGATTGGTCAGGGTGATGCGAGGAATGATCCCAACGTCGTGATAGGTAAGTTCCTACTGGATGATTTCTTTGTTTCAGTTTTATTTGATTCGGGTGCCGATACTAGTTTTGTGTCCTTAAAAGTTAGTCAGATGCTTAAATGTACTCCAACACTTTTGAACACCAAGCACATTGTAGAACTAGCTAATGGTAAAAGTCTCGAGGCCACACACATAGTTAAGGGTTGCAATCTCGTGGTCAGTCTTTCTCTATCGACTTTCTTCCCATCGTTCTTGGTAGCTTTGACGTCGTCATTGGGATGGATTGGTTGTCTCAACATCAAGCAGAGATTCTTTGCAAGGAGAAAATCGTCCGTATCCCTCGTTCTGGTGAAGAACCTATCGTGATTCGTGGTGACAAGAGTGGTGTAGTCGTAGGCATTATCTCTTTCCTCAAGGCCCAGAAGTGTTTGTGAAAGGGCCACACTGCTATTCTAGCCCTCGTTTCTGATGCATCCTCGAAAGAAAAGAAGATAGAAGACATTCCTATTGTGCGCAACTTTCCTGAGGTATTCCCTGAGGATTTACCTTGTCTTCCGCCCCATCGTCTGGTCGAATTCCAAATCGAGCTAGCTCCTGGAACAGCACCCATAGCTCGTGCACCTTATCGCTTAGCTCCATCAGAACTAGAAGAGTTGTCCACTCAATTGCAAGAACTCTTGGAAAAGGGTTTCATACGTCCTAGCTCTTCGCCCTGGGGAGCTCAAGTGTTATTTGTAAAGAAGAAAGACGGTACCTTCAGGATGTGTATTGACTATCGTGAGCTCAACAAGGTGACCGTGAAGAATCGTTATCCTCTTTCGAGCATTGATGACCTATTCGACCAGTTGCAAGGGTCGAGCTTCTACTCAAAGATTGATCTGAGATCGGGCTACCATCAGTTGAGAGTTCGAGACGAGGATATCTCCAAGACAGCATTCAGAACTCGTTACGGGAATTACGAGTTTCGGGTCATGCCTTTCGGATTAACAAACGCACCCGCGGTCTTCATGGATCTCATGAATCGAGTGTGCAAGCCCTACCTGGATAAGTTCGTTATTGTTTTCATCGACGACATCCTGATCTATTCTAAGAGTCAGGAGGAACACGAGCATCATCTACGACTTATTTTGGAACTTCTTCGAGCAGAGCAGCTGTATGCTAAGTTTTCAAAATGCGACTTTTGGCTTCGTGAAGTCCATTTCTTAGGCCACGTGGTAAATGCGGATGGGATTCACGTTGATCCATCCAAGGTAGACTCGATTAAGAACTGGCCTACGCCCCGTACACCAACAGAAATCCGCTAATTCTTGGGCTTGGCGGGCTACTACAGACGATTCATCAAGGATTTCTCGAAGATTGCGCAACCTCTCACTTCACTGACACAGAAGGGGATCACCTATCGTTGGGGTGATGCACAGGAGTCCGCCTTTCAGCACTTAAAAGAGAGACCTTGTAGCGCACCTATTCTTTCATTACCTGAAGGCACAGGCGATTTCGTGGTTTATTGTGACGCGTCAATTCAAGGCCTTGGTTGTGTGTTAATGCAACGGGAGAAAGTCATTGCTTATGCATCGCGCCAACTTAAGGTTCACGAAAGGAACTACACTACTCACGATCTGGAGCTGGGAGCTGTTGTTTTTGCACTCAAGATATGGAGGCATTACCTGTATGGTACCAAGTGCACCATTTACACCGATCATAGGAGTCTCGAGCATATTTTCAAGCAAAAGGAGTTAAACATGCGACAACGTCGATGGGTCGAGCTCTTGAACGATTACAAATGCGCGATCAAGTACCATCCGGGCAAAGCCAATGTGGTGGTTAACACCCTCAGTCGAAAGGAGACTACACCTAAGCGGGTTCGCGCATTACAACTCACCATCCAATCTAGTCTTCCTACTTAGATACGGGATGCTCAGGTGGAAGCATTGAAAGCTGAGAACGTCAGGGTGGAGTCCCTACGTGGATCAAGGAAGCGATTAGAACAAAAGGAATACGGCGCTTACTACGTTACAGGGCGCATATGGGTCCCACACTATGGAAACTTACGCGAGCTTGTGATGGATGAAGCACATAAATCTCGTTACTCAGTACATCCGGGTTCGGATAAGATGTATCACAATTTAAAGACTACATACTGGTGGCCTAGCATGAAAGCCCACATAGCAACTTACGTCAGCAAATGTTTGACTTGTGCGAGGGTCAAGTCTGAATATCAGAAACCATCGGGCCTACTCCAACAACCAGAGATCCCGAAATGGAAATGGGAGCAAATTTCCATGGATTTCGTTACTGGCCTGCCTAGATCTCAACGTGGAAATGACATAATTTGGGTGATAGTGGATCGATTGACTAAGTCTGCACACTTTTTGGCCATCAAAGAAACAGATAAGTTCTCTACTTTAGCAGACGTTTACTTAAAGGAAGTGGTTTCGAGGCACGGTGTACTAACCTCCATTATTTCCGATCGTGATGCACGTTTTACCTCTGAATTGTGGCAAGCAATGCACAAGTCCTTTGGCTCACGTTTAGACATGAGCACCGCTTATCATCCACAGACGGATGGGTAGTCTGAGCGCACCATCCAAACCCTTGAAGACATGCTTCGAGCATGTGTAATCGTTTTTGGCAATGGTTGGGAAAAACACCTCCCTTTGGTGGAGTTTTCGTATAATAACATCTATCACACCAGCATTCAGGCCGCTCCGTTTGAGGCATTGTACGGACGTAAATGTCGATCACCTCTTTGCTGGGCAGAAGTTGGTGACAGCCAAATCACGGGTCCAGAACTTGTAGTAGACACAACGGAAAGGATTGCCCATATACGACAACGAATGGCGGCAGCTCGTGACCGTCAGAAAAGCTACGCTGATAAGCGCAGGAAACCACTCGAGTTCCAGGTTGGGGATCGAGTGCTACTCAAGGTCTCTCCTTGGAAAGGTATAGTTCGCTTTGGCAAGCGAGGCAAACTCAATCCGCGTTATGTCGGACCGTTCGAAATCATTGAGAAAATTGGTAAAGTCGCTTACAAGTTGAACCTACCCGCAGAGTTCAGTGGAGTTCACAACATATTCCACGTATCAAATCTGAAGAAGTGCCTGTTAGATGAGACCCTCATAGTTCCTCCCAAGGAGCTCACTATCGACGATCAGCTGCGATTCGTCGAGGAACCAGTAGAGATTACTGACCGAGACGTTAAGGTCCTCAAGCACACCAGAATACCTCTTGTTCGAGTTCGTTGGAACTCCCGTCGTGGCCCAGAGTTCACCTGGGAACGAGAAGACCAAATGAAACTCAAGTATCCCCAGTTGTTCAGGAAGAGTACAACAACTGCTGAGGCTGAAGCTACTGCGGAATTTCGGGACGAAATTCCAAACCAACGGGGGGATGATGTGACACCCAGGAAAACCAGGAAACCACGCAACCTATCTAGCTTCCTCAGCAACTACGTGCTAAATTTCGGGATGAAATTTCTTTCAACTTGGGGATGATGTGACAACCGGAACTTTCAAGGTCAGTATCTCTTGGTCACGTGATCCTGTTTCTTGTATTCCTCTTTCACATTTCGTACGCTAAAAAAATAAATAAAAAAAAATAAAAAATAGGAATTACACATGTGTCGGTATAAAATTAGTAAACATTTAATATACTTGGGTATATGTCTTTATTGGGCCAAACTTGTGTTAAGATTTGGATTGGGCAGCCGTAGCCCTTCCCGTTGATCCACATAATATTTCGATATCAGTTGTTGGGCTTAAGCCCAGTAATCGGCCAAATAGGAATGCACCGCCCAAGTTGTAGTATATAGGTACGTAATATTGTAACTTTGAGGACAAGAATTCAAATCCAACCCTACTTTCTCCAAGTTACGTGCGGCAGGAGACCCCCCCCCCATTTTCCATCGAGACTTTGTGTGGTTAGTTGATTCAAATTTATGTTATCTCTAATTGTTAATCTTGTTTATGTATGATTCTAATTATCAAGGGTATATATGTATGTGTACATGATTTGATGCATGAATTGGATGGATAAGTGCAAACACATGTAAATTGTATGATGATTGACTGTGAAATAATGATTGTTCATGTTAGTGGAAAGACATGGGCTCCACCCATGTTCTTGCATGCCTCAAATTCACATGAGGGAACAATTATTACTTAGACTTTGTGCACTTAGGTCTAGTACAATAACAATTGATTTGAGAGGATGTTAGTTGAGTCATCGATCACATGTTAATATTTTTGGGTTTGTGTGAATTAAAGGAATATGGTACTGGTTTATTTGATTGGAATGATAGGCATGATTATAAAACTGTTTATAGACTAGTCTTTGCTAGTAGTTGTAACAACTCTCACCAAATTATTATTTACTATTATATTTTGTTCAGTAGGAAACCCTAATTGAGACCCCCAAGTAATCCTGCATAAACCCTAAAAATTTCAGAACAATCAGAATCAGGATCAGGGCCCCTAAAACTCAGGGGGGTTTTCCCTATTGACGATTATCCTAATAATTTGCTGTCGAAATCGAAATTTAACATTCCGTCGACTCAGCTAGGCTACAAACACACGGGGCTACCCTATAATAGGGTGGTACCCCTCGCGTCACGCGAGGGTGCCAAATTTTCAGTATAAATAGAGGGGTGTGGAACTTGCATTTTGGCGTTGGAACGACGTTAAAACTCAATTCATACACAGAGTTATTGTCTGTATACTACAAAACACACACAAATCACGAAATGATGCCGCGATAACAGGGTAATAACTCGATCGCTACTATGATTCAATGTCCGATCGATTGAAACTATCCAACGGATGTTTAAGTGCTGCTCAAATTGGGTTTATACTTTGCCATTCGTCGTTAATTCGATGGATGTTTAAGTATTGCACTTTGTCATTCGTTGTGAGGGTTTAATCTCGTGAGTTATCGTAAATGTTGTATTAGTTACTAACCTAGTTCGTGTGCATTGTTATTTAAATTAGGTTATCAGGCTAATCAGTAGGCTAAACTCTGCCCGGATAAATCTGCAATGTGAGTCATTCTCTTTTTATCCACTGTTTTACAATACCTCAAAACTATTTTCAAAGGTTATAATTACAGGGAGTAAGTCGTGGTTATCTTAATCACTGGCTAGTGGGGTATTGTGCACATTACTAATTTCTCACGGGTTAGGCTAATAAATCCTCACCGTGATAAACGTCACTACTTGGGGAGGGACCCAACAGTGATATGACCATCGTCAGCAAGTGACAAAGTGCCAGATAAAAATAAGATAGAAGCCATTGTAATCGCTCTTATGCTGTAATTTATAACTAGGTGTCATTTTAGCAAAATGAATGATTCATTCAGTATTTCCCCGCTGACAAAATATTTTTAAAACGTGTTTCAGGCGACCTGCTGTAAATCAAGGAAAACGTGCTACGGAGCACTAATCAGCTTGAAGAGGTGGCTCAGTTAAAATGAATAAACATGTTTTAAATAAATCAGGGAATTTCCTAGTAAAATTTCCTCTATTGTAAATTACGGGGTTTATCCCGAATTATGAAATAAAATAATCGGGAAATTCAAGTTTTAA
Source organism: Helianthus annuus (assembly GCF_002127325.2). Taxonomy (NCBI): domain Eukaryota; kingdom Viridiplantae; phylum Streptophyta; class Magnoliopsida; order Asterales; family Asteraceae; genus Helianthus; species Helianthus annuus. The sequence goes on from NC_035435.2 coordinate 81,896,843, forward strand.
AAGATCCTGTTTTAAAATCTTCCGTTGTCACATCAATTAAATACCACGGGTTCCTGTCCCGCGGCTCCTAACCGGGGCTGGGGCCGTGACAGGAAAAGGTGGTATCAAAGCCACTGATTTAAGCCAATTAAGTATTTAGTGAATACTTAATTTTACTGATTTCCATTTTGTGATTATATGTTTTATTATTTGAATATTTGTTTACAGTATGGGTAAGCAAAGACTTTCAGACATTTATCGTCAATTAGATAATGCACCAAAAGATAAAGGATCATCATCCTCAACACAATCAGTAGATACTGAGGAAGGAATATTTGTTCGTAAAGCACAGTTTGAGAAACCACTTTCTCCTAATAAAAGAAGTTTGATTATTAGGAAAAGTCAAGAGAAAAGAAAGAAAATCACAACCAAAAGAAGTGAGGGTTAATCAGGAAACCCAGGAAATAGGCAATAATCCACCATGGGAAGACGAATTAGATGAAAAATGGGCAGATCTCTATATGTTAGCCACTATATCAGTAAACACTAACCTTTAAACTATCAATACCCTTATCCAGTATTAGCACTCATCCAGAAACTCTCAAGAAAATTTTACCGAGTAAATAAATAAATTTACAATAAACTCAAGTATATTTTAATTTTCAGTTGTCCTTTGTATTAAATTAGTCCTACGGTATGCAATAATACTTGAATGTTTATATGTGAAATATTATTATAAAATTTTAACTTAGCATTTTGTGTGCATATATACTAAACAGCATGAATGAGTTATCTGAAGCCTTAGAGAATCTCAATCTCTATCCTGTAAAAGTGGAAGTTTCCAACGACTTTACTGGTTACTTTACCGATATGGAGGAACCTATGGAATTTCAAGCTCCACCTCCGGAGAAACCAAAGCCTAATAAAAGGAGAAGATTTGTAGGTTGGAGACGGGTACGCAGGAGGAAACCAGCAACTAGGAAAGTTCCCACAATAGAGAATCCTATGGATAAAGGAAAAGGGATCGAGATCGGGGAAAGTTCTAGGTCAGCAGGAATAGAAATTGGGGAAAGTTCTAGGCCAGCAGGAATAGAAGTTGGGGAAAGTTCTAAGCAAACTGAAGAATTACCATTTCAGAAAGAATTAGATCACCTACTGGCAAGCTGTGATATCATTAGACCTATCACCAATAACCTCTACCCTTATCCTGCTGAAACTCAACTTCCAATAAACTTAGAACCAGCCATTCCAGACCCTCTGATCCACACTCAACCTTTAGGAGAAATGGACGAGTGGTGGACTAACGACTGGCAGTTTCAAAACCTCCTTAATAACCTTTTTCCCTCAGTTCGACCTAGAACCTGCTCCAAACCCACTAATGAGTAATGAAAACTTAGCTGAACTCCGCCATTTTGGCGAGGAGCTGGTGAGTGCAGGGAATAGGATCCGAGAGGTGGGAGAACAAATCTCCTGGAAGTACGACGGGAGGGAACGTCGCTTCTAAGATGCCAGCTGACAAGGGATAGTGTGGTTGGGAGGCTGTGTTTGTATAATAACATTAGTAATAAAAAAATAACTCTGTAAAATAACTTAAAAATAAAACGTTGTAAAATAACAGTGTATACGGATGCCTAATATAATCTATAAAAAAATGGAAGTCAAGAAATTGACAATTTTGGCTATACGTGTGTTGTAAAATTTGTGTGATTATGTGCAATTGTTTTGTTATATTTGGTTATCAATTATTTTATGCTAATTATTATCAGATGGCAAATGCTAGTAATGAACCAGTTAACGAAGTTAACCAATCAGAGCAAAATCAGGATGGTCAATTTATGACTAGGCAAGATATCGAAAATATCGTTGCTCAAGGGATAGCCAATGCTATTCCAGCAATTCTGGCTGCTGCCTAGAAACCTGTTGAACCTCAACAAATTATTCCTAGTAAACGTACTCAAGAAGATAACTTCAGTAATAGTGTAAACGGAGGCGGCAACCATACTAATCACGATAATGATCCACGGCAGGCCCCACTTCTTAAGAAAATGAAAGCTGCAACGCCTGGTTGCACGTACAAAGAATTTCTTGCTTGTAAGCCAGCAGAATTTGCAGGCAATGAAGGGGCGACTGCGGCACTGCGTTGGTTGGAGAAAACCGAAGCAGTACTTATGATAAGTAAATGTGCTGAAGAAGACAAGGTTATGTATGCTTCGCATCTTTTTAAAGAAGGGGCACTAGAATGGTGGAATACGGTACTTCAAGCCAAAGGAAGAAATATGGCCTATGCCATGAATTGGGAGAAATTTAAGCAGCTAATGGAAAGAAAATTCTGTCCCGAATATGAAAAGGAACAAATGGCAAATAAGTTCCTGAACCATCGAATGATGGGGGTAGATTGTCGAGGGTATACTTCAACATTCGTCGAGTATGCGAGAGTGGTACCAACCCTGGCTTCGCCAGAACAAGTGCTTATTTCCCGCTATATTTGGGGATTGATTTGCGAAATCCATAATATCGTTAAAGCTGCAAGACCTCGCACTATTGACGATGCGGTAGAATTAGCTAACACCCTAACTGACGAACTGGTACGCACAAGTGAAGAAAATCAGAAAAAGGAAGTAGCCCAAAAGATTACCCAAGGATTTCGTGTGGGTAGGAGAAAAGGAACTTGGCAATCTTCCACTGTTCCATTTTGCAATGCCTGTAAAAGGAAGCATTTTGGAAGATGCAAGGGGTATTGCAATTTCTGTAAAATTCCAGGGCATCAAGAAGAAGATTGCAGGAAGAAGAAAGCCATGGTCTGCTATAATTGTGGAGAGGTTGGACATCTTAGGCCAGACTGCCCAAAATTGATCAAACCAGCAGACAACAAAGCCAAGACGGTCGACGGAGTTACTAAGAAGAATGCCAGAGCATTCCAGCTGACCACTCAAGAAGCAGAACTCATTCCAGATGTGATAGCTGGTACGTTCCTAGTGCACAACGTGTATGCAAAAGTATTATTTGACTCTGGTGCAAACCAATGTTTTATAAATACTTCATTCTGCCAAGCTCTTAATTTACCCTTAACCAACCTTAGGCAGATTTTTACAGTCGAAACGGCAGATGGAAATTCTGTTAACATAGATAAGGTTTTGCGAGAAGGAAAGATAGAACTCTTAGGCCATAAATTTTCTGCAAACTTGTTACCTATGAATTTAGCTGGATTCGATGTAGTATTAGGAATGGATTGGTTAGTAGCCAACCATGCTCGAATTCTATGTGACAAAAATTCTATAGAAATCCATACACCTACAGGAGAAGTAATTTCAATTACAGGAGATAAACCTTGAAAGCCACTGAAATTCATTTCAGTAATGAAATTGGCCAGTTATTCAAGAAAACAAGAAGTAGTGTATATGATTTCAGTAATCATTAACACGAAAAATAAGGAACTTAAGGAAATCCCAGTAGTCTCAGAATATCCCGATGTATTCCCAGAAGAACTACCTGGATTACCACCCGACAGGGAAGTAGAATTTAGGATTCATCTAATTCCTGAAACTACATCGTTAGCTAAAGCACCTTATCGATTAGCACCTACTGAAATGCTAGAATTGAAAAAGCAATTAGATGAATTACTGAGCAAAGGTTTTATACAACCTAGTTCATCCCCGTGGGGAGCTCCAGTATTGTTTGTGAAAAAGAAAGATGGGTCAATGAGAATGTGTATTGATTATAAGGAATTGAATAAGGTTACAATTAAGAATCGATACCCATTACCTAGGATTGATGATCTTTTTGATCAACTCCAGGGAGCTAGGTATTTTTCTAAGATAGACTTACGCTCCGGATACCATCAGTTGAAAGTACAAGAAGAAGACATACCTAAAACTGCTTTCAGAACTAGGTATGGTCATTATGAGTTTACAGTCATGCCCTTTGGATTAACGAATGCACCTGCGGCATTCATGGACATGATGAATCGGATCTGTAAACCATATTTGGATAAATTTGTAATTGTCTTCATCGACGATATTCTTATTTATTCCAAAAGTCAGGACGAGCATTGTCAGCACTTGCATGCACTCTTAACTTTGTTAAGAAGGGAAAAGCTTTACGCCAAATTCTCGAAGTGTGAATTTTGGCTACAGGAGGTGCAATTTTTGGGTCATATGGTAAATCACAAAGGTATTCACGTAGATCCCTCCAAAATAGAAGCAATTACCAAATGGAAGGTTCCGCAATCGGCAATGGAAGTTAGAAGTTTTATAGGATTAGCCGGATATTATAGGCGATTCATTAAAGATTTTTCTAAGATAGCCGTGCCATTAACTAAGCTAACCTGTAAAACTGTTAAGTTTGAATGGGGACCCAAACAAGAAGAGGCTTTTAGGATTTTAAAGCAAAAGTTAACAAATGCTCCGATTCTAGCCTTGCCAGAAGGGACGGAAGATTTTGATGTATACTGTGATGCTTCAAAGCTAGGATTAGGATGTGTACTAATGCAACGCAAGAAGGTAATTGCATATGCCTCAAGGCAATTGAAAAAGCACGAGGAAAACTATACGACTCATGACTTAGAGTTAGGAGCTATAATTTTTGCCCTTAAAATTTGGAGACATTACCTGTATGGAAGTAAGTTTACTATCTATACGGATCATAAAAGTTTAAGGTACATATTTGGGCAAAAAGAATTAAACATGAGACAAAGGAGATGGATGGAAATCCTAAGTGACTACGACTGTGATATTCAATATCACGAAGGAAAAGCAAATGTAGTCACAGATGCTTTAATTCGTAAGTATCATGAAAAGCAAAAGCGAGTCCGTGCTCTTAGATTAAATCTACAGTTAGATTTAATGGAACAACTGAAAAAGGTTCAAGAAACAGCAATCAAGGACGAGGCTGAAGGAATGAAAGGAAGAATAAAAGAATTAGAGCAAGGAAATGATGGAATTTGGAGATTCCATAAGAAAAGAATTTGGGTACCTAAGCAAGGAGAATTAAGAAATAAGATTTTAGAAGAAGCTCATAAATCTAGGTATACCATGCATCCTGGTAACAATAAAATGTACCAAGATTTAAGAAATAATTTCTGGTGGATAGGAATGAAAAAGGATATAGTTGAATATGTTTCTAAATGTCTTACTTGTTCACAAGTTAAGGCAGAACACCAGAAACCATCAGGTCTACTACAACAATTGGAAATGCCTGTATGGAAATGGAACTCATAACAATGGACTTTGTTACTAAGTTACCCAAAACCAGAAAAGGTAATGATGCGATTTGGGTAATTGTGGATCGATTAACCAAATCAGCTCATTTTCTACCCATGAAGGAAACCTTTAGCATGGAAAGGTTAGCCAAACTATACGTAGACGAAGTAGTATCCTTACATGGAGTTCCACTCTCCATTGTATCGGATAGAGATAGTCGTTTCACTTCCCATTTCTGGACTAGTTTCCAGAAAGCAATGGGAACCCGACTAAATTTAAGTACGGCATATCATCCACAAACAGACGGACAAAGTGAAAGGACGATACAAACTTTGGAAGACATGCTCCGGGCATGTGTGATAGATTTCGGTGGAAACTGGGACGATCACCTATCCTTAATCGAATTCTCCTATAACAATAGTTATCATGCAAGCATCGAAGCTGCCCCATTCGAAGCACTGTATGGACGCAAGTGTAGAACTCCAGTTTGTTGGGCAGAAATAGGAGAAAGTCAATTATCAGGTCCTGAAATTGTACAAGAAACTACCAATAAGATCACTCGGATCAAGGAAAGACTGAAGACTGCTCGAGATCGCCAAAAGAGCTATGCTGACAATCGACGCAAGCCACTAGAGTTTCAAGTTGGAGACAAGGTACGCTTGAAAGTTTCTCCTTGGAAAGGAGTAGTTCGATTCGGTAAGAAAGGAAAGTTAAGTCCAAGGTACGTAGGACCATTTCCCGTAATCCAATGAATAGGACCCGTTGCTTATCGTTTATAACTACCAGAAGAACTAGCCGGAGTACATGATGTGTTTCATGTATCCAACCTCAAGAAATGTTTATCTGACGAATCCCTGGTAGTGCCTCTCCAAGATGTGGAGGTAAATGAAAAGCTGAGATTTGTGGAGAAACCACTGTAGATAGAGGACAGAAAAGTCAAGTTTCTCAAGCACATATGACTAGTGCTAGTCAAAGTCAAGTGGAATTCAAAGAGAGGACCAGAATACACTTGGGAATTAGAATCAGAATGAAGCGGAAATATCCTCATCTATTCCAGTAAATCTCGAGGACGAGATTTTTATTAAGGTGGGGAGGATGTAACATCTCTCATCAAAATTATTATTTACTATTATATTTTGTTCAGTAGGAAACCCTAATTGAGACCCCCAAGTAATCCTGCATAAACCCTAAAAATTTCAGAACAATCAGGATCAGGGCCCCTAAAACTCGGGGGGGGGGGGGTATTCCCTATTGACGATTATCCTAATAATTTGCTGTCAAAATCGAATTTAACATTCCGTCGACTCAGCTAGGCTACAAACACACGGGGCTACCCTATAATAGGGTGGTACCCCTCGCGTCACGCGACGCATCTACGTAGGCCCCTCGCGTCACGCGACGCATCTACGTAGGCCCCTCACGTCACGCGAGGGTGCCAAATTTTCAGTATAAATAGAAGGGTGTGGGACTTGCATTTTGGCGTTGGAACGATGTTAAAACTCAATTCATACACTGAGTTATTGTCTGTATACTACAAAACACACACAAATCACGAAACGCTGCCGCGGTAACAGGGTAATAACTCGATCGCTACTACGATTCAATGTCCGATCGATTGAAACTATCCAACGGATGTTTAAGTGCTGCTCAAATTGGGTTTATACTTTGTCATTCGTCGTTAATTCGATGGATGTTTAAGTGTTGCACTTTGTCATTCGTTGTGAGGGTTTAATCTCGTGAGTTATCGTAAATGTTGTATTAGTTACTAACCTAGTTCGTGTGCATTGTTATTTAAATTAGGTTATCAGGCTAATCAGTAGGCTAAACTCTGCCCGCATAAATCTGCAATGTGAGTCATTATCTTTTTATCCACTGTTTTACAATACCTCAAAACTATTTTCAAAGGTTATAATTACAGGGAGTAAGTTGTGGTTATCTTAATCACTGGCTAGTGGGGTATTGTGCACATTACTAATTTCTCACGGGTTAGGCTAATAAATCCTCACCGTGATAAACGTCACTACTTGGGGAGGGACCCAACAGTGATATGACCATCGTCAGCAAGTGACAAAGTGCCAGATAAAAATAAGATAGAAGCCATTGTAATCGCTCTTATGCTGTAATTTATAACTAGGTGTCATTTTAGCAAAATGAATGATTCACTCAGTATTTCCTCGCTGACAAAATATTTTTAAAACATGTTTCAGGTGACCTGCTGTAAATCAAGGAAAACGTGCTACGGAGCACTAATCAGCTTGAAGAGGTGGCTCAGTTAAAATGAATAAACATGTTTTAAATAAATCAGGGAATTTCCTAGTAAAATTTCCTCTATTGTGAATTACGGGGTTTATCCCGAATTATGAAATAAAATAATCGGGAAATTCAAGTTTTAAAAGATCCTGTTTTAAAATCTTCCGCTGTCACATCAATTAAATACCACGGGTTCCTGTCCCGCGGCTCCTGACCGGGTCAAACCGGGGCTGGGGCCGTGACAGTAGTGGGTCGCACACATGTGACTAATCTTTGCTAGTAGTGGGCCGCACACATGTTACTCTGTTAAGGCTGCATAAGGTTTTGAGTATGTGATGATTATTTAATCATTTATGTAATTTGAATGGCCTAGATAATTGTGTTAACTAATAAATCATGTTGGTGATCACATGACATTCTACGGAATTGAGATACCAGTTGTATTATCGGTTCAATATAATCGAATATATATGGCCCATGTGAGATCCAAAAGTAATGGTAATCATATAGAAATAGTTCACAGACTCTCTATAGGCTTTGAAATAGAAACGGCGGCCCATGTGCAGGTCTAGTCAAACCATGAATTATTCTAATAAGTTTGTCAGTAGCCGCGTGCATGTGTAACAAATATTGAAGTGGTGCTTTGTAACAAATATTGAAGTTATTCTAATAAGTTATTCTAATGGTCATGGGGACCACTTACAATCAGAAATAAAAGGGTAAACGATGACCCCACACAAAATAAATATCGCACAATATGTAATTGAGTTAATTGACTCATTTGGGCCTCACACATTACATTTGAGTTGGGCTGTAAGATGTTGGGCTGTTAACTCGTTGGGGGCCGCACCATAGGGAATTACTTAATTAGTGAACATGAGTTTTGTAAGTGTGAACTAGTGACATGGATTTTTTTTATAAATCAAACAAATATTTATCATATAATGATACAGTGTGTGTATGATTCTTTGAGTTAAGAATGAACTGTTAACGTGTGGTGTTTTGATGAATGAACTAGTAATGTGGAAAAATACATGTGATCCGAAATTTGCATCTTAGCTTGTGTGATAATATGTGTCGTGCTTGTTCATACTTACATGATAGGAATATGTGAACTAAGGGTGTAAGTAACTGACTGACATTGAAATTTATACTAGGATTGGATTGATTAAACTGTGAACACATACTTTAATCTTACCGAGCAAACCAAGGTGAGTTCACGCACTTTCTAAGGCATGGGATTCCCGGTGGTTGGGAATGGGTTAAAGAATTAAAACGGAACCTACATATCCTCCTTGGGTAGGATATGTACCGCCATCCTCCATGGGTAGGATGCCAATATTAATCCTGTGTATTCTCCTTGGGTAGAATACGTACGTTCGTCCTCCTTGGGTAGGACAACAACCTTAAACTTACTAGACAAAACTCTATCATGAAGTCCCTCATTTTTTTATATGGACTTAATCGTCGGGCCAATGGCGAGCGGGTCATTAGTTAATAGCGCTATTAGGGTTAACAAGCCTCACACCGTGCCGGTAGGACGGGCGTGTACTAATGGATCTGGGCATTCAGTCAATGATGATAGACATTGACTTAGGGCACAACTTACTTTCGTCAGTTGTCGAAATGGTAACGGTCTAGTGGTTCACATGGGGAAGCCCCCACTGGTTATGGATATGGTTTGGTAAACAAGGAAACTGGTTAACTTATGGTTTACAACGAACTCATGGTTTTTTTGAAACAACCTAACAAAGAACACCAACTGTGAACTCGCTCAACTTTGTTGTTGACTCGTTGTTACATGCCTTGCAGGTCGTTAGGTATCTATGGAGCTTGCATGAGGAGACGTGATCGTTGTGGGACATGGATAGTCTTATGCCATGTTAAAAATTTAAACTTATTGAACTTATATTTTGGTTTTACGTTTTATGCTTCCGCTATTAACTTGAACTTGGTTAACTCGTTTTTGAACACCAATTATATTGTGTGGTTGGATTTTATTTATTTTAAATACAGTGTTCAATATGATTGGTGGCTTGATCCTGGTCAGTCACGCCTCCATGCGGTGATACTCCGCTTGTGAATTTTGGGGGTGTGACAGTTAAGACATACTTAGTGTCATTACACATGTCCAAAGGAGGTGAAATGGTGAAAATTTTGTGACTTGGGGGCCAAAGGAATGAGCAGGTTGCTGCCAGGTAGCTGCTGATGTGCTGGGCACTGCTTACGGATCGTATGAGGTCCTGGCTTACGGTCCGTAAGCCTTGTGTTGGGCAAAAGTTTTGCATTTTGGCAGTTTTGGCCCATGGACTTGTATTACCACTTGTTTGTCATTTTTAACCCTTTAACCTAATATTTAGGTCATATAAAGATGTTAAGGCATGTGTAACTCGGATTTTTGTTCCGGAAATGTTACGAATATCGTTTCGCTCAACCATTCGATCGCGTATTTCGTAAATAAAATATGACATTTTATTGAACACGAAAATGATCGAAATCGTACGATGTTTGAAAATTGCAAATGTCACAACATCGTCCTCAATCGTTCTCCATTATCAACATAAACAACATTAGCACAGCATCCTCAATCGTTCTCCATTATCAGCACATCAGATGTGCTGATTATATCTACTTTTAGTTTTCGGGTTTAACACAAATGTGCTGATTATATCTACTTTTGATGTTTGTTTGTATTTTATTGTAATTAACACATAATCAGTACACACCCGTGTACTATGTCAGCACATGAACAACCAACTCATCTATCCCACATCTATGGTAACTAACACTTTAACAACACAAAACCATGGTACATAACTAGCACAATTGTAACTACATAACTAGCACAATTATAAAACACCTTATTGTAACTTTTTTAAAAGTCACTTTTATAAATAAAAAAAGTATAACAATGTCGTAATGTCGTACTCATATTAAAGATAAAATATACTTGATTTTATGGTATAATTTTTTTTAAAGTAATGAAGTATATAAAAGTTGTTTTAGTTTAAAAAACCTTGGTGTATTTAGTACTTAATGGAAATGGCTAAATGACTAAAATACCCATAAATAATAGATCTTATTATTTAATATAAATTAGCAATTTTACGAAATTATCCCTAACTTGTTAGTACTAATTATTAATCATAAGGGTTTTATTTGTTATCAACACCAACCATTGATTTAAACTATCAGTGGCTCATATCTGTTCTTATGATTCTTACTGTTAGCACTGTTTGTACAGGATCTCAACTCTATTACTATAGCCAACTATAAATCACAAGTCAACCATCAAGGGGATGAGACATTGGTAAGCCTCCGAGTCCATTTAGCAGGTTGTTCTCACATTCATATCATCTTTCACTGTTTTTCTACTTAAACCCCTTTGAAGGTTAGTCATCTAGTGCAAGCTATGTTTAATTTGGTCTTATTGGTTAACAAGGTATTAGTTAGGGATGTGTATCAGTTCAGACTTCGATTTCCTCAGTTTGAATATTCTTTTGGTTGAAACTGAAAACCGAACCGAATTCAAAGTTAGCAAAACTAAACTCTAATTTAATTAGTTTGGTTTCGGTTTTCCAAACAAAAAAAAAAAAAAAAAAACTCTTACTTTTAACATGGTGTTCATAGGTTCAAATTTTAGGTTTCTTGATTAGATTATTTCGGTTTTGTAACCGACTAAATATTTAACTGGCTTTACCGATAGGAAAATTCATAGCCTTATATAAGGCTATGTGGTATGGGGCCACGTAGATCGGGTGTGAGGATGGGGCAAAGAGGATGGAGGTAAGGAAATGGAGAATGAGCCTAAAATATATATGTATATATTGTATGTATAGGTGTGTGTGAGTATGTTTTGTCTTGTAGTGGAGCGTCTTCAACGTCCGGGTGTAGACGTTTGGGACGACGCTGGTATGGGGGGAAATGGGGGGCGGGGCGGCGACGAAACAGGACGGGCTGGGGACGACCCCCACACCCTCCAGCCTAATTCAGTTTCTTCAGTTTTAACCGACTTTCTAGCACCTAAAGCTAGATTGCCTTCAGTTTCAGTTTAAAACCAAACCAAAAGCCAAACATGTAACTCGATACAATTTTAAATGGTTTCAGTTTGGTTTTCAGTTTAATCGGTTAGTAACCCTTCCTGTTCCTCACATATTTCATTCAGCTAATCTAAGAACAGTCTACGATCCCCCCAGAATAGATTCAGAAGAACAAGTATTAAGCTTAACTAGTTTGTATTTTCAACTCTAAACCAATTCTCTCTAAATTTACATTCTCCCAACATACATATTCAGCATAAATCTTGACTAATATCATCGTGACGCACGAGACAAACCGTTACTCGACAAACAAATCCTCAAAAAAGTTCAAGCACACCGGACACATGCAATGAAATCTACAAACATCGATGATGACAAACGGAATTGTGTACTTTAGTGGTTCTTGTTTGTTTATGTAGTCTCTCCAGATAAGATCTCAAGTTCAGCCCACCAAAGAGGTGAGAGCCGAGGAATTGCTTGATCTGGTGAAATCTTTAGCACCTCCTTCAATTTTGTAACCACTTCTTTCATTGTCGGTCTCTTTCGAGCATCCTGCTGAATGCATTCTTCGATAACCTCACATATGAAGTCAAGTTCGTGTTGCTTAAAGAATTCTAATGTCGGGTCAATCATGTCACTGGTGTTTCTTTTATCGTTTAGATATTGTGCAGCCTGCACAAATATATATATGTTATTAAGATTTCATAAAACCGTTGAGGAAAACTCACATATGAGGACTTACCCAAGCTACGAGAGGCTCTTGTTGCTCTGAATAAGGAAGCTTGCCAGAAATGATTTCAAGCATTAAGATACCAAAAGAGTAGACGTTTGTCTCTGTATCGATAAGTGGCGGCAGTGCAGAATGCTCTGATTCAGAATCGGCAGATAACTTCGCTTTTGATACCAAATCGTTCCAAAAACCCATCTCTGCAACCTGAGAAACCACATTTGTTTTAGTAACTAGTTTATGCCCCGCCCGCATTGCGGGGCAGTAAGCGGAATATTTCTCAGTTTAATAACATGCACGCATGTGTTTCGGTTACTTGTACATAATACTCATAACACGATCTCATAAAAATTAGACATAAATAAAATAATATGTGTCAGAATTTTTGTTTTAATAAAGTTTATGAATTATAAAGTAACTTTATTAAAGCCCAAGAGTAGTAGCGGTTGTCCACCAATAGCTAACTGTCACTATTCCCTAGGTTGATTCGTTATGTTAGCAAGGGGAAAAGGCTAAATGACGAAATACTAAAAAAATAAAAGTAGAAGGACTAAACATGTACGCTACCAAAAGTTAAAGCATATAAACAAAGTTAACCAATAAAAAGAAAGTTTTTTATTTTCTAAAAACAAAGGGGCTAAACACAAATTAGCGAAGTTGAAGGTTTAAAAGTATAATACTAAAAGTGACGATCAATTACTTAAAAAGAATAAAAGTAGACGGACTAAAACATTCATATAAACAAAGTTAACCAATATGAAGAAAAGTATTTAAAAAAAGAGGGGCGAAAACCGTGTATTAGCGAAGCCGAAGGTTTAAAAGTTAAATACAAAAAGAATCGACCAATGAGGGGGTGCCAGGCAGCACTACTCCCCCCCATGGTTTTTGTAGTGTATATAAATATAAATTCCTTCATTCCCCACTAAAACGAGTAACAAAATGGAACTGTCAGGCAACATTATTATTAGGTAACGAGTCAACTACGGTCAAGTTGGCCAAAAACATTTTTTCCCAAAATTTTATTTGATAGGAGTAAAGCGCACAAATCGTCCCTGTGGTTTTCTAGAATTTTGGATTTGGTCCCTAGCTTTTTAAAAGTACACAGATGGTCCCTGTGGTTTGCACTTTGTAACGCATTTAGTCCACAGCCAACAAATCTAACAGTTTCAAGAGGTCCAAGTTAGTGACTAAATGCATTACAAAACGCAAACCACAGGGACCATCCATGTACTTTTGTAAAAAGTTGGGGACTAGATGCGTAACAAAGTGCAAACCACCGGGACCATCCGCGTACTTCTAGAAAGCTAGAGACCAAATCCAACATTTTGGAAAACCACAAGGATTATCCGTGATAATTGATTTGTGATACATATGCTTACAAAATAATTATGATTATAACAAAGACCTAACTTCTTGATGCGGCAAGTGAAGAGTAATGAACAGATTCAAGAGAAGAATAATTATTTACTTTGGGTGCATAATCATCCGTCAAACAGATCGTTCTCGAGGTCAAATTGGTGTGGGGTACAGGAGGGTTCAATTCGTGCATGTATTCAAGACAATAAGCTGTTCCCATGATAATTCTCATCCTCGAACTCCAATCAAGATGTTCAAGCTCTTTAACTGTAACAATAGACACCGAATCATTGACTAAAAGTATCTAAAAAGAAATTTAATAAAAATATACTAAAAAAATTGAGTACTCACCATGTAGATGCTCTGAGAGTAAGCCATTAGCAGCATACTCAAACACCATCATCCTAACGAAAGGTTCGTCTTCCTCGCAATAACCAAGAAGATTAACGAAGTTTTTGTGATTCACTCGTGACAATGCATCAATCTACACAATTGCAATATATATATATATATGTTAGATAGTTATCGTATAGATGGTAGATTAAAACACCTAAAATAAACAAACCTTCTTAAGGAACCCTAATTCTGCACGTTTTGACCAATCTTTGAGACTGGCAATGGAGGTAGCTGCTACACAAATCTCGACTCCACTAGATAATGTTCCTTTGTATAGTGTATACCCTTCACTCGTCTCGATAATATTGCTAAAATCCTCACATGCTGTTTCTAGCTCTGTGCGGTTTAGCTTTGGAACCCCTGTGATTGAATTTTAATTATTTATGATTTTCAAAAACAATGTTATGTAATGTATGACATTATGCATTTCATTATCTTTTTCTATGGTTAAGATTTCTCTGTTTCCAAACATTAAAAGCTAATTATTGCAAATCCGAAGTTGTAACGAATGTATGTCTTTTAACTATAAATTGGATGAAAAATTGCCTGTAATAAAAGCTTTCTGCAATTGTCCACTGATGCCTGTCCTCCAAGGGCCTATGGTCTTTACTGCTCGACTTCTACACACGCACCAGAGCACCATGGCGATGATTATAAGCAAAAGTATACAAAAACTTATTATCACCCAAACCTTCCACTTATCTGAGCTACTACTTCCACTTTGAGGAGTAAGATTTGCTGGCGGTAGAGTTTCATTTGAGGAGGGTTGAGGAATATCTGGACTAAGTGGTGGCGGTGGCGGTGGTGATACTGGTGGTGGTGGTAGTGGTGGTGGTGGATTCTTGGGTACGGCAGGAAATGATCCACTACTTCTAGTCGTTGGGAGAGCTATGATCTTAGGTGGCCCAATCCCATCCCTAGGAGATGGTGCAGCTGCTAGGTTTGAAGATTCTTCTGCTAGCTTTCGACGTACAACGTTTTCCACCGTTTCTGCTTCCAATTCACCTACGTGATTTACACACAATATAGAGAATCCACGAGTAAATAATATTAGTATTTTTCTAAAATATGTTTGGTAGTTAGATCATAGAGGGCCCAATCATGATCATGTATTTTTTAATTTTTTTTTTACTTACATTTTTCATTTATAGAGCAATTGATTGAGGAGCTTCTGTGAATCCTGAAACTTTGGTGAAGTAAGCCGAACATAAGGAGATTAAGTATAACGTAGAAATGAAGCATAAATTTGCAATTTAGTTTGGCATTCTTCCTTACAGTTGGAACGGGTTGAGGTAACTAATAACTATTTCTTTGATTTGTATTAGAAGAGAATCAGCTTTCTTTTGAAGTTTAGAGCCTCCTTGCCATACGCTGTCCATAATGCAACACAATAAGTAGATGTTCTCCTTCAGGGGTCAGGATAAAAAAAGGAAACTAATTAAAGCGGAATGCACGTTTGGTAAATGTTGCATGACATATGCACTTGATTCAAAAGCTAAGCAGTCAATAGCGGTGCTATAGCGGTTAGCGGACCTCAGGGTGTGTAGCGGTCCAAATAGCGGTGGCCTATAGCGGTTATAGCAGTAACGGTGTTTGATTGTGTTAATTCTTAAATTAAATACTTCAAAGTTACTATTAGTATTTGATTTGCAATAGGTTTTTGATAATGGAATGATATTGCTATGAATTTTGATATTAATATTAATATTTTCAAAGATATATTTATATATATATAAAAATACATAAATTATGCATGGTATAAAAATTACCGCTATACCACCGCTATAACCTATATATCGTATAGCGGACCTTGACCGCTATTCGATTTTGGACCGCTTTAACTGCATAGTTCAAAAGGTGCATCCAAACACCCCCTAAAGAGGAATGCACATTTGAATGAATCACAATGATAATGAGAAGTGTCTTACCATCGTCCAAATTTCCTATTTAGACATCCAACCCCATTGGCAACAAGAGATAGAAGGTTTTCGTCATATTGCATTTCATAAAGAAAGTTGGGAGTCCTGAGTTCCATGGGAATAGAGCCTTCAAGATTGTTGTTACAGAGCAATCTACAGCAGTCATAATTTGAGCTCTAACGTCAAATATACCACTTTAGTTTAAAATCTGATATAGATAAAGTTTTGAAGAAAAAAAAAAATCAGATGTAAACAAATCGGTGCTAAACATGCACACGTATATATATATTATTGGATGAAAACTAGTAAAAGAAAAGATGAAGTTACTATGTCACTTACAACCGTTTTAATGAAGGCATTCTTCCAAGCTCTGATGGAATATGTCCACTAAAGTTATTATCCCTCAAGTCTAGTACTTCCAACATGGTGAGTTCACCAAGCTCTTTCGGAATAACTCCGGAGAACTTATTCTGTGAGAGAACACTAGCAAAAGAAATATAAAAAACAATCAAAGAACGATCCTTATTAGAGTCATTTGACTTATATCTGAATCCGGTGCTCTGCGGTGATTTAAGTGTGTCAAAGTTGTTGCTACGATCTTAGTTCTACCGAAATCACAAACTTCCATTTTCAATATCAAATGAAAGTTGCATTGATTTGGGTCCACAAGATTCCTTTTATTATTTTAGCACAAAGGTATTTAATATGTATTTACCCGAGAACATTTCGTTTGAGCTACATGTCCTTTAATACACAAACTAGCAAAACAATATTAGCCATAAGCAATGATGGTCATTTTAAAGCAGCATTAGGCATACAGTAATTCCCTCAAATAACTAAACCTTTTATCGATTTACATGTATCGTACCATTATAACTTAGATAAAAAGAGGCAATGGATCTTTATACCAAGAAACTATATAACACACCCACAAACATGACACAAGCAAAAAAAAAACAAATTTATCAAACTCACAGACAAAACGGAAGAGCACTCACAGACATCTCAAATGTGTGAGGTTCCCTATCCCAGGTGCTAATACTCCTTCCAAAGATAGCTCGTTGAGATCCCTTTAGACAAAGCACGTAAAATACATCAACATTCAGTTATTTAAAAAAAAACTTATCAATATCTTCAACATTCAAAGTTTAAAATGTATGGACGGAAAATTTGCTCGGATAGTCGGATATCATATTTGAGTGTTTGTTTGGGGATCTAATTATTAAACAAATGACTTACTGTTAAAACCTAATACAATGAAAAGGTTAAAACGGTTATGTTCTATCATACAACACACAAAACAAACTATAATAACTCATTCAACACTTAAAAAAATAAAATGATCCATGAGAGCAAAAAGAATAGAGGAACAACTTACAGCACATGAACATTACCATCGACACAACGAACATTAGACCATGAGCAAGGATCATGGTCACTAGGATTCCAGCTTGCGAACACGCTAAACGGATCATTAGATACTCCTGCCCGAAAATCCAACAACGCCAGACCTATATTCCAATTAAAAACCACCTAAATCAGTTAAAAACTGATAATTTAACATAAAAATTCCACCAATAATTAAAGAAGAGTTATGCAGCAAATTCTAAGCTTACCCTCAGGGTTCAGTGAAGAACACCCTTGAATTAAATCAAGAACAAAAAGCAAGAAACACGATAAACGAAGTTTATATGTTATCCATCTACCCCTCATTGCACGCATAGGCAGCAACGGTTTCTGCCAAACTTGCCAGCTTTATATTGCCACCTAAGTTTCCTTGATTAACCGATTACATAGACCTCGAATAATCACTCAAACCACAGCAACAATTCTTTTCTTTTTTTTTTACAAAAAAAAAAAAAAAACCGAAAATTGACTATCTATATTCTATACAACAGAAAAATATACAAATTTGCCACTCCTATAAGGAAACCCTATTTTGTAAGAATACAGTAATAACAAATACCCTTGTTCAGCTTAGTGATCAAATTGGGGTCCCTCATTTTATGGATTTCTAATTTTCTTTTTGTTGTAACACCTCCTTCGGTCGCGTTTGACGTTACCCAACAAAAGTTGTGATCTTCATTGTTTCAAATGGAAACTGGATAACAAAGATTTTTGAGAAAGATTAGAAACCCAACAACATTTTTTTGTATTTAAGAAGAATAGAAAAAAAAAAAAAGAATGTCCTCAACAGCAAGTAATCTAGCAAAAAAGCAAAAGGGTTTGAATATTGATAAAATAGAGTAAATTACGTTTTTGGTCCCTGTGGTTATATCACTTTTACTATATTAGCCCAAAATAAGAATTTTTTAACACATCTGCCCCTATGGTCTCTATAACTAACCATTTTGGCCCCTAAGTCTAACCATTTTGGTCCCCCTGGTCTCTATAACTAACCATTTTGGCCCCCATGATCTCTAGACTTAGGGGCCAAAATGGTTAGTTATGGAGACCATGGGGGCAGATATGTTAAAAATTCTTATTTTAGGCTAATATAGTAAAAGTGATATAACCACAGGGGCCAAAAACGTAATTTACTCGATAAAATAACCAAAAGATAGTAGAGCTTAGCATATACGAAAGACAAAAATAGTCGAGTTATATTATTTTTTCTATTTCTTTTCTTGATGCTTTTCCTCGTGTAAGGAGAGAATCTAAACTATTGTTTCCAAGAAATATGCCGGTAAATATAAGTAAGAAGCAATGTATATATGACAAAGGTGACAATGAATAAAGATGGACCCTGCAAGAATTCTTTTAGAACCAAAAAAAGATCCTTACTTACATAATACGAAACGAACTTAAGAAAGAACGAACATGATTGTTACAGCCCCTCTTAGGATGATGAGCATCTGTAAATTAAAGGATATTTCGCTCTTTAACGCTTTCTACAACAAGATTCACTTCTGCTTAAGATTAAAGGATCCACTTTTGCATAACTAAAAGTACTTACTTGCTATGGCCTCTGTGTGATCATCTACAATATTATTAGACATTAACTCCTGAATTAATTATTGAGACCACATCGTGACATCCATTTTAAAGCTGAAAACTGGCACCGTTGACTTTCCAAAGTCAAACTAGTTTTTTTTTTTTAAATAACAGAGCAACATTCATGAACTTTCTTCCACGTATACAAGTTACAACACACAAAATAACAAGAAAACAAAGCTGAATTCTAATACCTAACATACTTTAAGTATAATCATCAGCATTGCCAATCAAATTATAACAAAACAAGGTTAGGTTATATGATAAAATACATAAAAGTTATGAGGTATAGGGTTTATTGAAGGGAATGTACCGGTATAATAGGAGCAGAGAGAGAGAAGAGGTGAAGGAAGTGATATAAAGTCGTTTGATTTGATTGAATAGAGGAACATAGCGCCATTGTTCCACCGGAAACAAGTTGATTTCCGAAGTCCACAATCGACGGTGCGACGGTCGTGCGACGGTGGAAGGGGTGGTGCGACGGTGGGGGAGGTGTTGATCGGAAATTAGGGCTAATGAGCACAGAGATTTTGGGAAACACCGACCCCTTTTGTTTAACGGAATATTCTTGGAAGTGAAGGAAACAAAGGAAGGGGTTTTCGGTTAATGGTTTGTTGATTTAATCATAAAAAATTAAATTCATAATTCATAATTATTAATTAGTCAAATAGGAAGTTTATTTTTGTTAGGAAGTATAGGAAGCAATCTTAGCCGTTCATCTTCTTTTTTAAAATTTTGGACGCGTGGGCTTTTTCGTCTTTTTACATTATCATATATTCGTTCTAATTCGATTATAGATTCTGTTACCTCTCTTCTTAGTTCATCACTTTTATAACAGAATTGAAGATTCTATATGTCACGGCCCCCGACCCGGTTTGACCTGTTTCAGGAGCCGCGGGACAGGAATCCCGTGGTATTTAATTTAGGCGACAGCGGAAGTCTTTTTTTTTTAAAAAAACAGGATCTTTTTAATAATTTAAACTGTTCGTTTCATAACTTAGGGATAAATTCCCGAAATTTACAATACTGTGATTTCTCAGGGAAATCTTTATTTTCAAAACATGTTCATTTATTTATTTACATTGAGCCACTTTTCTAAGCTGGGAGTGCTCCACGGCACTTTTCTTTGCTCATACCATATCACCTGAAACATGTTTGAAAAAGGTTTTGTCAGCAGGGAAATACTGAGTGAATCATTCAGTTTACTGAAAACGACACATTTGTTATAATCTACAGTATTAAGGGGAATTACAATGTTTCTGATATCAAACCAACTACCCACAGTATTTGTCACTCGACCATCCATTGGCTAGCCCATTTGTCCAATGGTGTCTGTGACTGTGGTCAGATCACCCCTTGGCCACCCGTTTGTCCAAGTGTGACGGGAAATAAGTAATGTATACAAAACCCCACATACCGGCTGTACTTTGGTGATTACATAGACTTAATCCCTGTAATTATAACTTTGGAAAATAATTTGGAGTTTTGTAAAACAGTTGATAAAAAGAGAATGACTCACATTGCAGATTTACGAGCAGAGTATAAGCTTTACTGATTAGCCTTCTAACCTAATTTGAATAACAATGCACACACAAACGGGATTAGTAACTAATTCAGCAGTTACGTCAATTCACGAGATTAAACCCTCACAACTATTATCAAGTGCAATACTTAACAATTCAATGGATTTACAACGAATGACAGAGCATAGTCCGAATTCGAACAGCACTCAAACATTCAAGTCGAAATCACAATGAATAACAAAGTACAAGCTCAATTTGAGCAGCACTCGGACAATCGTTGGATAGTTATAATCGATCGGATGTTGAATCGTAATAGCGATCGAGTTATTACCCTGATTGTGGCAGCACCTCGTGATCGTGTGTGTGTGTGGTGAACTTAATTGCTTATAACTCGACGTATACACAGAGATTTTACGTCGTTTTAAGTTCCACAGTTAAGTGCCAATGTCGGCTATTTATAGCAAGTTTTGGGACCTCCTTACGAACCGTAAGGCGGACCCTTTACGGTCCGTAAGCTAAGCAGTCTAAATATAGGCTGCCTAGGCTCGGGACTAGCCTTGGTGACTCAACTTTTCAACTAATCAGAGCATAGCAACGTTTATATTAAGATAATTATCAACTAGGGTTTACCCCCCTCGAGTTTTAGGGGCCCTGATCCTGATTCCAATCATTCTGAAAATTTTAGGGCTAGTGCAGAATTACTTGGGTGTCTCAATTAGGGTTTCCTTTTTAACTAATTATTGTCCTAACTATTGATTTTAGTGGCAGTTGTTACATCCTCCCCACCTTAAAAAAAAATCTCGTCCTCGAGATTTACTGAAATAGATGAGGATACTTTCGCTTCATCTCTGATTCCAGTTCCCAAGTATATTCTGGTCCTCTCTTGGATTCCCATTTGACTTTGACCAACACCAGTCGTTTATGTTTGAGAAACTTAATCTTCCGATCTTCTATTTGTAAGGGTTTCTCTACGAATTTCAGCTTTTCATTTACCTCTATATCTTGAAGAGATACTACCAGGGATTCGTCTGATAGATATTTCTTGAGATTGGATACATGAAACACATCATGTACTCCAGCTAATTCTTCTGGTAGTTGTAAACGATAAGCTACTGGTCCTATTCGTTGGATTACTGGGAATGGTCCAACATATCTGGGACTCAGTTTTCCTTTCTTACCAAATCGTACTATTCCCTTCCAAGGAGAAACTTTCAATAGTACTTTGTCTCCGACTTGGAATTCTAATGGCTTACGGCGATTGTCTGCATAGCTCTTCTGACGATCTCTAGCAGTCTTCAGTCTTTCCTTGATTTGCGATATCTTGTCAGTAGTTTCTTGCACAATCTCTGGACCTGATAATTGACTTTCTCCTATTTCTGCCCAGCAAACGGGAGTTCTGCACTTGCGTCCATACAGTGCTTCGAATGGAGCAACTTCGATGCTCGAATGATAACTATTGTTATAGGAAAATTCAATTAATGGTAAATGGCTATCCCAATTACCACCAAAGTCAATTACACATGCTCGGAGCATGTCCTCCAGGGTTTGTATCGTCCTTTCACTTTGTCCATCTGTTTGAGGATGATATGCGGTACTTAAATTAAGTCGAGTTCCCATTGCTTCTTGGAAACTTGTCCAGAAACGGGAAGTAAAACGACTATCTCTATCCGATACAATGGAGAGTGGGACTCCATGTAAGGATACTACTTCATCTACATACAACTTGGCTAACCTTTCCATGCTAAAGGTTTCCTTCATTGGTAGAAAATGAGCTGATTTGGTTAATCGATCCACAATTACCCAAATAGCATCATTACCTTTTCTGGTTTTGGGTAACTTAGTAACAAAATCCATTGTTATGAGTTCCCATTTCCATACAGGCATTTCTAACTGTTGTAGTAGTCCTGAAGGTTTCTGATGTTCGGCTTTAACTTGTGAACAGGTTAAACACTTAGATACGTATTCGGCTATATCCTTTTTCATTCCTATCCACCAAAAATTATTTCTTAAATCTTGGTACATCTTATTATTTCCTGGATGTACAGTATACCTAGATTTATGAGATTCTTCTAAAATCTTATTTCTTAATTCTCCTTGCTTAGGTACCCAAATTCGTTTCTTGAGGAATCTCCAAATTCAATCTTTTCCTTGTTCTAATTCCTTTAGATAACCTTTCATTCCTTCGGTATCGTCCTTGATTGTCGTTCCTTGAACTTCTTTTATTTGTTCCATTAAATCTAATTGTAGATTTAACCTAAGAGCACGGACTCGCTTTTGCTTTTCATGATATTTACGACTTAAGGCGTCGGCAACTACGTTCGCCTTTTCTTCGTGATATTGAATATCGCAGTCGTAATCACTTAAGATTTCCATCCACCTTCTTTGCCTCATATTTAACTCTTTTTGCCCAAATATATACCTTAAACTCTTATGGTCCGTATAGATAGTAAACTTACTTCCATACAGATAATGTCTCCAAATCTTAAGGGCGAAAATTATGGCTCCTAACTCTAGATCATGAGTTGTATAATTTTCTTCGTGCTTTTTCAATTGCCTAGAGGCATACGCAATTACCTTTTTGCGTTGCATCAACACACATCCATATCCTAATTTTGAAGCATCACAGTATACTTCAAAATCCTCGGTTCCTTCGGGTAAAGCTAAAATTGGAGCATTTGTCAATTTGTGTTTTAGAATCCTAAAAGCTTCCTCTTGTCTAGATCCCCATTCAAACTTAACGACTTTACAGGTTAGCTTAGTTAAAGGTACAGCTATCCTAGAAAAATCTTTAATAAATCGTCTATAATATCCAGCTAAGCCTAGAAAACTTCTAACTTCCATAGCCGTTCGTGGAGCTTTCCAATTCGTGATTGCTTCTATTTTAGCAGGATCTACGTGAATTCCTTCGTGATTCACCATATGACCTAAAAATTGCACTTCTTGTAGCCAGAATTCGCACTTTCAGAATTTGGCATAAAGCTTTTCCTTTCTTAACAAAGTTAAGAGAGTATGCAAGTGCTCACAATGTTCCTCCTGACTTTTGGAATAAATGAGTATATCGTCAATGAACACGATTACAAATTTATCCAAGTATGGTTTACAGATCCTATTCATCATGTCCATAAATGCAGCTGGAGCATTTGTTAATCCAAAGGGCATGACTGTAAACTCATAATGACCATACCTAGTTCTGAAAGCAGTTTTAGGTATGTCCTCCTCTTGCACTTTCAACTGGTGATATCCAGATCTTAAATCTATCTTAGAGAAATACCTAGCTCCTTGCAATTGATCAAAAAGATCATCAATCCTAGGTAATGGGTATCGGTTCTTAATTGTAACTTTATTCAATTCCCTATAATCGATACACATTCTCATTGATCCATCTTTCTTTTTCACAAACAACACTGGTGCACCCCAAGGGGATGAACTAGGTTGTATGAATCCTTTGCTTAGTAATTCATCTAATTGCTTTTTCAATTCTAGCATTTCAGTAGGTGCTAATCGATAAGGTGTCTTAGCTATTGGTGCAGTACCTGGAATCAAATGAATTCTAAACTCTACTTCCCTATCAGGTGGTAAACCAGGTAATTCTTCTGGAAAAACATCTGGGTATTCTGAAACTATAGGGATGTCCTGGAGTTCCTTACTTTTAGTGTTAATGATTACAGAAATCATACACACCATTTCTTGTTTCCTTGAATAACTAGCTAATTTCATTACTGAAATGAATTTCAGTGGCTTTCGAGGTCTATCTCCTGAAATTAGAATTACTTCTCCTGTGGGGGTACGAATTTCTACGGAATTCTTATCACACAGGATTCGAGAATGGTTGGCTATTAACCAATCCATTCCTAATACCACATCGAATCCGGCTAAATTCATAGGTAACATGTTTGCAGAAAACTTATGACCTAACAATTCTATTTTCACTTCTTGCAAAACCTTATCTGTGTTGACAAAATTTCCATCTGCCGTTTCAACAGAAAAGATCTGCCTAAGGGTATTTAGAGGTAGGTTAAGAGCTTGACAGAATGCAGTATTAATGAAACTTTGGTTTGCACCAGAATCAAATAATACTTTTGCATAGACGTTATGCACTAAGAACGTACCCGCTATCACGTCTGGAATGAGTTCGGCTTCTTGAGTGGTTAGCTGGAATGCGCGAGCATTTTTCTTAGTAGTTCCTTCAGTCGTCTTAGCTCTACTGTCTGCTGGTTTAGCTAACTTAGGGCATTCAGACTGGAAGTGTCCTGTTTCTCTGCAGTTATAACAAACTTTTGTTTTCCTTATGCAGTCTTCTTCCCGATGTCCTTTCGCCTTGCAGAAGTTGCAAAATATATTGCACTGTCCATAGTGTTTCTTTTTGCAATTTCGGCAGAAAGGAGGTGACGAGTATTGCCCGGTTCCTCTTTTCCTGAATTTATTGCTATTATTACCTATGCGAAATCCTTGGGTAATCTTCTGAGCCAATTCCTTCTTGCGATCTTCTTCTCTGGTGCGGACTAGTTCATCGGTTAAGGTATTAGCTAATTCCACAGCATCGTCAATCGTGCGTGGTCTCGCAGCTTTAAGGATGTTACGGATTTCTCCAATTAATCCCCAAATATAACGGGAAATAAGTACCGGTTCTGGCGAAGCCAGGGAAGGTACCACTCTCGCATATTCGAAGAATGTCGAAGTATATCCTCGACAGTCTACACCTAACATACGATGACTCAGGAACTTGTTTGCCATTTGTTCCTTCTCATATTCGGGACAGAATTTTCTTTCGACAAGACTCTTAAATTCTTCCCAATTCATTGCATAAGCCACTCTTCTTCCTTTTGCTTGTAGCACCGTGTTCCACCATTCCAACGCCCCTTCTTTGAACAAGTTTGATGCATACATCACTTGATCTTTTTCAGCACATTTACTTATTGCAATTACTGCCTCGGTTTTCTCTAACCAACGCAGTGTTGCAGTTGCCCCTTCATTACCTGCAAATTCTGTGGGTTTACAGGCAAGAAATTCTTTGTAAGTGCAACCAGGCGTTGCAGCTTTCATTCTTTTAGAGAGTGGGGCCTGTTGCGGATCATGATCGTCATGATTGCCGCCTCCATTTATGCTGTTACTGCCGTTATCTTCCGGAATACGTTTACTAGGAATTAATTGTGGTTCGGCAGGTTTCTGAACAGCAGCCACGATTTCTGGAATAGCATTGGCTATCCCTTAAGCAATAAAGTGTTCAATATCTTATCTAGTTATATATTGATCTTCCTGATTTTGCTCAGACTGATTTACTTCATTAACTGGTTCACTATTAGCGTTTTCCATCTTCTAATTAGAAATTATTAGTGTCTAATTATTAATATCAAAATCACAGATATATACACAGAAAAACACATAGATCAGCATAACATGCAAGCATAGTTAAAATTGTCGATGTCTCGACTTCTGTTTTGTTTCATATATTATACCTGCTTCAATACACACTTTTTATCTTACAGTGGTTTATTGCCCATTTTACAGAATTAGTTTTACTATATTAGTTATAATACAAACAAACTTTTCCAACCCTTCCTATCTTTTGGTCCACTGGCAGTTTCAGTAGCGATGTTCCCTCTCGTCGTACTTCCAAGAAATCTGCTCCCCCATTTCCCGGATCCTATTCCCAGTGCCTATCAGTTCTTCACCAAACTGACGTAACTCAGCTAAATTTTCATAGCTCATTGGCGGATTAGGGACAGGTTCTGGATCAAACTGTGGGAGAAAACTATAGGGACTATTAATTATATTTTGGAATTGCCAGTCATTGGTCCACCATTCTTCCATTTGACCTAATGGTCGGGTGTGAACTAGTGGGTCTGGAATAGCTGGTCCTAGGTTTATTGGGAATTGGGCTGTAACAGGATAAGAGAAGAGATTATTGTTGATAGGCTCTAGAACATCACAATTATCCAGTAGGCGGTCTATTTCGTCCTGGAATGTGATTTCCTCAGGCTGTTTAGAGCTTTCTCCGATCTCTATTCCCTTTTGCTTTAGGTCTATCCCTATTTCTGCTGGCTTGGAACTTTCTCCGGTTTCTATTTCTTTTCCCTTGCTCACACTCACAGGATTTTCTATTTTAGGGATTCTCCTAGGTTTTCTTCTACGCACTTTTCGCCACCCTACATATCTTCTCTTCTTTTTAGGTTTGGCTTTTTCCAGCGGTGGAGCTTGGAATTCCAGAGGTTCCTCTATGTCAGCAATGTAACCAGTGAAGTTGTGGGAGACTTCAATCGGCACAGGATAGAGGTTGAGATTCTGAAATGCTTCCGACATCTCATTCATGCTGTACGGCATATATGCAAAATGCACAAAATGCTAAGTTAAAACTTTGGAACAAAGCTTAACAAATAAACATTTTTATTGCACACCAATTTGTACAACATAACAGCAAACAGAACATACTCAAATTTATTTATTTATTTATTTACTGGGAAGTAAATATTTCTAGGTTTAAAGCTTAAAGATTTGCATTTTCTGCTACAGTGGCGAGCAGATACAGATTTGCCCATTTTTTCATCTAAGTTATTTTCCCCTGGTGGATTATTATTAATTTCCTGAATTTCTAGGTTAAATCTCACTCTCTTGGTTCGGGGTTTCTTTTTCTTT
Organism: Helianthus annuus; assembly: GCF_002127325.2. Lineage (NCBI taxonomy): Eukaryota > Viridiplantae > Streptophyta > Magnoliopsida > Asterales > Asteraceae > Helianthus > Helianthus annuus. Next base: position 81,923,858 of record NC_035435.2, read on the forward strand.
TGACCTTTTCTAAGGATTGAATTCCTTTTCTCCGGTGTAAGTGGGTTTTCATAATTGGCCTTACGGACAAAGATTCCCTCTTCCAATTTGGTGGGAGGTTTGGAGGAAGAGGTTCCCTGTTCTTTAGGTGTATTATCTAATTTGCGATAGATAGCAGAAATCTTTTGTTTACCCATACTGTAATTTTAACAATTAATCAGTTAATAAGCATATATTCACAAATAAAACTTTCCTAATTATCATAGTGAGCTTAATCAGTAAGCTTAAAACAGTGGCTCTGATACCACCTTTTCCTGTCACGGCCCCCGACCCGGTTTGACCTGTTTCAGGAGCCGCGGGACAGGAATCCCGTGGTATTTAATTTAGGCGACATCGGAAGTCTTTTTTTTTTTTAAAAAAACAGGATCTTTTTAGTAATTTAAACTGCTCGTTTCATAACTTAGGGATAAATTCCCGAAATTTACAATACTGTGATTTCTCAGGGAAATCTTTATTTTCAAAACATGTTCATTTATTTATTTACATTGAGCCACTTTTCTAAGCTGGGAGTGCTCCACGGCACTTTTCTTTGCTCATACCATATCACCTGAAACATGTTTGAAAAAGGTTTTGTCAGCAGGGAAATACTGAGTGAATCATTCAGTTTACTGAAAACGACACATTTGTTATAATCTACAGTATTAAGGGGAATTACAATGTTTCTGATATCAAACCAACTACCCACAGTATTTGTCACTCGACCATCAATTGGCTAGCCCATTTGTCCAATGGTGTCTGTGACTGTGGTCAGATCACCCCTTGGCCACCCGTTTGTCCAAGTGTGACGGGAAATAAGTAATGTATACAAAACCCCACATACCGGCTGTACTTTGGTGATTACATAGACTTAATCCCTGTAATTATAACTTTGGAAAATAATTTGGAGTTTTGTAAAACAGTTGATAAAAAGAGAATGACTCACATTGCAGATTTACGAGCAGAGTATAAGCTTTACTGATTAGCCTTCTAACCTAATTTGAATAACAATGCACACACAAACGGGATTAGTAACTAATTCAGCAGTTACGTCAATTCACGAGATTAAACCCTCACAACTATTATCAAGTGCAATACTTAACAATTCAATGGATTTACAACGAATAACAGAGCATAGTCCGAATTCGAACAGCACTCAAACATTCAAGTCGAAATCACAATGAATAACAAAGTACAAGCTCAATTTGAGCAGCACTCGGACAATCGTTGGATAGTTATAATCGATCGGATGTTGAATCGTAATAGCGATCGAGTTATTACCCTGATTGCGGCAGCACCTCGTGATCGTGTGTGTGTGTGGTGAACTTAATTGCTTATAACTCGACGTATACACAGAGATTTTACATCGTTTTAAGTTCCACAGTTAAGTGCCAATGTCGGCTATTTATAGCAAGTTTTGGGACCTCCTTACGGACCGTAAGGCGGACCCTTTACGGTCCGTAAGCTAAGCAGTCTAAATATAGGCTGCCTAGGCTCGGGACTAGCCTTGGTGACTCAACTTTTCAACTAATCAGAGCATAGCAACGTTTATATTAAGATAATTATCAACTAGGGTTTACCCCCCTCGAGTTTAGGGGCCCTGATCCTGATTCCGATCATTCTGAAAATTTTAGGGCTAGTGCAGAATTACTTGGGTGTCTCAATTAGGGTTTCCTTTTTAACTAATTATTGTCCTAACTATTGATTTTAGTGGCAGTTGTTACACTATAACCCTAAATCGCAATCGATCGCAAATTCACCTTTTTTCAAGCAATAATCTTGTTTCGTTCGTCAATTCGATAACCTCAATGTCTTCTTCAGGCTCTGTTGGTAAGTTTAGCTTCAATTTTGAGTAAATTTTTGTTATTTTTTCCGAAATTCATTGTTTTACGTTTTATAATTCGTCTTTCTGTTATTAATATTTGATTTTTCATAAGTTTAATTGTTATTGTTTTATAATTTAACATAATTTGTTCGTTTTGTTTCTTCATCATTTATTGCGTTTTAGTGAAGAGTTGTGTTTTATGCATACAAACTTTAAATTTAAGATTGATGTAATATAAAGCAATAACTCTCATTGTTGTACAATTTTAGAGTTTTGTTCGTTTCATACATTGTTTTGTTTGTTCATCATTTGATGCGTTTTACTGAACGTATTGTGTTTTATGCTTTTATCCATATTAGTTCATATACAAACTTTAAAGGTCTGTATTTTTAAATTTTTATTAACATATTTTGAGATTTAATACTAAAAACATTATTATATAAGAGGTATTGCGTTTTATAGTTATTTGTTAATTGTTTCAGATCACATTTCCAAGTGGGAGGAACGTGTATGCTTAAACAGTGGAAGAAAGTTTTTCAAAACCTAAAGTCAGTGGATCCATTACACCTACTGTTGGAATGTTTTTTAAATCATTTGATGAGGCTTTTGCGTTTTATCAAAGATATGCACTTGCTGCAAGTTGTCTGCAAGAAAAAATACCTCTTTGAAAAATGGTGGTGGTTTAGTGAAAATAAAATATATTGTCTGCTCAAAAGAAGAATTTCATCTTAGCAAAGAAATAGATTCTGGTTCAGTTGATGAGAATAGTAAAAAGATTGTTAGACGTAATAGAGGTTCAAAAGGAGTTGGATGCAATGCTCATGTGAAATTAATATTAGAGAACAATAATATGTTTAAAATCTACTACTTTGAAGAAGAACATAATCATATCTTTGTTGAAGATGAAGATATTCATTTCTTGCCGGCTGCCAGAAGTATTGATTATGTTAAAGAAAGTTTTATATCTGGATTGTCTGCAATCAATATTGGACTTGTTAAAGCATTCAATATTATGAAAACAATGTATGGTGGTTTTGGTGAAGTTGGTGCTAGTAAAGTTGATTGTAAGAACTATAGAAGGGATTTGAATCTTTACATAGGAGAGTATGATGCAGAAATGGTAGTTAGGCGTCTTATTAGGAAGAAAGAATGTTGTCCTGGTTTCACATGTGATTATGTTATTGGTGAACATAGAAGATTGAAAGGATTTTTCTGGGCTGATGAGCAATCAAAAACAGATTATACAGTGTTTGGTGACATAGTTGGTTTTGATGCTACTTATAAATCAAACAAGTAAGTTTTTTTCATTTATTGTGTTATATATTCTATTGCGTTATTGTCACACCCCGACCACGTAAAACAACAAAACGTGGCGGAAACGTCGGGGAGTGTTGTAACAGAATCATTGTTTCACAACCATGGATTAAATAGTTTTGTTTTATTGAATTATTGAACTCATTGTTTTGGTACAACTTAGATAAATACAATAATTGTTTCTCAGTTTTAAAGTCGCTAAGGCACAAGTCCATCCTATGTGTAGCATGCATCAACAATCATCACATAGCAGTACCTGAAACATATATGAAAATACGGTACGTCAGCATAAAAATGCCTGTGAGTAACATAGGATTTTGTGTATTAGATTCATGGCTTTAGATAATATGAGAAAAGGTTTTATGTTTTTCAAAATAGCCATGAATCTAATGTAAAAGTTTTGTTTCTGAAAATGTGTCGTTTTGGAAAACGGGTTTATAGTATAGACAAAAATATACTTTGGTTTTGAAAAGTTTGTACAAATAGTATATCATAGTATACTTTAGTTTTGAAATAGTTAAATGGATAGTATATCAAAATATACTTTAGTAATTAAAATAATAGTTTCGGTAGTATATCTCAAGTATACTTTGGTTTAAGAATAAAAGTATTGGTAGTATATCAAATTATTCTTTGGTTTGTAAATAGCATATCAACTATGCTTTGGTTAAAAGTAGCATATCAACTATGCTTTAGATAGTATATCAAAATATACTTTAGTTTAAAATAACAAAGTTGGTAGTATATCAAACTATACTTTGGTAAACAGTAGCATATCAAACTATGCTTTGGTTTAAAAATAGCATATCAACTATGCTTTGGTTTAAAAATAACAAAGTAGGTGTGTTAAAACATATGTTGGATTTTTGTACATAGTATATCAAAATATACTTTGGTAGATCACATTTGAGAGCACATCAAACTGTACTTTTGTAGTATATCAACATATACAAAGAGAGTGTGATTTGGTATTCAACAAAGCCTTAGTGTATCAAACTACACTTTGGAGACTATAGAAATACCACGAAGGCAATTTCTATTTGGTTTAAATTTGGTTTCTGACATTCCATACAACAGGAATGGGGTGTCTAGTCCTATAGCGCTATATCATACTACCAATCGGCTGGGTGAATGTATAAAAATGGTACAATCCAACAATTTGTTTATTAAGTTTTGGAAAATCACTGTTTAAACCATAGGAAATCGTTTAATTTGTCAAAAGAATATGTATTAAGCATGTGTAATCATATAGTTTAAAATCAGGAAAATAACAGATAGGCATATATGTTTCACCCCAAAACAATTGAAAACAGTAAAAGAGGGGACTATGTACTCACTTGAGATTGCAAGTATCCTTGATTAAGTGTCCTAACAAAGCTCGGGAAATCAAGGAATCAAGTGGCACCTAGTATGGATCACTATGTTAAACAATCGGATCCTAAATCGGAAGATAGGATAGAATGAAGTTCTATAAATCAAATGAGTATTGCAACTCATATGGCATGATTTAATAGACCTAACATTCTGATTTGGAAGTTTACTTAAGTGCTTTTGACCCGTTTCGACCCATTATGGTAGTATAAGCCACTATAATGCGTCGTTTGCGTAAAACTAGGTTCGGATGGTTAACTATGTGCTATGTCAAGTCTTACATGCCCAATTATCCCTAAACATGTTACTAATTCAGATTATATGTCAAAAATATGTTCACATAATCAAAATACGGATTTTAGCTTCAAAAGGGCATTTTGGTCATTTCCTATGGGCATACAAGCTAACTAGCATACGACTAACCAATCCTATGTGATCATAAGGTATAACCTCAGTGGTTATTCCCTATACAACTATGATCACTAACTAAGCTTGGTCGGATCCTAAAGATCGACCAAACGGGTCGGGTTCGGAAGTATAAGCGGTTGTTTAGACCGCTTACCTTACGACCCTAAACAAGCACAAACTAATAGTGTCGAGTTAGACATGTCAAAACATGTTTAACCTACTGATTTGGTATCAAAACAAAGTGTTTTGATACCCTAAAGTAGTTCCGTTTCAAAATGCGTGCTAAAACGCATTTTGACCGAAACTTTGACTCGACACTACAACTAGTTAACGTGGTAATCAGCGGCTATAATTACGAAGGATTATAACTATCGTGATTACAATCACGTTTCAAAGTTCAATTGAACTTTGACTTGACCAATTGATGGTCAAAACCGAAAGTCAAACTGTTGGCCAAACTGTTTGACTTTCTGCACTACATAAGGAAAAAGCAAGAAAAAGAATGAAAGAAGCTCACTTAAGGTCCTTGCTATCTTTTCTACAAGAAGACAAAGTCCCAATAAGCTTAGAAGAGAGCTCCAAAGCAGATTTAGAGAAGATAAGAGAGGAATGAGCAAGGAATGAAGTGAACTTGGATGGCTATTTATAGTGTTCATGAATTCACAAGATCATGACACTTGTTTTGCTTGGTCATTAAGCATGAAATCCTAGCCATACATTTGTTTGATGCAGGTGCAAAGCCTTGGAGAGGTGGTAACTTGGTTACCACACAAAGAAATTGCAAGATTGGCCCTTGAATTTACAAACTGTTGCTGAAAACACACTTTCTGCCCAGATGTGGCACTCGCGTAGCGCGACGGCATAGGCAGGAGGGCTCGCGCTACGCTACGGTGTGTCTGATTCAGCAAAGTTTCAAAAATGGCAGAAATGGTCCCTGCACGCGTTTAAAGCCTTTTTCGATGCGTTTAAACCTCGTTAACCTCATTTCAAGGCTCTAAAATGAAGTTAAAGTATAGGGGACTCAAAACATGCTCAAAAATATCTCGGATGTCGGTTCGTTTGGTCGTACGATCGCGTTGTTCGGTTAATTACGACGGAACTCAAACGGATGCGAAAACGAACCAAATTAAGCGATGAATGGAATTTTTGCATGGCGATCACTAAAATAAAAATATTTTAGTGTGTACAAAAATTTTGGATGTCCAGATGTGTCCAGAACGTAAGATATGCGCGAAAATGCAAACTTACGTCGTTTTTAACACTTTTAGTCCCTGAAAGATCATATAAGCATGTTTTCGCACACCGAACCACTCAAAGCTTGTTTCTAAGCTATGATTAGGTTATATATGGTATGTTTAACTTATGATCAAGTTCCGGACTGTTCGACACCATACGAATCGGTATAGTTTCGTAGTTTGACGCAAATAGTCCCTGCGATCGAATAAACTTGTTTTTGCCATACCAAACCTTTCAAAACTTATTTCTAAGTTATGTAAAGGTCATTTAAAGTATGTTAAGCCTATTTCACTATTCCGGAGTGTTTGTTGCGCTAAAACTGATTACGTTTACGCACCAGTGCGCATATAACTTTCCAGAAAGCGATTTAAAGCTCGGAATTGAACAAGAATTGATATGTGCAAAGGATACACATATTTATACAAATCCCAGGTATGAAACACAATGTTTCATAGGTTTGGCATTTGTTTGGTGTTCGTGGTGACACAGGTGTCACAGTCTCCCCTACTTTAGGAAATTTCGTCCCGAAATTTAATTCTAGAGGAAACTTGTGAAGACAACTGTGATTGTTTCGCTTTTGAATGAATCCTCCGTTTCCCAAAGTAAAACTCTAGGTTACGTTTGGATTCTTAGCGAATCCGATAACTGCCAGAATGTCCTTGTTGCAGTAACAAAAACATGGGGTTTCGAACAACGGATAGGAGAATGTTTCCTATGAAGACTATTATAGGAAACTTGTGTGTGCTCGAAATCAGAGTCGGAGATTACAAAATAAAATGTCATTGGCCAAGGTCCATGACTTCTAGTAATTTAAATAACGCTACTTTCGCAATGTAATATGGAACACTTATATATAGGAAGTACCAGCGGCGTATCCACCATGCCCTTTTACATTGCTCCCGTCTCGTTATTCTCATCACTATAGGTCTTAACACATGACAAAACTTGCTGTGGTTTCTGTGCACTGAATTCCATAATTACGTATGCATCCATAATTACGTAATTCCTTGACAGTCCGCACAGTTCATCTCATAATGTGTAGGGTAAAATCAATCGAATAACCATGAAATGACTTGACTAGACCACCAAAGGATCTTTTTAACTAGATCAATGAACGATCCTTTTAACCAGATCAACACATGATCTTCTTATCTAGATCGTCGTATGATCTTTTTAAATAGACCATTTAAGGGATCTTTATAACTCGGAACCAAATAATCGTTTTGAATCAGCACTTTGGAATCCAAGGTTCTTACTATTTGCATAGAAGCCCCTTAAGGATTTACGATAGTACTTTGAGTATCCTTCTGAGAATCTAACATATGAAAATACGGAAGATTCCACCAGGACTTAGATAACGAGCTTTGGAGTTACACATAAACACAAAATCACCAAATTGTGTATTCGTTAATTTAGTTATTAGCTCGTTTGTGAATTTAAGGTACACTAGAAATCCAATCACAGACTTCAATTAGTACTTTAAAATGTCCTCAAGAATCTAACTATGAAGATAGGAAGATCTTATAAGGATTTGGAATTTGTTTTCTGTCGTGTTATAACATTCGTATTAGGATAAATAAAGAATCCAATTAAGGACTTATGATAGCACCTTTATCAAATCAAAGATTTGAAATGGTACTTCAAGTATCTGATTAAGAATTGCATCCGTACTTTGTTTCTTAAAAGAAACTAGTACTTAGGATTTTTGGGGAGATCACAAATGATCATAGAATGAAGGAACCATACAAGTAGTTTGTTCTGGAAAGAACATGGTTCTTTGGTGTCGATATTGTAGGGGTATGTCGACACATACACACAATCGTATCAGTTTTGGAAATAAAATTGGAACAACCATTTTATTTATAATAACTGCATTGTCTCAAATGTCAAAAGATAACAAACGAAGGAAATACAAAAGACTAATTGTTCACTGCTGCGTTGTCATTTGCATTTGCCTCGTTTATGTTGAATACTCATCCACGTGCTGGATTTGTATTAAGAAGTCTTGGGCAATTGTTCCTGTAGTGAGTAAGGTCACCACAGTTATAGCACGATCCAGGAGGAAACTGTGCTCGAACAACGGCAGGATTTGCAGCATTTTGGTTTTGGATAACATGGCGACATGTATTGACCAAGTGTCCCAAACGCCCACAGTGGGTACACTTCTGACACGGTGTCTGATTCACATGATGACGGTTGCATTTGTTGCACAAGGGTGCAGTACCAACACAGTTCTTCCTAGCACGAGGCTGTGCTGGTTGATTTGGTGCAACCTGATCATTCTGAGCAACTACTGCGAAGTTTTGTGAAGCCTTACGCTTCTTCGACTTCTTAGAGGACTCGGTCTGTTTATCCTTTGGTTTATCTTGTGCTATCTTGTCAGATGGTCTTGGATCGCCTTTTCGGAAAAGCTTACCCTTCCTGATTTGAGATTCAGTCAGGGTGGCAGATAGTTCAATGGCTTGTCTGACGGTAGTAGGGTTGCTACCAGTAACAGTATCCTGAACTGGATCAGGAAGGCCATCGATGTATCTTTCAATTGCCTTATCCAAAGGCGTAACCATGGTAGGACATAACAGACTCAATTCCTCGTAACGATCAGTGTAGGCTCGATGTTCACCGCTGTCTTGTTTGAGATCATCAAATTCCCGTTCCAAAGCCCTAAGCTCATGACGAGGACAGAATTCCTTCATCATTAGAGCCCGAAGCTCTTCCCAGGTTTGTGCCATTGCTACATCGGCACCTCGATCCCTCATTATGCCGTTCCACCATGTGAGTGCTCTTTTCTGGAACACACTTGATGCAAACTCAACCTTTCGCTCGTTTGGGCATTGCACATGACGAAATGTGCTTTCAAGACTCTCAAACCATTGTAGAAGCCCCGTGGCTCCTTCAGACCCAGTAAATGCGAGTGGCTTAGCTGAGTTGAATGTTTTAAAGGTGCACGGAACATTGTTATTGTTTGCCTGATTTATCTGGGTGATAAGGTTCGGGAGTACAGCAGCGAATTGCTGAGCGATTAAGGCTGCCAAGGCGGCATCCTGAGCTTGATCACGTCGAGGAGGCATATTTTGAAAGAGCAAAGCAATATGAGGGAAAATCGAGTGAGATGCTATTGGATATTCAAAACTAGATGTTAAGAATATCGACAAAGCATAAGGATTGTGACCATTTGTTCGTTACTTAAAACAAACAAACGACACTGTGACAAATCAAAGTAAATGGGTCAATATAATGTATCACTGAAGACATGCTCGCCTATAAGTGAACACTCACCCCAAGAGTTCCCAGGTAAGAGTGACTGGTCCGATACTGTGGATTTGTACGAACACTCTAGCCTTAGACAGAAAACTCAGGGTACAGGCATTCACTCTTCCAGTTTGCACGTGTTCACATTATTTAGACTCAAACTTTGACGGGATTTTGAAAACTCAAAAGGCACAAAGCTAAAGATGAATCAAACTGGAAGGGTTCGAAACCTTATAACAAAGGGTTCAAAACCTAATAATCAATCATCCAAGGATAGATGATTAATTTTCGAAGCGGATTTGTTATTGTGTTCTCGTTGTGGTTATCACCTAAGGATAGGTGAAGTGTATTGTTTTAAGACTAAACACAAGATAACTTGTGTTAGGGTCCTAGGAAGGTTATAGTCTAGGTCAAAGCATTACTAATAGCCTAATTCCCTATAACCATTGGCTCTGATACCAACTTTTCTGTCACACCCCGACCACGTAAAACAACAAAACGTGGCGGAAACGTCGGGGAGTGTTGTAACAGAATCATTGTTTCACAACCATGGATTAAATAGTTTTGTTTTATTGAATTATTGAACTCATTGTTTTGGTACAACTTAGATAAATACAATAATTGTTTCTCAGTTTTAAAGTCGCTAAGGCACAAGTCCATCCTATGTGTAGCATGCATCAACAATCATCACATAGCAGTACCTGAAACATATATGAAAATATGGTACGTCAGCATAAAAATGCCTGTGAGTAACATAGGATTTTGTGTATTAGATTCATGGCTTTAGATAATATGAGAAAAGGTTTTATGTTTTTCAAAATAGCCATGAATCTAATGTAAAAGTTTTGTTTCTGAAAATGTGTCGTTTTGGAAAACGGGTTTATAGTATAGACAAAAATATACTTTGGTTTTGAAAAGTTTGTACAAATAGTATATCATAGTATACTTTAGTTTTGAAATAGTTAAATGGATAGTATATCAAAATATACTTTAGTAATTAAAATAATAGTTTCGGTAGTATATCTCAAGTATACTTTGGTTTAAGAATAAAAGTATTGGTAGTATATCAAATTATTCTTTGGTTTGTAAATAGCATATCAACTATGCTTTGGTTAAAAGTAGCATATCAACTATGCTTTAGATAGTATATCAAAATATACTTTAGTTTAAAATAACAAAGTTGGTAGTATATCAAACTATACTTTGGTAAACAGTAGCATATCAAACTATGCTTTGGTTTAAAAATAGCATATCAACTATGCTTTGGTTTAAAAATAACAAAGTAGGTGTGTTAAAACATATGTTGGATTTTTGTACATAGTATATCAAAATATACTTTGGTAGATCACATTTGAGAGCACATCAAACTGTACTTTTGTAGTATATCAACATATACAAAGAGAGTGTGATTTGGTATTCAACAAAGCCTTAGTGTATCAAACTACACTTTGGAGACTATAGAAATACCACGAAGGCAATTTCTATTTGGTTTAAATTTGGTTTCTGACATTCCATACAACAGGAATGGGGTGTCTAGTCCTATAGCGCTATATCATACTACCAATCGGCTGGGTGAATGTATAAAAATGGTACAATCCAACAATTTGTTTATTAAGTTTTGGAAAATCACTGTTTAAACCATAGGAAATCGTTTAATTTGTCAAAAGAATATGTATTAAGCATGTGTAATCATATAGTTTAAAATCAGGAAAATAACAGATAGGCATATATGTTTCACCCCAAAACAATTGAAAACAGTAAAAGAGGGGACTATGTACTCACTTGAGATTGCAAGTATCCTTGATTAAGTGTCCTAACAAAGCTCGGGAAATCAAGGAATCAAGTGGCACCTAGTATGGATCACTATGTTAAACAATCGGATCCTAAATCGGAAGATAGGATAGAATGAAGTTCTATAAATCAAATGAGTATTGCAACTCATATGGCATGATTTAATAGACCTAACATTCTGATTTGGAAGTTTACTTAAGTGCTTTTGACCCGTTTCGACCCATTATGGTAGTATAAGCCACTATAATGCGTCGTTTGCGTAAAACTAGGTTCGGATGGTTAACTATGTGCTATGTCAAGTCTTACATGCCCAATTATCCCTAAACATGTTACTAATTCAGATTATATGTCAAAAATATGTTCACATAATCAAAATACGGATTTTAGCTTCAAAAGGGCATTTTGGTCATTTCCTATGGGCATACAAGCTAACTAGCATACGACTAACCAATCCTATGTGATCATAAGGTATAACCTCAGTGGTTATTCCCTATACAACTATGATCACTAACTAAGCTTGGTCGGATCCTAAAGATCGACCAAACGGGTCGGGTTCGGAAGTATAAGCGGTTGTTTAGACCGCTTACCTTACGACCCTAAACAAGCACAAACTAATAGTGTCGAGTTAGACATGTCAAAACATGTTTAACCTACTGATTTGGTATCAAAACAAAGTGTTTTGATACCCTAAAGTAGTTCCGTTGCAAAATGCGTGCTAAAACGCATTTTGACCGAAACTTTGACTCGACACTACAACTAGTTAACGTGGTAATCAGCGGCTATAATTACGAAGGATTATAACTATCGTGATTACAATCACGTTTCAAAGTTCAATTGAACTTTGACTTGACCAATTGATGGTCAAAACCGAAAGTCAAACTATTGGCCAAACTGTTTGACTTTCTGCACTACATAAGGAAAAAGCAAGAAAAAGAATGAAAGAAGCTCACTTAAGGTCCTTGCTATCTTTTCTACAAGAAGACAAAGTCCCAATAAGCTTAGAAGAGAGCTCCAAAGCAGATTTAGAGAAGATAAGGGAGGAATGAGCAAGGAATGAAGTGAACTTGGATGGCTATTTATAGTGTTCATGAATTCACAAGATCATGACACTTGTTTTGCTTGGTCATTAAGCATGAAATCCTAGCCATACATTTGTTTGATGCAGGTGCAAAGCCTTGGAGAGGTGGTAACTTGGTTACCACACAAAGAAATTGCAAGATTGGCCCCTGAATTTACAAACTGTTGCTGAAAACACACTTTCTGCCCAGATGTGGCACTCGCGTAGCGCGACGGCATAGGCAGGAGGGCTCACGCTACGCTACGGTGTGTCTGATTCAGCAAAGTTTCAAAAATGGCAGAAATGGTCCCTGCACGCGTTTAAAGCCTTTTTCGATGCGTTTAAACCTCGTTAACCTCATTTCAAGGCTCTAAAATGAAGTTAAAGTATAGGGGACTCAAAACATGCTCAAAAATATCTCGGATGTCGGTTCGTTTGGTCGTACGATCGCGTTGTTCGGTTAATTACGACGGAACTCAAACGGATGCGAAAACGAACCAAATTAAGCGACGAATGGAATTTTTGCATGGCGATCACTAAAATAAAAATATTTTAGTGTGTACAAAAATTTTGGATGTCCAGATGTGTCCAGAACGTAAGATATGCGCGAAAATGCAAACTTACGTCGTTTTTGACACTTTTAGTCCCTGAAAGATCATATAAGCATGTTTTCGCACACCGAACCACTCAAAGCTTGTTTCTAAGCTATGATTAGGTTATATATGGTATGTTTAACTTATGATCAAGTTCCGGACTGTTCGACACCATACGAATCGGTATAGTTTCGTAGTTTGACGCAAATAGTCCCTGCGATCGAATAAACTTGTTTTTGCCATACCAAACCTTTCAAAACTTATTTCTATGTTATGTAAAGGTCATTTAAAGTATGTTAAGCCTATTTCACTATTCCGGAGTGTTTGTTGCGCTAAAACTGATTACGGTTACGCACCAGTGCGCATATAACTTTCCAGAAAGCGATTTAAAGCTCGGAATTGAACAAGAATTGATATGTGCAAAGGATACACATATTTATACAAATCCCAGGTATGAAACACAATGTTTCATAGGTTTGGCATTTGTTTGGTGTTCGTGGTGACACAGGTGTCACAGTTATATACCCTGTTCTATTTTTTCTAATTCTTTATTAATTTGTTTTTATGTAGATATGATTTGGTTTTTGTACCATTTACTGGGATTGATAATCATTTTAGGAATGTCACATTTGGTGGTGCATTACTTGGTTCTGAGACTGCAGATTCTTATAGATGGCTTTTAAGGTGCTTTGTTAATGCTTTTGGAAATGAGCCTAAAGTTGTTGTTACTGACCAAGATGCTGCAATGAAAAGAGCTATTAAGGATGTACTTTCAAGAAGTAGACATAGGTTATGTATGTGGCATATATGGGAGAAATTGAAGACAAAGGTATTAACTGCGTTTTATGATATAATAAACTGCAATTTTTATATAGGTTTATTATTGCGTTTTATGTATTATACAATAAGATCCCCAAACACTTTTATTAATAGAATTACAAAACAATTACGTTTTACCATTAATGCATTATGTTTACCATTTTCAATATATTGCGTTTTAAATTATTGCGTTTTATGTTTAATAATTTTATTACTTTTTATACAGGTTGGTCATGTCAGCAAACATTGATTTTAATACAAGAATGACTCATGTTGTTTGGAATACTATTATTCCAGAAGATTTTGAAACTGAGTGGCATTCAATAATGTCTACTTTTGGATTGGAAAATCATGAGTGGTTAAAAGATATGTACGATCTTCGATTTGATTGGATTCCCGCTTATTACCATGGAGAGAATTTGGCTGGTCTTATACGTACTACGTCTAGATGTGAAAGCGAGAATTACTTCTTTGCTCAGATTTGCAATCCAAGATGTACACTTGTTGAATTTTTCACTCATTTTGAGACTGCAATGGATATTCAAAGGCATGAGCATAGGAGGAATGATCATGATACAAGGTATATCCAGTCTAAGACCTGGAGTGACTTTGTATTGGAGAAACAAGCATCAGAAATATATACCAAAACAATTTTTAAAGATATTCAGATTGAAATTGATGCTGCCATTACAAAGTGTATGTCAAAGTCTCATGATACTGTGGGTGATGTTCAATATTATGAAATAAAGGATTTCAAACAGCCATGCACATCTTTATTCAAGGTAATTTTTTAAATTTATATTGTTTTAAACATCTATTGCGTTTTATTTTTTCCATTATTTGTTGCGTTTTATCATTATATGATCATATACTTAATTTCTGTATTATATTTATTATTCATTGCGTTTTATATTACATTTCACTAATTTTATATAGCTTTTTAATTTTATTTACAGGTTCAATACAGCAAACAAGAAGATGGTTTAAGTATAAGTTGTACTTGCAAACGGTTTGAAGAATTTGGTATATTGTGCCGCCATATATTTTATGTTCTACGGTATGATGATATAACTAAGTTTCCTAGAAGATATGTTCATAGAAGATGGATGAGAGATGTTGTTTCAAATGGATTAAATCATTGCAATATTCGGTTTGATGAAATTCGTAGGAATAGTGAAATTGATAAACTTTTTAGAGAAATCGTTGTTGCAAATGAGTATGTGGTTAATAGGTTGGTTGGGGATTTAGATGAGCTGTGTCGTTACAGGGATCATATTAAAAGTTATATTGATAAAGCGGATGAGGTTATGGTTGCTGCGCCACCTCCTAGTCGCAAAGAAAGATTTGCTGATATTAGAGGGAACTTAGAAAAGTCAGATTCTATGATTCGTGTCCCGGTCAAAACAAGGACCAAAGGATGCGGTGTACAAAAAAGATCAAGTCTAATTGTGAGATTGCAATTCAGAAATCATCAAAGATCCAGAAATCGTGTCGTGTATGTGGTGGAAAAGGACATAACCGTCGCACATGTGAAGATAAGGTTTCTTCTAATGCTATAGGTTCTAGCAATGCAATGTAAGTATGTATACAAATTCTGATATCAATAAGAAAGAAAAAAATTTTATCATTGCGTTTTATGATGTATAGGTTTCATCTCTTTTTGTTATTGCGTTTTGTGATATCCTTCATAAATATCAGCTTTTTTTGGTTAATTGCGTTTTATGATAACAACAGTATATTGTTATTGCGTTTTATACATAGAACAATATACTGTAAATGGAATTTTTTGATTATTGCGTTTTATTATAACACAGATCACAGATCAAATTAAACAAGAAATGCAAGTGGATATCATAAACATTGCGTTATATAGATGATGATAGTTTTAAACAAAGATGATGTTTTCAAACCACAAAATTAAATAAAAATTACTAGCAAGATCAGCATCATGGATCAAAGTTTGTTTCTTTTTCGGATGAGAACCCTAAGCTTCCATCAAGGATTTCCTCATCACTTTCAGATTCAGTCCAAAGTTCAACCTGTGAGACTACTGCCTTTTGAAGCTTCTCTGCAAATTTGCTAGCAGAGTTGTTGATGATTGGTATTTCAGATAATTGCTTCAAAAAATTTATATCCTCACTGGAAGATATGTCCTTTGGGTCATACATCTCCACATCACCATCGTCCCAAGTCACTGAAACTTTGAAAGTTTCCTCAATGAACTCCCAAGATGTAACTTGGGCATCTTTAGTTGCAGTTTGATTCGGATTTCCAAATCTTTTGTGTAGAATTCTGAACAGTGCGGCTGTCTGATTTGTGTAACAAGCAGGTGGTATACCTATTTCATTCATCCTTCTCAACACATTATCATTGCAGTTTTGAAGAACAGAAGTAATGGAATGGTATCTTATTTTTTTTCCATCAAGGAATTGAAGAACGAAATTCTCTCTTTTAACCCACCAAACTGATAGTTGTTGATTAGCCATTTTAGGGTTTGTGCGTGTGTTTTGTTGTTGGGTATTGGTGTATTTGGTGTATGATGAGGAATGTGAAAATAGTTTAGGTTTTTTGTTCTTATATAATGGATTGGTAGAGGGATTTGTATCAAGTGTGTTAATAATAAAAATGATTATATTTTATTTTTTTCTTTGAATTGATTGTTCAATCATACAGTATTTTATCAGGAATCCAAAAGGCTTTTTAAGGCTTTTTAAGGCTTTTTGTCTAATCAATTTCTTTGTCATTAAGCTATCAGTTTTTTCTTTGTTTTATCTACTCTTCATTTATTATTATTTTATTTTATAACATTGCGTTTTAGAAGAGTATAATATATCAGTTTTATGATTGTCATTATTGTAATTAAGCTTTTAATTTGTTTTGTGTTATAAAAATAGTAAAAAAACTTTTATTGCGTTATAAAGATATATTGCGTTATATGTTTGGAAATTAATAATTAGGAAACACTTTGTAATTCGTTTTAGAATAAATAACTTATGTCAAACAACAAATAAATAGACAATGTTGAGTTATAGCATACTACTAAAATGTTGCGTTTTATCATAATAACATTTCACTATATATGTATCCTTTCTTTTAAATATATTATATAAAATTTTTATTGATAAATTGTACAAATTTTAAATAATATGTTTAAAAGAAAGGATAAATATTGCGTTTTAAAATAACAAACAAATAGTAGCATTTTAAATATATCAACAAAATATTGCGTTATATGAAAATTATCCTAAAAGAAAAAAACATTGCGTTTTATAATAAGTAGCATTTCTAAATCAAAGTAACCAGCAAGATCAAGAAAATATTGCGTTATATTAAAATTATGCTAAAAGAAAAAACATTGCGTTTTATAATAAGTAGCATTTCTAAATCAAAGTAAACCAGTAAGATCAAGAAAATACTGCGTTATATTAAAATTATACTAAAAGAAAAAATATTGCGTTTTATAATAAGTAGCATTTCTAAATCAAAGTAAACCAGCAAGAGCAAGCCTATCTTTAATCCTTTCTAAACTAGTGTCATAAGATTGTTTTTAAGTTTCGCACCGAGGTTTCAAAACTTCTTTGAGTCCTCAATAACATAATCTTTGAGTTCGTTGATTTCGTGTAATAATATCTTTGCGATGAACTTTCTTCTTAAATCATCAAGTTGTGCGGTCTGCTTGTTCACTTGTTTTTTGTTTTTACCCTTCTTGATAATTGCAGGTTCTTCATATTCCTCATTAAACCCACAATCCCATTTTTCGACTGCTTCACCATTATAACATTCCATATGACGCATACATAATATACCACAGTCAATGCCGTTATCTTTTGTCCTCCATTTCATCTCCATTCTAACAGGGGTTATTCCTTTTATATCATCTGCTTTTTCATGTCCAACAGATTTAAGGTAAGCTGCCAAAGCATTCCTCTACAGAAAAAAAAACAAAAAGATTAGGTGGTTTATATTTGTGTTTTAAAAGCATAAGTAAGAATACTTACTGTATTTTCAGGCACATCACCATATTTTTCTTTATTTGTGGCTTCTTTCGCACTGTTGTCAATGATGAATATTTGTTTCTCTTCAAGATTGAACGAGATCACAAAGAAATGCTCTGAAAGGAGAAGCGGGACAAAGATAATTTTAAAATCTTTTATGCTTTTTAGCTTTGCACCTTGAAGAATTTTTTCAATGTTCTTTGTGAATGCTTCTATCATCTTTTCTTCATTTTCAGTTTCTTCCTTATCACTCGATGTTAAAGCCTGCATAACATTAAACAAATTAACATATTATTGCGTTTTATGAAGGTAATAAAACATACAGTTGCGTTTTATAAAACTTCATTCAAACAAAGTATACATTGCGTTTTATGAAAGAAATAAAACTGGCAATTGCGTTTTATAAAACTTCATTCAATCAAACTTCAAAAAACTTCATTATACATATATTATTTCTATAAAACAGACAAATTGCGTTTTATATATCTTACCAGCATTCGAATAGTACAGAAAAATCTTGGAGTTTTGTTGTCTTTTGATCTTCTTTTTTCTTCTTCATTCAAAATATATGTCCAACAATTGATTACTTCTCCGGTGATTTCCAATCATGGCCTCATTGTTTCAGCAGCATATCTCGACAGAAATACATGATCTCTAATTTCAAAGAGAGTGTCCCTGCAAAAAAAACAATTAAATTATAATATTTTGATTTTTGTTTTGTGTTAGTGTATATAAATGATTTTTTACATTATTTCTCCTTCTGCATGGAAAGCATATCCCGATATGTTGTTTTCGTGTGCCGTTCTTGCTTCCTTCATTGCTACTTGTCTTAGATAGTATGGTGAACAAAATACTTCTGGTACATTTTTCTGTCGATCTGGTCGTACCATCTTTGTGATTATTTGTTCTGTTTTTGTTATATCACTTGTTGGTTGTTCTTGATGAACTGATTTTGCAGGTGTTTTATACGGATCTTCTTGTGGGTTGAGGAATGATGTGTTTTGAATTAGATCACTGATTTCCTTTTCAGTTTTCTGTTCTTCAATTCTATCAAACATTGTTTGTATTCCAGTAATTTGAACTTCTTTTTCGATTGTTTTATTTTCAGATTCCGCTTGAATTTCGGTTTGTGCAGCGTGGCGAGTAGCATCAACTTCCACTTCATTTTCATCAATATTTGAAGACAACTGAGAAATTTTCAAATCAAAGGATGGTACCTCATCATTTTGAATTTTCTTTTGATTTGATTTTTTTCTTCTTCATCTGTCTTTTGGATTATCTCCAACATTAATGATGGAATTTCTTCGCTAAATGATGATTGCACCATTGAAGAGTTTTCAAAGTGTGTTTGCAGAATCGATGCAGGTTCATTCTCACTTATTTTTTTCTGGATTGGAGGACTGGACGACAGCTGGGTTATCTTCATTGCGTTTTGTAGCATCATCATTGCGTTTTACAATCAATGGAGTTGAAATGATTTGATTTTCGGTGTCTTCATGTTGGCTCAAATTTAGAAATCTTGATGGTGTTTCCATCAGATTTGAATCAATATTAACTTTCTTGTGCTTTTTAGCTTGATCGTTGAATTTTTCAATCAATGACGCCCATTCGTTTACTTTGTTATGAACAGTTTCACTGTTTGGATATTCTTCAATGATCTCATCTATGCGTGATTGGATGCTTTCGAAAATTTCTTCAAATCCTTTAAAATGATTATCCAAGGCAGTCACAACATATTCTTCATTTGATTTTTTATCTTCAATGTTCTTCATATTTTCATCGCCACTTTTTGTTGAATGAATGTCAGAAAGACCTTCACTTTGATTTTGTGATGGCATGAAATTACGCAATAGACATTGACTGTCTACCCATAACTTATCTTTATTTCCTATTGATGGTTTAATGAAGAATTGCCCCCATGATCCTCCACTTTCTGTTTGTGTTTTCTCAATTTCATTGGTTTTAAGTTGGCTGTTTTGAACATCCTCTTGATTCTCTTGTTCAATCCAGTCTGTTGCAGCTTTAAGTAAGGTGTTTCCATCTTTTATCTCTTCTGAGTTTATATTGATGTTTGGGTGTTCTTCAGCATCGTCTTCATCTTTTTCTTCAGATTCATCTTGTTCTTCGTTTTCATTCTTGGATTCAGATGGATAAATATAAAATTCATCCTCCTCATCTTTCTTTTTTTGTTTATTCTTTCTAACTTTTTTTCTCTTTTTTTCTTTTTATCCATTACAAGACCTCTCCCCTCATTTTGCGTAGCAATTTCCAATTCATCTTCAAATTCTTTTAATGTTGTAGAGTCAATTTTATCAAGAGAGAACTCTTCAGTGTTTTCAGCATCGTCAAATCCTTGTTTTTTTGTAAGCATATAGTATCTGTATGAATCATTGCGTTTTAAAAAAATAATCAATACTAATTTTGTTGCGTTTTATAATATTAATCATTGTAAACAACTTACACAACTAATTTTTTGTAACTTTAAATACATTGCGTTTTACAAAAACATTGCGTTTTACACAAACGTTGCGTTTTAATAAAGCATAGTTTTTAATAAACAAAGAAATAATATAAACTAGTCATTGCGTTTTGTAACATTATATACATTGCGTTTTAAACAAACATATTTTAAACAAAGAATATAAACAAGCAGCCTAAACAAGCATTCAGCAAATATGTAGCAATAATGAAAGATCAGATTTCATACGGCTAACAATGCAATAGGTCCATT
This sequence comes from Helianthus annuus, assembly GCF_002127325.2. NCBI lineage: Eukaryota > Viridiplantae > Streptophyta > Magnoliopsida > Asterales > Asteraceae > Helianthus > Helianthus annuus. The sequence continues at coordinate 81,944,262 of NC_035435.2, forward strand.
GAAGAGCTTGTCATTTTCAGGCCATTGTCTTCTTGTATGCCTTAAAACAGTCAGAATATATTCACACCAATTAAAATCCTGGGTTTTTTTTGTCACTTTTCATCGATGGCAAGAATCTTTGATTAACGTTACTACTTTGCATTGCCTCTGCCATGACCGTAAGAATATAACCAAGAAGTTTAGTTTGAACAGTCTTCCAAGCTTATTTCTTGATTTTAAATATTTAATCAAGTTGGCCGCATACATTCTCTTCAAAATATCTTTGCTGAATTGACCGCGCCAGAATTTAATTATAAGATCAGTTTCTTTTGGCCTCAATTTTTCCTCAATCTCTGTTTTTCCATTTGGTATTTGAAATACCTTTTGGATCAATTCAGCTGTGATATTAATATTCTCATCTCCTATATTTATCTGATCATTTTTAGCATCAAAGTTTTTTACCAGCCAATACCCGAATTTGCGTGGAACTGAATGCAGCTTGAATGATAGTATGCTCTCAAACCCTATTTCTCTAACAACTTTACTTTGCTCTTTTGACAAATTTTCAATATAATCTTTTAGATTATTGACTGCACATCTTATGTTTATTTTTTTCCCGCCATAATCATAATATGGTTGTTGTTCTGGTTGTTCTTCTGTTTTATCTTTCCTCAATGATCTTTTTGGTTTTGATTCTGCCTTTTCCTTCTTTTGATTTTTTGTCTGTTTCACTCTTGGTGGTGGATCAACAAAATCATCATCTGATACATTGAAGTGTTTTAGAAACATATATTTTTTTTCATGAAATTTGTTAAATGCGTTTTATGTTACCTGAATTTACTTGTTGTTGTTCGGAAGTATGCAGAACTATAGCTCGACTAGAATTTTCATCCTTTGAAACAGAATCTATATCTTCTGAAGATTCTATCACCACTTTCTTTCTTCTCCTTTTTTGTTTTTCCTCTTGTTTTTTTAACTTTAAACAGAATAATGAAACAATGTCAATTAACAAATTTATGATAAAACGCATTAGCTAACACTATAAAGATAAAAAGCAGTAATTCACAGTTTTAAGATAAAACGCAATACTTTACATCATATTAAATTTAACACAGCAAATTAACATTACATAATCTCATTTTGTTTTTTATGATATTTTAATATAAAACGCATTAGTCAAGTAAAAAAAAGCATTTGACAGTATTATGATAAAACGCAATAGGTAACAACACATGTATCTTAGCAAATTCAAAGATAAAACACAATGTTTTAAAATTCGATTACAATTATCATAATAATAATCTCTTTGTTTCTGCAAATTTACTAAGATAAAAAGCATTAGTTCACAATATATAAATCCCATAAAAAGCATTAGCACCCTAGGTCATAATTTTAACATAAAACGCAATGTAGTCTCTAATAACAAAAATGTTAAGATAGGGATAAGATATCACTCATTAACAATTTTTGGGAAGGGATATGATATATTAGGTCTATTGCACTTCATAAAACGTAACTTGAAAATACATAAAATTACCATTGTCTGAAATCTCTTTGCATTTTCTACTACTTTGTTGTTTCATTGTTGATTTTCGGCTAATATTTACTTGTTGATCTATGTTCTCTTCAGCTGATGATGTTTTTGGCTTCTTTGATGATTTAGGGTTTTCAGAGACGGATTTCTTTTCAGTAAGTCGAAGGTAAACCTTCAAATTATCTCTCGATGACGCCTTGAACTTCAATGGAGTATGATTTTCTCAAATTTCTGTATGTGTGTGATCGTTCAATGGAAGTGTAAAACGTAATGAACTTTTTTTCGAAGCGTTTCTGTGTATGTTCAACGGTGGTTATTTTGGAATTTGATGATAATACCCTTGAAAGCCCGGAGAGCGTGTTTAAATGACAGTTTTTAATTTGATTTTGATCTAGACCGTAGATTGTGCAATTGGACGGTTATGATTATTTCCTATGCTTCCCAGCGAAATAAACTTCCTATTATATCTCCACCCATATTAATTAATCTTTATTTTATCATGTCTATCTTTTTTTCCAAGCAATATTGAATTTTAATAATATTCGTTGTTAGCCGTCAACAGTTTCAACTTTGAAAATATCTACTGGCAGTCCCAAGTATTTACATATTGGCCTCCAACGGATCCTGACTAACAGAACATTAACATCGTTAGTCTTTGGTTGCCGGAAAAAAACGTTTTTGGCCAGAAAACTCATTTTTGGCTGGAAAACTCAACATTTTCTTCACAAACCTCTTTGTGACCTTATTACGGATCTTTAAGAACCATTTTCTAGTAAAAGCCCCAACTATTGAAGTCGTCGGAAAACTCCTTTTTCGTCGGAAAACTTCTTTTTGGCCGGAAAACTCAACTTTTTGGCCAAAAAAGTCAACATTTTTGTCCCAAATCTCTTTGTAACCTTAAATCGAACCTTTAGAAACCTTTTTTCTGTCCAAAAATGGTTTGCCGGTGACTGAAGACTAACGACGTTAGGGTTCTATTAGTCAAGGCTCATTGGTGGCCAATATGTTAATAGTTGGAACTGCCAGTGGTTATTTTTGAAGTTGGAACTGCTGGCGGCCAACGATAAATAGTTTGGATTATTAAAATCCAATATTCCTTTTTTCAAATTGCAACGCTTGCTCTACTCTGGTACTCTAATAATTTAAATTAATCGCTCTTGTTAAAATTTGGACATGGGATCTCACCTTTAAGAACCATATGCCTCTACCAAGTGGGTTAGCCCCGCATTGACATGTATTATCTATATAATATTTTACAAGGGGTTGTACGATAACCTTTTTGTTGGGTTTTTGTCATGTTTATCAAAGTAATTTTATCCAAATAAAATTAAAACGCAACGGAAATATTATTTAAAACATGTTTACTTTGAAGATATAAAACCCATTTTATATGTAAAACCCAATACCCTGATCCATATACGAACATGCATGCTATCAAATATAACCATAGGGTGTTTTGGAATACTATGTTCCAAGAATAAAAGACATAAAGAGGATGATGCTTCTTGAATGGAAATCTTCAAGAATAGAAGACCTCAAGCTTGTATACCCCAAGCCTTCCAACAAACACTTTGATTTTAGCTAGGTTTTTACACTTGTAAACTCATTTGAAAATTCCATCAAGACAACCATACATGGCTGAAAATATGGAGCTTTTCTAGAGTTCTTGCACTTGATTTTTCAAATTTGAAAAAACTTTTGGATGGCACACCTTGGCCAATTTTTTAGAGGATTTTTCAAGTTCATCCTTATGATTTTTTCATACAAAAATGTTATTAAAAGTTGTGAGAGAACTAGCCACCCATTTTACCCAATAAAAAGTCATCTAGTATGACAAATGCATGTAATGTCATTGGACCAAACTTGGTCTTGGGAAGACCATTGAGGGGGGGGGGGCACTTGGATTTTTATAAAAAAAATTCAAAAATTTCTTTTAACAATTTAAGTCTTATTTAATTTTATAACTTTTATAAAATTATAACATCATATATTATAAGACTTATGCAACAAATCATAACCTTTTATAATGTTATTTAACCTATTAAATAACAAACTAAATATTCTCTCAAAATAAATTATCCATACAATTTATTAATTTCTCAAGTGCAATTATTTAGAAAACCAATTTATAAATATTCTAAGTGTTAATATTTATATATTTGATCATATCATAAATAAATATTATAAGTGTTTGTCTAGCTTGTTTTGGGTATGACCCAACTTGGATCCTAACGTACTAGCCACATCAATTTAATATGTGTCTTGGGCATACAGAGTCCATGTGACAACCCGAACTTACAAGGTTAGTGTCGTCTAACCTCACAACTTTTAATCTTGTATTATTTCTTTCACACTACGTTTTATCACACGTTGCGGTAAATGCTTGTTACTTGTTACACCTAAACGTAACGAGAATCATTGTTTGTATATTTGGGCCACATACACTTAGATTATTTTTGGGCCGCATTTGTTATAAACCTCTTTCGGCCCACACGCATCCAGATTATCCTAGATTGAATTATACGAGCCCAATCTCTACACCGAAGCTCCAAACCGAGCACATTTGTACACCGGGCCAACGTTTGGGCCTAGTAGAGCCCAAGTGGAATTGATTTTGGGGGCCGACTATTAGTATTAGTCCTTATTCATCATGAAGTTTACGTAACTCATATCACAAACATAATCAAACCCTAGCTCTAATCTTCTCCCTCTAGTCGATGGCGACCTCGTCTTGTTGAAGAATTCTTTGCCTCGTTAGATCATCCTAGTGCCCTAGTATTGGTATGTTACTCATCACTTTTGAATCGGTCACATGAATTAGGTGTTGATATATGTGTGTGTGATGGGATGCATGATTAGAATGTGTTTTGGGGTTGTTAGGACCCACATGATCTGAGATCACACGTTTAAAAATTGATTCTAGAAGGTGGATGATTGAGGGCATGTTTAGTATTAATTAATCGATGAAACATGTGGGTTAGTTATGTGTTGGGTTTGAACAAATTGATTTTATGATTGCATTGTAAATTGATGAATATTGTCAGTAGCCAAATTAATGTGTGCCATTGATTGAATTAGCGGCTAGGCTGAATGAGGGTCCAATAATACATTCTTGGTCACAACTTTGGCAGAAGGCATGTGATGAGTTAAATGCTTCAACCTTGATCTTCGTGTAGTGTGATGATGATGTCGTTAGTGAATGGATAAAATCATGTGAGCACATTGTTGGTCCAATCACAATATGTTAATGATTAGTGTTGTCGGCTATAATTAATTTAGTTTATTATATAGTGATATTTGGGTGGCATCATGATCAGTTAATCGGTGGCCTTGTAAACTGCTGAATAGATAATCAAAAACTCAATTTTTGGCAAAGGAGATGTAAATATCCGATTTGTGGGGTGGGCGGTTAATGGAAGGCCATTGGGTGAGGGCTTGGCCCAATAGGACTAGGGGACCGAATCTAGTGTGGCGGCTAACATTCAAATGACCACTTCATCTTATTTGACTAATATAGTTTCGGTCCTATGGCATTTGACGGTGCTGTTTGATGTCGGCCATTGATGTTAAAATTGATAAAAGTAGTGATGAAAAATGATGCATAGGCGACTCAATCAGTGGTAAAATTATAAATTATGAATAACCTTAGGACATACCAAATTTTGGTGTCAAATGGATTTGTAATGTGACCCTACATGCTTGTTAGATGACTTTATGATAATAATCGGCTTGACATGTTGCATGCTTTCTTGTGGTGATTTACATAGTTTCTTGAAGGTGAAATGGACCATTTAACGCGTACTTTGGTGTGACATAAACTTGTATCGTAAATGTACTATGACTATAATGCTTGTATGACATATGTGGTGATATATGTTTCTTTGTTTGCTACTTGTGCAATACGTGTGAATTGATGCGTGAATTGTGAATTCATGAAATTGACTGTCTCTGGTAACCACGGTAGGGTTTGATTGATCAACTGTGTAACGGGCATTTATTCTAACCTAGCAAACCAAAGGTGAGTTCATTGCTTTTTCTCAAGCATGGATCCTAGTGAAGGGATAACGGGTAACGTTCCGATGAGGAATGCATGGGTAATGGGATGTTGGTTATTGTACTCAGTTTTCTATCATTGTAAGACCACTACATCTACCGGGTCGTTGCTCGTAGGGCAACGGGGGTTATTAGTTGATAGCGCTATTAGGTTTGGCACCCTCATGACGTTCGAGGAGAACGGGCGTGAACTAATTACCTTAAAACATGACCAATGCTTTGATAGAGGCATTGGGGTTGGCAATCACATATCATATGGCCATTCGGTAATCGAGTAATAACAACATCGAAACATCAAATATCATAACGACAAACAACATATCGTCTCGTAAACTGTTTTACTCACGTGATCGGTAACACAACTTGGTAAACAAACACAAACCTTGAACTCACCAGCGTAGTCTGACACACTTGTTTACATGCTTGTAGGTAACTATTGAAGGAACTTGGGAGCTTGCCGTCTGATGCTGCTGGAGTGGTTGTGGTCATAATAAACAGTTATTTTGATTTGGTTTTGATACATTTACACACTTTACATTTATGCTTCCGCTCAGTACTTTGGTTTTGGTTTAACTTTTCAAACGATACATTTATTTCAATTGGGTATTTCAATACATTATAACTCGTGTTTGATATGATTGGTGGCTCTTGGTTGGATCGTTGCACTTCCAATAGGGACATACCCTAGGTGGTAATTTGGGGGTGTGACAGTCCAACAATCTCCCACTTGCACAAGATACATAGAAGATTGATGCAAGCAGTAAATAACGCCTAACTACGGTTTACTACCCCTAATACGTATGATGAAGTGCCATTCAATAACGTCATCCCCTTCAAGTCCCTTACTTGAGCATGATTTAGGTGAATCTATCATTTATCCTTTCGTTACAAATGTCATGTCAAATTCAGAGACATAGAATGATCACTCTTTGTTGATTTAACTTTAGCAGGCCTTAGACATCTTACTCTTAACGAATAAGAGGAACAAATCCCTTCTTGACTACATACGTCTCTCAGAATCACCTTGTACCACACCTGAGCTTAGTCTTATGTACTGTCATATGATTGGCCGGAAAACTCAACTTTTTGGCTAGAAAACTCAATATTTTTGTCCCAAACCTCTTTGTAACCTTAATTCGAACCTTTAGAAACCTTTTTTCTGTCCAAAAACGGATTGCCGGTGACCGGAGACTTACGACGTTAGGGTTCTATTAGTCAAGGCCTATTGGTGGCCAATATGTTAATAGTTGGGACTGCCAGTGTTTATTTTTAAGTTGGAACTGCTGGCGGCGAACGACAAATAGTTGGGATTATTAAAATCCAATATTCCTTTTTCTAATTGCAACGCTTGCTCTACTCTGGTACTCTAATAATTTCAAATTAATCGCTCTTGTTTAAATTTGGACATGGGATCTCACCTTTAAGAGCCATATGCCTCTACCAAGTGGGTTAGCCCCACATTGACATGTATTATCTATATAATATTTTACAAGGGGTTGTACGATAACCTTTTTTGATTGAAAGTAAGAGGAGGTGGAGATAACTAGAGGTTGTCATGTTTATTGCAGTACCTTTTTGTAGTTTTTACAACGCATCGTCTGTATATATATAGAAAGAAATAAACATAAAATTTCAACAAAACTCAAAGTATCCTGATTGGTTAGGGCGTTTAGTATTAAATCAGATGTTCTAGGTCTAATCCACTTCAATGGCATTTTTTAAATCTTGGTTTGGTTTAAAATATATAATCTGACATTTCATCAACTAGGCTACACCAAGTTTAATTATTCGTAAAGAGTAACCTAAGCTAATTATGGGCCGCCACCTGAAAGGAACTATGTACTCATAGGTTTGCATAGATGTCTTGTTCAATTGAGTATGCAAAGCTCAAGTGTTTCCTAATGTATCAGATTGTTATTCGTTACTGTATAACGTGACTTAAGCGGAAGAACGGATAGAATGAGGTTTATTAGCCAAACTAGTGAAGGTTCTCTTGTAATATAGTTCATAATAACTTACATTCTGATTAGAAGATGTCTAAAAGTGTTTCGACCGGTTACGACTTGTTAAAGTGGTTTACGCCACTTTAACGGGTCGTATGCGTAACTACGAGTTTGGATGGTCGAATGAGTCCTAAGATGAGTCCGATATGTTAAAATATGTTTAATAATGTTGTATGATCAGTTTATAAGTAAAAAACAATGATCATATATGTTTAAAACTATTTTATGCGAAAAGGGTATTTTAGATATTTTAAAAGTATTTAAAGTTGACTTGCCAATTGACTGACAAGACGTCATGACCATAAAGTATAACCTCATAGGGTTATCCCTTATATTTCTATGGTTATATAAATGGTCTTGGTTGGATCTTAAGGTTGACCAAACGAGTCAGATTCGAAAGTCAACGTAGAAGTCAAACCGCTCGACTTTCGACTAAGGAAAAAGCGTTAAACTAGAAATGACGAGTTAGACATGTTAGAACATGTCTAATAATGTTATAAAACTGATTTGGTGTTAAAACTTTAAGTTTTAATACCCGAAAACTCTTTCGTCGTAAAATGCATTTTTTACTTTTATTTCATAAAAGTTTGACTCGTCATTTCGCCTACTAAACGTGATGATCAGCGAGTGTAATCGCGAGGGATTTACACATTCATTATTACGATCACGTAGCTAAGTTTGTGACACTTTGGGTTTTCCCTGCACATTCCATTTTACGTTGTGATTATGAGAAGATAATTATCTGAATTTAATAAATGAGATTTATTTGATAATTGTTGGATTGAATATATGTACATTATGTGATTGAAATGTGTAACTATTATTATTATAACACTGGTCGCACATTAGAATCCACAACACACCTTCTAAACTGGTGTATATGTGCAACCACACGCTCCCATTTGATCCCGTACACCTTCCCTTAATCGCACACCCCTTGTTTTGCCTTGGGCCACCCGCACAACACATCACATAAGTTCTGGCCTAAGTCATGTAACACCTCGAAAATCTATGTCCAATAATGTATTGACACGTGTCATAAGCTCTGAACATGTGAAATAATACTTTAGAGGGACTAAAGTTGACAAACAGGAAAGTGTGTGAATATAAGGGTTCAAAATGTCAACAATGGATAAATATACTTTACAAGAACCCTACATGATGTTTATACCCTTAAACGAATAAATCATGGATCATACGAAGCTAATTATAAAAGAAAGTGAGGAATTACAAACTACAAGGGTTAAATGTGTCAACATGTTAAAGTATACCTCTGAGTGACCTTTTAGCGAACCCGAAGCTTTGTAATGATTAATTATACTCACAAGAATGTGTGATAAAAATTTCACAAAGTTTCGTTATCGTATGAGAAAGTTATGATAAAATTCGTATACGAGGGGTTAAAAGTGTCAACGTTGAAATTAAAGGCTTTGCGGGTGATCACAAAGTTAACCTAGGACTTAACAATGTTTGGTTAAGTCTTGAGGTCCTTAAAAATCAAGTTGGAAGGCCAAAAGTGCAAGAAACAAGCTCAAAACCAAGTTTGAAAAGGATCAGGGGCCAAAATGTAATAAATGAAAGTTATGTGACCTGACCCGACCCTCATACCGGCCGCGTAAGGGTCTATGGGGACCTTACGTGGGCTGCCTGGGACTGCCAGCAACAGAAGAACATTACAGGTGGCTGTTTCAGCCGGTTACACCGCCTCAATTCACCATTTCTTGATTCTAGGGGCTTGATTGATGGTTTATGGTGGCCTAGAGACACTTGGAATGATCCTAATAACACTTGTAGACCTTGTTGGAATGATCTTGAAGCTCTAAGAAACCTATATAAAGGCCATGAGTTGGGTTCTTCAATTGCTCATTCACTTGTAAGCTTCACAACTTGGTTTCTAGAGGTTCCTGGAGCTCAAGACTCATTCCTAGTGATCATTAGTCGTGCATAGGACCTTGGTAAGCATCATTAACCTTTCTTAATTCAATTTAGCTTAGTTATTTAGCGTAAAGTCAAACTGTCGTAATTAAGATTTGACTTCGTCATTAATCTTAATTTGTCCAGTCAAATTTTCAAATTGAAAGTACCTATGAGTTGGTAATTATGTGGGCAATAAACCCTTAAAAGGGCACCCTCTGATTCCCACTCTAACTAGGTCAATTGTTGAGTCAAACTTGATCTTAAAAAAGTCAACAGAAAGCTTATTTTCAAATTAATGCATAATTAGCAATGTAGAAGCTATGCAACCTGTTTTATCATTAATATAACTTGGTAATTAATGTAAGAACATGTCTAAACATTTTCAACTCGACAATTCTCAGTTTAAGCTCGGTTCGGAACCGAAAGTCGCAAAAGTAGACTTTTGCTTTGACTTTCAGTTCTGACCCATTAGAGCATAGTTTAGAAATGCCTTAGAGCTTATTTAGGACCAGGTTTCATATAAGTATAACCCTCTGTGATTATACGACTTGGTTCATTAGTTATCTGATTCATATGCATAATTTCGTTAAATGCCTAAATGTTGACTATTATGCCCTTATGACCTTAAAACGTGATTTTTGAAAATGTAAAAGAGTAGAAACCTTAGGTAATAATTTATAAACTTGTACCTAGAATTTGAAATCAGTTTGAGGTCTAGATTAAGAGTTACGCTCAATAGCGTAATTAGAAAACTTTTTAGTAATTAAATGGCGTAATTAGCATATAGCCTACCTAAACCCGATTTTTGATACCAAACTTTTTACCCACTGATATAAAATAATACTTTGGGATTTTTGGAGATTTTTATTTATTTTTAGGCTGATCATAACCTAGAGTTCTAAGCTTAATTCGGTAGTTGTCGGTTTTGCCCTTTTAGGCTATAAAATGAGTTTTACAAATCCTTTTGATACCAAACCTTTTTCTACTGATCTAATATGATAAATAAGTTATTTTGAGCCTTCTGGAATAATAAAAATATCAGCTTTCGTTTGAAAACCCGGAAATGGCTCCAAATCGCCTTTTTAAGCGTTTTTAACGCATAGTATGTATTAAAACCATTTTAGACATATAAGACTTGATACCTACTGATGTTTTAAGTAAATTTTCATACTTTAGTAGTAAGCAAAAGCTTTAAACTCATATTTCAAGATTTGACTTTTAAACCTTAGGTGAAATTACCAAAATGCCCCTTCGGTGCATAGTATGGTTAGAAATGATAAATTTCACATATAGGTAATACCCTACTGATGTAACTTAGTAAATTAAGTATTTTTACTGATTACATCAGACCCGAAACTCAGAATTATATTTAAACTCTTTTATAACCTTTTAAATGACCAAAATGCCCTTACGAGGCATAATTTGAGTTTAAATTCATATGGGGCATAATAGAAGATATATTACTGATTTCACAACATATTTAAGGCATATTAACTTAGGAAACTTGTATATGACTCTTATGGTTACTCGTTACGCACATTTCGCGTTCGGATCGGCTTATGTAACTAGTTTGCATATATTAGCCGAAACGGGTCAAACCATATCGTTTTTGTCTCAAAATCCAGGATGTGTTTAAGTTACCCATATTAAACAAGTATACAAGCTTGTCGGATCAAAACCACATCCTAAACCGGTCTTCGCTTTATCATGCGTTTGAACCGTGTCTTCCTTTTGAAAACTAACCGGTCTAAGTTTAGGCTTAATTAAAGACCCGTTAGGATTCTAATAGGTTATTAAAAACCTTCGTTCCAGATTAGGAGCCCAGTAAAAGCTACGTGCACTTGCTGTATTTGATTTATACTTTGCTCAGGTAAATATTCTTAACTTATTTTCCCTATACGGGCTTAGGATACGGTACTATAAAAGTACCGCTTGGTCGGGTGTGTGTAGTCATTTAAATCGTATTGTGATTAATGTATTTGCATGACCCGTTTAATATGTATTATTTGGTGTATGGCCCTTGGGGGTTAAATGACCATGTCCCGGATATCCTTGGCATCATTCAAAGAAATGGTCACGACCTAAGCACGGGGTGTAGGCGTACACCTGACAGCTGCATATGTAAAAACTGGTAGCCCACTTAGAGGAATCAGCCTTGTGGGTATTATACCTGTGGCGTGTCAGTTAATCTAGACCGGGCCTACAAACCGGCCCTGATGGACGACAAATAAGTAAAACTGTATACAAGATTATTTTTGAATAATTGTCCCAAGTTATAAAAAGATATTTTTTTTGCCTAAGGGCATTCAAACTAATTTTCAAACTCTTTTCAAAATGAGTCAGTTAAGTTGTATTTACCAGTGTAAACAGACGTATTTTCCAAAAAGGCTAAGTGCAGGTACTATACGTAATAGGCTGGCTACTCCAGGCATCAATAATCAAGTCTCGCAAGCTCTAGATGTCAAAGTCTGTTGAACAATTTTCCTTTTTATTTGATCCGCCTGTGGATCTGTTTCAACTGTTTTGTGATACTCAGTATTACAATTTATTCAGTTGAAATAAATCTATCTTTTGCTTCCGTTGTGCATTTATATTTGTGTTGTTTAACTATGATGATATCAACTACGTCACGATACTCCCCACCGGGCCCACTAGTAATACGTGGAAATATCGGGGTGTGACAAGTCAAAAGCCCACCGTTAACCCTAAGGAACCGCACACATGTTTGGGAGCGCACACTTAAAGTGTGCGGTATCTCTTGATGGATATAAATATCCATGTGCATCCAACCCTAGATCATTTTCCCAATCATTGCCGGCGGCTACATCATTGCAGAAAACATTCCCTTTTCCACAAACATTCCCCTTTTAGAAACCCTAAAATATCCCATCTTATTCCTTCCTTTTTGGGTTTTAACGGCGACAGCCTTCATCATCTCGGATACAACCTGCTTCCATCATCTTACGGAACTTCATTCTTTCCTTCCTTCTCTACTCGATTACCCTCATAACAGGTTAGTGTAACCTCACGATCTTAAATCTATGGTTTCTTTATTGTTATGCTTGTTTGTTTATATAAATCTACTTGCACGATTGTGACTATTATTGATAAAGGGATAAAATCACAAGTTGAATAAACTGATTTCTTGTGTGTTCATGATGTCACTCGATTTCTTATGTATTAATATCAAATGGAAAAGTGTTAGGATGCAAAAAGGTGTTGTGATGGTCATTGCTTATATGAAAAATCTGGATCTATTAATGCTTATAGATGAAATACGATTAGATGTTTTGATTACCGAATGGATAATGTCTTGAATGGATTAGATAGTGAAATATCAGATGATTGCGTGTGACATTGAATGGTTAAATGATTGATGATAATGATCAATGATTGATGATATCTTCAAATATGCATTTAGTTGAATAGATTGTAAAAACCTGAATGGATGATGTTTTGATTTAGTGTTACTGCACAATTGTGAAATGTACAACCTTATCGGCTTAATGTACAAGCTAATAAAACACATCGCACACCTGTGTGCAAGGTGTGCCACACACTCGTAAATGGTACCACTCCATTCAGCGCCAGGTACAACTGGGTGATGCATAGCCGCACACTGAAAACCAAACATTTCCTTCTTGGTACAATTAGGGGTGTGCAAAAAACCGAATTAACCGAACCATAACCGAATTAACCGACAAAACCGAACCGAAAAAATTGAATCAAATAAAAAACCAGTGGGTCAGTTAATGGTTTTTTTAAAACCGAAAGTAGTGGGTCGGTTATGGTTATCATTTTTTCCATACCCACTATAACCGAACCGAACCGAACCAACATGTAATAATTTTTTGTAGGATTTAGGACATTGCACCATATTTTTAATATTTGATGTTGTTTATTGAAGCTTTTTAGTATTTATAGGTGTTTCATATCGTTTTGTGGTTTTGGTTGGATGTTTATTTGAATTTATGGAATGTATCATATCACTTTATTTCAATATTCGATAATAATTGGTATTGATATTGTAGATTATATGTATTTTTTATACTATGTAATATACTAATATATACAAATATGTAATAATAATTTATTCCATGTTAAAAAAGTTAAGCTATTTTTAGCTAAGCTAAATACACGGTTAACCACTCATAATCGACCCGCTAAAACCATCAAAACCGAATAACCATAACCACCTTAACCGATTGGTTATGGTTATTCATTAACCGACATCGCAGTTATGGTTATGGTTTTAGGTCAAAACCGACCCATGCATACCCCTAGGTACAATCACTACAACAAAAATGGCTTTTTAGGACCTTTTCTGTGGGACGCTTGTAAAAGAGGGTCCTAAAAAACCATTTAATAGGACTAATGAACTTTTGGGGTCCTTTTATAATATACTCTACTAAACCGGTGTCATGAAAAACTATTTAATAGGATGGATGATTTTTTGGGGTCCTATTATCATATAATGTAATAGGACACTTAAAATGTAGATCCTAATAAAGTACTTTATAAGACATTTAATTGTTAATGTCCCATTATGTGGTACTGTATTATGACACTTGATTATCTGGGGTCCTATTATAACATAACTTAATAGGACACGTTGTACTTAAGTCATAAATGTTTAGTGTTATAGGACCCTTTCTAGTCGAAGTCATATTAGAACTTAACTTAATAGGACACTTGACACTTGGGTCTTATAACTTTAAACTTTATAGGACGTTTAATCATTGTGGTGTTATTATAATACACCGTAATAGGACACTTGATATTTGAGTCATAAAACATTAGTTTTATAGGACGCTTATTCGCTCGAGTTTTATTATAATATAACTTAAAAAGACACTTGACACTTGGATCTTATAAATTTAACCTTTATAGGACGCTTAATCATTGTGGTGTTATTATAATACACTGTAATAGGACACCTGATATTTGAGTCATAAAACATCAGTTTTATAGGACACTTATTCGCTAGAGTTCTATTATAACATAACTTAATAGGACACTTGACACTAGGGTCTTATAACTTTAACCTTTATAGGACGCTTAATCATTATGGTGTTATTATAATACACCGTAATAGGACACTTGATATTTGAGTCGTAAAACATTAGTTTTATAGGACGTTTATTAGCTAGAGTTTACAATAACACTAGGTTATTGACCCGTGAGTGGTGGTGGTGGCCGGTGAGTGGTGGTGGTGGCCGGTGAGTAGTGGTGGTGGTGAGTAGTGATGGTGGCCGTTGGAGGTGGCTGGTCAGTGGTGGTGGTGAATAGTGGTGGTGGCCAGTGAATGGTGGTGGTGAGTAGTGGTGGTGGCCGGTGAGTGGTGGTGGTGGCCGGTGGTGGTGAGTAGTGGTGGTGGCCGGCGGTGGTGGCGGTGGTGAGTGGTGGTGGTGGTGGTGGTGAGTGGTGGTGATGGTGGTGGCCGGTGGTGGTGGTGGCTGGCTGGTGGTGGTGAGTCGTGGTGGCCGGTGAGTGGTGGTGGTGGTGGTTGCCGGTGAGTGGTGGTGGTGATGGTGCTGGTGAGAGGTGGTGGTGAGTGGTGGTGGTGGTCGGTGACCTACGCGCCTGACATACCTTGTAACATTCCCAAAATTTTTATAAAATATATAAAAACTTATGTTATTAAAAGGATACATCATGGGTAAGTTGATCGATGGAAATATGAGGTATTTTGGGTAAGCGTAGAAACCATTTAATAATTAAATTATAAAAAATACATTATATTTGGACCTACTCTGTTTTTAATAAAACTTGGTTTAAAATGTAGATAAAATTATTCTCGTTCTAATGGCATGTTCATTATTTTATAAAACGCCAAATTTTAGAAGTTATAAACGACAAAAGAGTGAAGTAGTTAAATTAATTATAATATATAAAATAATAAAATAATATAAACACAATTGAGAAATTAGTTATTGTTTATGTATGCATTTCGTGGGAATTTCCTAAAGATAGAACGGAATCTTTCAACAACTTACTTTCCAAGTTTGAACTTCATGTATAAATAGGAAGCATATGGCAACAATCTCAATTGCTCAGTCTTTCTCGATTTCGCCCTCTACATATATATATTTCTTATTATTTACACTATTATAATAATAATAAAGCACTGCCCCGTTTTAAGTATTTAAACCCTTGACCACTGATGCCCTGTCCGACTGACGTAGGGCCCCGTAACGTATGTCAAGGCTCTGCCTAAATTCGTTGGGGTTCTGTCTCGTGACGTAGGGATAAAGTAGAATTGGGTCACTATACTTAATGTGAGTGCACTATATATTTTATTAAATAATCCAGGAGTTGTACCCAAAATATAACAACCCTCCCGAATATTTTTCTGACACCCCTACACTTCCTAAAATACACCCCGTACGTGAAAACCGAGCCCAAAATACAATATAGCATTAAAATAAATTAAAAACAAGAAAAAGTAAGTTGAGGCGGGCCGCGTAGACCTACCCCAACCTTTACGGGGGCGGTATGAAGGTCGAAATTTGATTTCGTTGATTATTAAGTTGAGGCGGGCCGCGTAAGATACCCATAACCCTTACGCGGGCCGCTAGAGGCCCAAAATGTGGCTAAGCCCGGTGCGACCACGTGGACCAACACCTGGCGGGCCTACCTGATGACCCAGCTAAGCTACGACGATGACTGGAGTCAACACGGGCCGCGTAGGCCCTGTTCTCGTTTTACGCGGGCCGCGAGAGAACCAGACTCAACAACTATATAAGCAGGCCATCGGATTTCATTCGGAACTCGCTCACAAACGTTTTTCTTCTCTCAATTCTGAATATTAGGCTTAATACGCGGGTATTATACCCCCTAATTAGCGAAGCTTTGCCTCGTTGTAAGTATCATAACCCCTGGATACGTATTAGATACTCTGCCCGATTGATCTAGGGTTCCGTAACGGCTGTCGTGGTTCTTCCCGACGTAGTCGTTGGAATGCCGTCTCGGGGAGGGTATTACTAATGTTAAAATGGGTTATTATACTAACGCGTGTGCATTTAATTAGATTATAACCAGGAAGTCACGAAGGAAAGCCCTATAATAGCAATGTGAGTTAATCCTCTTTTTGTAAACTTATTTTGTTAACTGTTTTTACAAAACCTTAAATATCTTTCCATGCGAATAACAGTTATTGAGTATTTGTAAGAATACAATTACAGTCCGTAAATTTGGGGTTTTGTATACAAAATTTGTTACCACCTGGTAAAGGAGTAACATGACTATAAGTCGGAACGACAGTACCGAGTGGTGGTAATTGATATAACTTGGAAACAAATGTAATTGCGGATGCGCCCTCAATACTGTTCACTGTGACTTTTTATTTAAACTTGATTAAACTGGGATTCACTCACCAGTATTTCCTGCTGATAAAATGTTTTAAACACGTGTTTCAGGTAACTTAGTGTGAAGCCAATAAAATCCAGCTGGAGAGCACTGAAGGCTTGGAAAAGTGGCAATAAAGTTACCTAAAATAGAATAGATGTTTTTATTAAATAAAATAGGATTTATTCCTATGAAAATGTGTGTACTGCAAACTTGGGTTTTATCCCATGTGTTTAATATTATGAAAATATGGTGGTTTTACTCTGATAAAATATTTCCTAACTACGGTCCTGATGAAAAATTCCGCTGCCAAATTGATAAACACCGATACCACCGAAACTGGCTCACGGCTCCCGCTCCCAGGATGGGGTCGGGGGTTGTGACATACCTACAAGGGGCTGCGCATTGTCTGTCTAGCCACTCATTACCCTCATTCACTCTTCGGCTATATATACCCATCCCGGACCAGGTTTGAGGTACCGTTTATCTACTCTCTCACTCTTACTACTATCACACACTTTGCTCTCAAGCAAATTACTGATTCTCACGCCGGAGAGTGGTAACAAGGAGCACCACCCACCCCATCCTCCTTGTTACGAGTCATAGTGTGTTTCCCTTGTACAGGAGACAGATCAGTGGACGATCCAGCCACCGATCCTCGAAAAGAAGGGATTAACCCTACTTGTTTTTTACATTTTTTAATTTCTTTTGTTTTTTTTTATTTTTCTGATCTTTTTTATTTTTCAGAATTTTTTATTTTTTTCAAATTTGTTTTTTGTTGTTTTTATTAATTTTTTATGTTTTATGTTTTGCTTGTCATCATCGAAAGTCGAACCAATATTTACCCAAACTTATCTTACTCTTTAATAAACCCATCTTTACCTAAAACCATCCCAACCCATACTGATCCTAACTTTTTTCTTAAAAAACTCATCCTAACCCAAACCCAAACCCATACCGATCCTAACATTTTTCTTAAAAACCCATACTAACTCAAACTTATCCTTACCTATACTCATCCTAACCTAAGACCCAAACCTGCCCAAACCATCACTTTTGCCACCCCTAGGAAGGCCCAATCATCCACCAAAGAGCTTTAGTCATGACACATGACACTATTGTAAAGGGTAAATAAATGATGAGCGCTCTTAACAACTGTACTTCCATGGTCAACACACATGCATAAAACAAGCCTACGCTATTAATTGGTTATAACCTCTCCAAACTACTATAGATAATGCCCACGAAATTAAAATATTTTGGTTATAACCTCTCCAAACTTTCAAAATCTAATGGTAAAGCTACCAGAAGTACAAAACCTACCTCTTACTCTAAAAGATTTGGTGCAAAAAATTTTCATCTTATGTTACATTTTTGCACTCTAGTAGAGTTCAACGAAAATGTCATCCTATTTTGTTATGATACAATAATACAAGAATATTTTAAATAGATGCATAGTGAAACTTACAGCTATTCTAAGCTGCTCAACTTGGCCAATTCTAAAGTTGCATAAATTTTTGGTTTCATCAACAATCCAACATGCTAATTTATGGGTAAACTATTGAATGGGGAAAATATAGATCGAATTAGTTATTTGTAAATGGGTTTTGACTTTTCATATACAAACTGTATAATTGACCAATAGTGAAAAAGGTATTTTAGGCATTTAGTCATCTAATTAAGCGTATATACAAATGCTATACTATATTTTCTTTCGATAGTAGGGTGAAGTAGTCACTGTGGGGTAGCCAACTTGATAGAGGCACATGTCTCTTTAAAGGGGAGAATTATTGGTGTAAATAAGTAACATTTGTATATCGACTGAAGCTGTGATAACGTACAAGGTAGAGAATGAGATCAGAGAAATCTTTGTGTATGATCCTCTATGGCTAGTGAATTGTTCTGCTAAAGACATTGAGTGTTTGTTTGTGAACAAGATATGGTTTAAAGCTGAAGACAGGGAACAAGCTTGAAGAAGAGGAAAAGTTGAAGAGAGAGAAAGAACGGAAGGCACAAGAAGACAAAGACAATATGTTGAGACATACTCTAAACCAGAGAATGGCAGCTAAAGAAAAGCAAGCAGTGGAAGCGAACGAGAAGCTTAGGAAGATGTTGGCACGAAAGCCTAAGCAGAGGGAAGAAACTTTTAAGTCGCTATGAATCAAAGAGTTAAAGACCAGACTAAAGACTTCGGCTATATCCAAGGGGGAGTTTGTTGGTGCATGATGTCTATAGCCTACGTGTTGTGTCTAGGTCATAATGTATAGGGGTCTAAGTGTCAAAATTGTATAAAGAAAGAATTTGACATTTTCACTGGTATACAAGGTGAAACTACAAAAACGATCCTACAATCGGTATCAGAGCCCAAAGCATTCACACCTGATAATAGTCAAACGAATTTTACGGTATTTGAAAGGCTGCCCAAGCATCGGCTTGTGGTATCCTAAGATGGGTGACTTCTCTCTTACTGATTTTGCTGATTCTGACTTTGGTAGCTGCAAGCAGAACGCTAAGTCCACCACTGCAGGCTGTCAGTTCTTCGGAACTCGATTAGTCACTTGGCAGTGCAAGAAATAAACCTCAGTGGCACTCTCTACTTGCGAGGCTGAATACGTTTCAGCCTCGAGCTGTTGCTCTCAGATCCTTTGGATCCAACAGCAGATGCGAGACTTTGGTTTGCAGTTCTTGGACACGCCGATCTTCGTAGACAATGAAGCAACAATTAATATAACGAAAAACCCGGTTCACCATTCTAAAACCAAACATATTGAAATCCGTCATCATTTCATCCGTGATTGTCATGAGAAGAAATTGATTCGGATAGAACATATTCACACCGATGATCAGAAGGCTGATTTTTACACCAAACCGTTTGATAAAAAGAGATTTAATTATCTTTTGAAATTAAATGGAATGAAAAATTTGTTTTCTGGGAGGGTGGTGGAATGTGAAGCCGAGGAGGACGGCGATCTGATGTGATCCACGTTACGTTGTCAAAATTTTTGTACAGTTTATTTTCTGCATTTTATAAAAACAAAAACACAAAAATATGTTCTTGTTCTTAGGGGGAGAAAGTTTGCAGAAAAATACAAAAACATGATAAAATTTGAAAAATCCAAAAACATTGAGAAAACTGAAAAAGAGTTTGTGTAAAAAGGGGAAATGATAGTACATCAGTTAGACAGATACTGTACGCTAAAGAAATGTAATGTTTCATATGTGTTAAACAGTCTCGCTGATGATGTGCCGATAGGTTTTTACAAAATTAGTAGATTTGTTTGGGATATAAACATAAATAATTATTTGCTTTTACGTGGGGAACATCTCCAGGATATACGGGTAACCCCCGAAATCTTGTTTGAAAGGTCCCTCTTTCTGAGATACTAGGTCTTTATACTTAGTGATATCTGGGGTATTATACCTGGACTTCTGATTTTGCGGAAGCAATAGCCTAGTCTGTCACACCCTGGCTTTGCGGAAGCGTGGGTTAATTTGGTGTGACTTCTTAATACCATAGCTTAATCAAAACCAAGCTATATGAATGTAAAACCATGCAGATCATCCATTGATTTAAGTTTTAAAATAAAAGTAACACAACATTGTCTTGAAACGTTGACACATACAACAGAAATTACAACCTGATAACATAAAACATTGTTTGAAAGACACAACCACAAACTTAAAATAAACGCCGTTTAAGACTTGCGACTCGTCCAGGTAAAAGTCGCAATCCCTAAACGTGGATGATCCCACAAATCATACGCATCGCGAAAACGGAGCATACTGTGCCAGATCCTTAGTTCCCTGAAATACATGTAAGTTGAAAAAGTCAACAATAATGTTGAGCGAGTTTATGTGTAGTGAGTAAGTAAAACCTTTGTATGTATAAAAACCCTGGTATGTAGTAAATAAGGAAATAAAGAGATCATCAATGGTTTGCAAGGCCATTGATATGTGTGATGTGCAGTAGGAAGACTCAAACCTAGCGGATTTTGCGTTGGGCACAAAGTCACCCCGAGGTCCGTTCTGCTGGGTCTGGGGCTGGGCTCGCTACACCCAGATAGATCTACCGCTACTGTCCCTCGGTCCTACTCTGAGGATTAATGGCCTTCAGTTCACGCCTACCCACTCACATGATCTAAGTAGTAACCCTCCTTACGCTAATCATACCATGTGTAAAGTACCCGTAAACATAGTAACATGTATTTCACCCCCGCAGTTTAGAAAACTGAAAACAGTTAAGAGAAAAGGGGGGCATGAACTCACCGAAGTGCGTCTCTAAAAGGTATCTCCCAGAAAATCTGCTGTGCGACGACCTACACGTACTAACTTCTATTAGACGGACGGTCGTGCCTTATTTTAAGGTTTAATGTCTTTGGGAAATAGTTAGGCAACTATTTTGTGTTTACCCTTCGTAATTATTTGGTAATATATATTCCTTCCCAAGGATGGGGGTTTTAATACATGTGCGTTCGTATAACTTCGAAATATATTATTAAGTCTCACTTATAATATATTCTAATTCTTTCTCCAAAATATAAATATTTTTCCCAAAAGTATTATATTTTATTACATATAATTTTCCAAAATAATACTTTTTGTCAAAATACGCGTTTAAGAGTATTTTCTGAAAATACGTAAGTTACGGATAAAGATCGGGTGGTAATAATAATACCGTTGTAACTTAAATATTTATTGTGAAGGCGTTCGTAATATTTTGGAGTCGTTAATATTCACTAATATTATTTTTACCCTAAAAATAATATTTACGTAGTTCAAAAAATAATCATCAAAATCTCACACAAGTGTTGTTATGGAAAACATATATTCTAAATATATATATTTCAGTAAGTTTTATTTTGTGAAAATCCCATCTCCGACACTTAGAATTTTGTAATAAAATCATGGCGAAATTTATTTGGGAAAAATAAGTAAAAAAAAAAAATATTCATAACACTTGTGATAAAAATATTTCCAAGTGTTAGATTTTTGGAAAAAATTCGCCAGAGTTTCCCCTGTAACTGGAAGTGGCCACGCTTTCAAGCGTATCATTTTCTTCTATAAATTCAAACAACAATTTTCTCAATCAACAACAAACAATATTCCAACATCATACTAGTTCAAAAATATCACAAACACATGAACTTGTGGGTTGTGTAAAAGTGTGTAGTAACTTCCCATTATTTTTAATAGATCTTTCTACTTTTATAAATGAAACTGGTTTCTCGAAAATCTTATTTTTACAGAAAATGCATTGTACATCTTCTAGTAAAAAATTACAAAAATAATTCTTTCTTAAAACTTTTTGTTACACAAGTGTCTACACACTTGTGTGTTCACAAAAATCACCTTTGTTTAGGAAAGATCCGGCTTTAAAAATATGATTTCATTTGACATTTGGTTCTTCGAAAATACCACTTGTAGATCTTTAGATCCACTAGTTTAGAACACTATTTCATAAGAAAAATTGTTTTTACACAAGTTCATGTTTATGTTCGAAAGGGTTCGTCATCTAATAACTTTACGACTTATCATATGGCTAGTTCATGTTTCATGAACATGCTCTAGCGTGGTTCGATGACGATCCATTCCCATACTAGCAATTAACAACAATAAATAATCATAACAAAACTAGTTTCACAAGTTTTACACTATCATTCATCCATTAACCACCATGTTTATTATTTTTAGTAGACTTTAAACTTTGATCTCTAGTGTTTATGATTTTTGCCCGTTAAATCTTTTGTTAACCACTTTAGAATAGATCAAAAAGGCATTTAGAGTCACTTACTGAGGCAAGGGAAGAAACTAGTCGAAAAACGGTTGGTTAATAGCGTTGAGGTGAGGTCCTTGACGATCCGTAAGCACCAAGCTTCCTGGTACGCGACCCTTCACACTTGTATATAAGTAGAAAGCTTTGATCAAAATGGAAAAAAAAGATGGATGGAAGTGAATGCTCTCGGCAGTAAGCAAGAAAGAAAGGAAGAGAATTTTCTTTTTTTTGTTGTGAATTGATGTAAATGAATATGATTATCCCTTAAGTATATTTATAACCCATTTCATCACCAAAATCCTTTGGATATTATGTCTTTTAGATATAAGACATACATTAATAAAATAATTAAAAGTGTAAAGATATGTCCCCTAGGGGGGGGGGACCGATTTGGTTACAAAGGGAGGGAGGTTTGGTTCAATTTTAACTAGATAATTAAAGTCTAGTTATGTTAAGTTGAGGTTAATTAGTGTATATTGTGTGTTGTAAGTTATAACGGGCGTTAGGGTATTCGGGGACCCTAACTAGCTCAGAAAAAGAAAAATAGTGTCAATGACAATATTTTTATGTTCCAGATAAAGTTCGGTTGTTCGGTTGGATTTTAATCCGTTAAAGTGCTTAACAAAGCTTTAAAGTGTCTTTATTATTATTTTTAGTGACACAAAGAGTTCCCGACACTTTGGAAAGTGTCTAGTATTATTTTTCCGCGTTTTTGCACTTTACTAGTTATATTAAAAGCTGAATTTTTGTGATAAAGTGCAGGATTTTGTACTTAAAATACGTTTTAGGCACATCCGGTCACTATAACTATCACCTAGTGACGCACTTCTACAACCCTCATTTCCCTACACTCTCTGCTGGTGTAGTAAACTATCTCTGGCTCATACAGGCCTTAGAGGCAGTACCTGCCTGGTGCTGGCTATGTCAGCACGTTTACTGGGTTATCCGTTTATTGTGCTACTGTGCTTTTGTGCATCATGTTTGTCATAAAGTTCTGTATGTAAATAATGGAGTGACAGTTAATAAAGTATGATGCAAGTATGTGTATGTATCAGTATTCAAGTAGCAGTTTATCCAAAATTTTCAAGCAAGCACAGTAATTATGCAGTAATTAAATAGTAATTAATTCGTACGGATACCTGGTTTGGTGAGGTTTGTCACATTCTCCCCCCGTTAGAAAAATTTCGTCCCGAAATTTTAAGTTCTGCTTCTAGTTGCAGGGTTCTTGGGAAATAAGTGGGGGTACTTTTCTTTCATTCGGTCCTCACGCTCCCAGGTGTATTCAGGACCATGCCTTGCATTCCAACGAACCTTGACGAGCTTGACACTGCTCCGGCGGGTTTTGTTCACTTTCCAATCTGTAACCTCAACCGGTTCTTTGATAAATTGGAGCGTGTCGTCAATATGAATCTCATCTGTGGGAATGACAACAGTATCTTGAGTTGGACTTTTCTTCAAATTTGATAAATGAAATGTATCGTGAACACCATTCAGTTCGGCAGGTAAGTCCAGCTTGTACGCTACTAACCCAATTCTTTCTAGAATCTTGAATGGACCAATATATCGCGGGTTCAACTTTCCACGCTTCCCGAAGCGTGCCACACCCTTCCAGGGTGATACTTTCAACAAAACCATATCACCTACCTCAAACTCTAGAGGTTTCCTTCTTCGATCCGCATAACATTTCTGACGATCACGAGTCGCCTTGATGCGATCTCGGATCTATGCGGTTTTATCTGTGGTTTCCTGGACCACATCAGGACCAACCAATTGTCTATCACCTGCATCAGACCAACAAAGCGGTGATCTGCACTTGCGGCCATATAAAGCTTCAAATGGCGCGACACCAATACTGATGTGGTAGCTGTTGTTGTATGAAAATTCGACCAATGGTAAATGCTTATCCCAGCTACCGCCCAAATCCATAACACATGCTCTCAGCATATCCTCCAATGTTTGTATCGTTCGCTCGCTTTGTCTGTCGGTCTGTGGGTGAAATGCAGTGCTCAGGTTCAAGAGAGGCAC
Source organism: Helianthus annuus (assembly GCF_002127325.2). Taxonomy (NCBI): domain Eukaryota; kingdom Viridiplantae; phylum Streptophyta; class Magnoliopsida; order Asterales; family Asteraceae; genus Helianthus; species Helianthus annuus. Next base: position 81,968,893 of record NC_035435.2, read on the forward strand.
TCCATGGCGTGTAACGATTTCTCTCATGTAAATTTCAACCAATTTGCTCATGTTATCTTTCTCTCTGATAGGTAAGAAGTGTGCTGATTTTGTTAATCGGTCCACTATTACCCAAATGGTGTCATGACCTCTTGGCGTTCTTGGCAACTTCGTTATAAAATCCATGGAGATCTGTTCCCATTTCCACTTGGGAATCTCAGGTTGTTGCAGAAGTCCCGAAGGCTTCTGGTATTCCGCTTTCACCTTAGCACACGTTAAACACTTGCTCACATAGACAGCAACGTCGCCTTTCATCCTAGGCCACCAATAGTAATCTTTAAGATCTTGGTACATCTTATCCGCTCCTGGATGGATAGAGTACCGCGATTTGTGTGCTTCATCAAAAATAACTTTCCTCAAACCACCAAACAGAGGAACCCAAATCCTTTTCATAAAACATAACGTTCCTTCCTCGTTTGGTATTAACTGCTTCTCCATCCCACGGAGGTACTCTTCTCCAATGTTTCTTTCTTTAAGTGCTTCTTTCTGCGCGGCACGAATGCGCAGAGAAAGGTCCGTCTGAATAATCATATCCAAAGCCCTAACCCTTATGGGCTTGATCCACTCTTTTCGACTTAGGGCATCGGCGACCACATTCGCCTTCCCTCGATGGTACTTGATCTCGCAGTCGTAATCGTTCAACAACTCGACCCAACGTCTTTGTCTCATATTCAGCTCTTTCTGGTCGAGTATGTGATGCAGACTCTTATGATCTATGAAAATTGTACATTTCGTACCATATAGGTAGTGTCTCCAGATCTTTAACGCAAATATCACTGCGCCTAGTTCCAAGTCATGCGTGGTATAGTTCTTTTCATGTACCTTCAGCTGGCGTGATGCGTAAGCTATAACCTTCTGGCGTTGCATCAATACGCAACCCAATACTTAACGCGAGGCGTCACAATATGCCACAAAATCATCTGTACCCTCTGGTAGTGCTAAGATTGGCGCATTGCAGAGCTTGTCTTTTAACAGCTGAAACGCTTCTTACTGTTTGATTCCCCAATCAAACTTCTTATCTTTCTGCGTGAGGAGTGTCAGCGGTTGGGCGATTTTTGAAAAATCCTCAATAAACCTTCGATAGTAGCCAGCCAAACCTAAGAATTGACGTATCTCGGTTGGCGTCTTTGGCGTTTCCCAATTCTTGATCGCCTCGATCTTTGTTGGATCCACATGAATCCCATCTCCATTAACCACGTGTCCAAGAAATTGGACCTCCCGTAGCCAAAACTCGCACTTAGAGAATTTGGCGTACAACTGCTCCTTTTTCAGCAACTCCAGAATGGCTCTTAAGTGCTGTTCGTGTTCAGCCTTTGTCTTTGAATAAATCAAAATATCGTCGATAAACACAATCACAAACTTATCCAACTATGGCTTGCAAACTCTGTTCATTAGATCTATGAAAACTGCAGGCGCGTTTGTCAACCCAAACGGCATAACTAGGAACTCGTAGTGTCCATAACGAGTCCTAAAGGCTGTCTTCGGGATACTTTCCTCTTGTATCCTTAGCTGATGGTAACCTGATCGCAGATCGATCTTTGAGTAAAAGCTTGAACCTTGGAGCTGATCGAATAAATCATCAATCCTTGGCAGAGGGTATCTATTCTTGATAGTCAACTTATTCAACTCCCGGTAGTCGATACACATACGAAAACTACCGTCCTTCTTCTTGACAAACAGGACCGGAGCTCCCCAAGGTGAGAAGCTTGGTCTGATGAATCCTTTGTCTAGCAACTTTTGAAGTTGTGTCGACAATTCCTGCATCTCTGACGGTGCAAGTCTATAAGGTGCCCTAGCTACAGGCGCGACGCCTGGAACTAAGTCTATACGGAACTCCACTTGCCTCTGGGGTGGCAATCCTGGCAAGTCCTCAGGAAAGACTTCCGGATATTCCCTCACGACAGGGTTGTCTTCGATTTTAGGTTCATCAGCTTTCTTATCCACAATGTGTGCCAGGAAGGCAGCACATCCCTTCTGTAAACACTTACGGGCTTTCAGGCAGCTGATGATTCTTAAAGGCATATCTCGCTTTTCTCCATGAACCACAATTGTTTCACCATCTTCGGTTGGGATGCGAATGGCCTTTTTGTGACAAACAATTTCTGCCTTGTTGCTTGATAACCAATCCATCCCTACTACCACGTCGAAGCTTCCCAACTTGACCGGTAGTAGATCCAGAGCAAACTCACGCTCTCCCAACTCGATCACACAACCTCTGACCACTTCATTGGCTTCTACCAACTTTCCATTAGCCAATTCGATTGAGTAGGGAATATCTAATTTACTACCAGCTAACCCAAGCATATTCTTAAATTCTAATGATACGAAGCTATAATCGGCACCAGTATCAAATAAAGCGGATGCAAAGCGTTGGTTTATAGGGAACGTACCAGTAACAACATTGGGATCCTAGCGCGCTTCCCTCGCTTCGATATTGAAAATTCTTCCTCGGGCTTGGTTCAATTCTGGGCAGTTTCTCTTATAGTGCCCAATGTCACCACAGTTAAAGCAACCCGGTCTTTGCCTGTTTCCACCTCCATTCCCAGCTTGATTGTTGATTTGGTTACGATTCACAGTACCAGCTTGATTCGCCTTGTTGCCTCGATTTCCATTTTCACCCCGGTTATTGTTTCCATTTCCAAAACCTCTTTGGCCTCCCTGACCAATAGTGGCCCAACAAGTATCCTTCGAGTGACCAACCTTTCCACATGCTTCACATACTTTTGACCCACACCGGCCAGAATGGTGACGCTGGCAGGTGTTACACTTGGGATGTGTACCCATATATCCCTTTCCTTTCTTTCCAGTACCAGTTGTAGCTTGGACTGGTGCACTTGGTTCTCCTTTCCTGCCATCACTGCTTGTGCCTTGTTTGAAGTTCGAGAATTTTCTTTTGTTACCCCCGGATGACTCCACGTTAGTCTCTTTCTTCTTTTGCTCAACATCAGAAAACTTGTTTAGGCGGATAACCTCCTCAGTAAGAGCCACGCTCAGATCGATTGCCTCAGTGATCGTTGCCGGCTTTGAAGAGGTCACCATACTTATGATTTGAGGAGCTAAACCCCAAATGAAGCGCTCGATTCGCTTGAACTCCAGTGTAACCATATAAGGTACCACATGAGACAAGTCGTGAAACCTTTGAACATATTCCGCAATTTTTGGACCTTCCATCTTCAGATGCCAAAACTCAGTTTCCAACTTTTGTATCTCCGCACGTGAACATTACTTTCTGCGCATGAGCTCTTTCAGCTCGTTCCATGTCATTGCGTAAGCTGCGGCTTCACCAAGAGTTTGAACTTGTAAGTTCCACCAGGACAGGGCTCCATCCAAGAATAGCCCAGAAATGTAAGTAACTTGTTGGTCTGGAGCGCACTTGCTCATCCGGAGAATAGACTCTATCTTTTCGGCCCATCGAACAAAGGCTACAGCACCTCCGGTGCCATCAAAGTTGACAGGCTTGCAGTCTATGAACTGCTTGTAGGTGCACCCTGCACATACGTTAGAATATACAAATGGCATTAGCAACGTGCTAAAGATATCCAAATGTATCGTGGTATGTCTTAATGACTTAACATTACCATGAGGCGGATTGTTATTGCCATTGTTGTTTGAATTACTCCCGCTAGTTCATCCTCGTGAGGCTGCGTACTGCGCAATGGCGGCAGCGATGACCTGCTGAAGTTCTGCCTCGTTGGTAGGCATGCGTGTCTGACGTCTTGGTGGCATCTTCTAAAAGATGTGTTCACGTAAGTCAGGTCATGGTAGGTAAAGTGTACGTATATAACGATAGTAATAATATATAACATCTCATGTTAAAATAAACCAAACCAAACAAATAACATCCCATGTTACAAATAATTCAACCACATAACATCTCATGTTATAGAACATAAATAATCAATCAAACATCACATATGATGAGAATACTGCGATTGCATTGCCATAAATCGAGACCATAATGTAAAGTGTACAAGTACATAAATGTATCATACAACATCAATGACTACGGGCTACATCACCCCAGTCCAAAATATCAAATCAGTGTCAACAATCTCCAATGTACATAACAACCAAAAGTCAGGATCAATATGCAGTCTCCCAAAAGCTGTGCAATCTGTGCAATCGCCGTCTTCTCAACAAAAGTCCACCCGTGTCGTACAAAATAGCCCTACGCTGATGGCGACGGAGGAGGGGGAAAACGGGAAAAGAACAAACGTCGTATGTGAAGCCAATCCTCCTCCATAGCTCGATGAGAACGCAACAGATACGCTAGCTGCTACTCCTGAGTCCAAAAATGAGCAGCAGAATCGGGAGATAACGGACGAGGAGGGTGTGATATCGTAGGGTGAGTCTAGCCTTGGCACTGGCACGGTGGTCGCTGAGCTCTCTCAAGCTCCTGCACGCGACGAGTCAGTGCCTCCTGCTGGATCATGAATGACCTGAGAATATCCTCTACAGAATAACCCATGTGATAAGGATGATAAGGATCAGATGGTGGCATGATGGGTGGTGATGTCCAAAGATAAGGCTCACTAGCTGGAGTAAAAGGTGGTGATATTCGCTAATTTACACATATTTTAGTCCCCCGTTTTACCCCTATTTTATGCGTTTTCGGCCGTAAAACCGTCATTCGGATACTTAATTATCTAATTTTTGTTTGCAGGCCTAAAACAGCATACCAGACAAGATGATAGCAAAAAACGAGGACTTTCCGGATAAAACGACGAAGCTGCGCAACTTCTGTTACAAAATTGACCTGGGCGTCTGGAACGGTCATGCGACCTGATGCACGACCGTGCATATCTGACAAACTAAGAAAGGCCCGGCAGTGAACGATGGTGCAACTCCGCGTGCAAGGCATTGAAGGCCAACCCGGGAACGCACGGTCGTTCCACATCTTGCACCCCGTGCGGATCCGACGATCCAACAAGACCTCGGAACTGAACGACCAAAGGACCAGGCGTGCAACCAGACCTCGGAAACGAACGGCCGTGCCAATTGAAGAACGGCCGTGCGTGTCCGAAGACCAGTCAACGATCTGTGACGTCACGCAGTATGGTGGACCACCACCAATAATTGCTTAAAGTGCACGGTCGTGAGATCGGAGAACGACCATGCGACATCGAAAAAGCATAAAAACAGAACAGAACCATTTTATTAGTAACTCTGGAATTTTGGAGAGCTTTGCAGGCGATTTTGAGGCTCCGAAGGCTTCTGCTTTCACTCGGATTCAAGCCACATTGCCCGGTTTTGCTCATTTACTATCGGGATTCTTAATCTTGTGCTTGTTTATGGTTGGGTTTTCTAATCTTTCCATGTTTTTGTTAATCTTTCAAGCATTTAGATTAATATTTATGTATTATTGTAGCCTTTGGGCAAAAACACAACAACCCCTTGCTTGATTATAGCCATTAGTATGTTAATCTATGTTTGTAATGAAATTTGGAAGTGTTTTCTATGATTATCTTTGATGATTAGTTTGCAACCTTGTTATTGATATTGATTTCTTGATTATAAGTAATTGTGTTGGATGATTGGTGCTTGGTTAGGTAAGATAGTTGAAAAATGAAGCTTATTTAATCATGTATTAGTAAACTTTTAATTTAGTTAACTAGCTTAACTAATGTGGGCACCATGATACTCTAACGGGTTAGTGGTTTAATAAAATGTAATTATTATTAATCAAGAAAGCTTGCCCTCACGGAAGGACTCTAACGGGTTAGATGGTGTTGTTACGAATTCTTGCCATGATTTGTTAGCTTAGTTAGTAGTTTCGGCCAAAATTGCTATCTTGGTGAATTTATGTGCAAGATTTGTAAAATGAACTCGGTTGTGATTTAATCTAGTTTATGCTTGTCTCGGTGGTTGCATTGTGTTTATCGGTGTTGCTTTCCTTGATTAAGTGAGGTTCGAAAACTCCTAACGGATGACTAACTTATTTTTAGGAGATTTTTGTAGACATTAATCAATCGCACGTTAAAGAACAATTTTAGGTGGTTAAAGTGTGTTTATCGTTTTAACATTCCGAATGATTGTCATGTTAGGATTCCCGAAAGGAATACTAATTGTCTCGAAATGGAAAATTGACCGAATGCTTCTAGTGCCAAAACTGACTTAGTTGACATGCTTTGGTTGTGTATTAAGCAAGGCTATTTATATATAATCTACTATGTTTTATAAGTATTTATTTATGTTTACTTTAGATTAATTAAAACCAAAACAAATTATGTTTTTACCGGTAAATTAGTGGCAAAGGTCTAGTATTATTTCTCCGCCCATTTCCGTGGATCGATACTTGGTTCTTACCGATACTTTACTACATATATGACGGGGTACACTTGCCTCTTTCGTGTGTGTTTTGATGTAAAAGTAATAATCACTTTTATAAATTTAAAACCAATTCGTGTGTAATTTCATTGTAAAAATATGTACAGTCGCGCACGTACCAAGTTTTTGGCGCCGTTGCCGGGGAATGGCGAGTTTTAGGAACGACCCGAGTCATTGTGTTATCGGTGTATATACTTGTTAATATTTGTGTATATTTTCATGATTATTTATTTGTTGATTTATTTGTTAATAATTCTTGCTTTTAATTCAATTTATTCATTTTCATGATTCTTTTGTACACTTGTAAATTTTTATTCTATTTATTTGTTCTAATCCGGATTTATTTATTCATTTATTCGTTGAATTTTCGGCTCTTAAAAATCGTTTTAAACTAGCCGAATCGATTGTTTTCATTGCTTTAATTTTTATAAAAATTTCGGCCCATTTTCGGATTTTTATAAAATTTTCAGCCCATTTTTATACATATTTTGTTTCTATTCAGCTAAAAAAAACATTATTATATTAATAAAATATTCACTGTGTCAGTTTTTCGTTTGCAGGTTGATGTCCTCAACTCCCGCGCCCGCTATTGCTGAGCCTACTGACGAACCAGCGCATAATCTTAGAAGAAGTAAGAGGCTGCGCGAAAGGTCACTTGTCATTGCACAACGCATAGCAAATGCAATCGACGAGCCGGCGATTATCTCTGAAGACGAAAGCTCAGGGGACGAGGAGAGAGTCGTCATGGCGGACGACGACCGACCGCTGAATGAAACAAATCAGCCCGGAAGGGCAGGCCTGGAGCCGAGTATCCTTCAGCCCACTATAGATGCACCTACTTTTGAAATTAGATCTAGTATTATTAACATGGTGCAGAATTCAGTACAGTTTGACGGACGTGAGCATGAGGATCCCGGGAGGCATATCGCTGCTTTTCTTGCTATTTGTTCGACATTTAGGATTACAGGTGTTTCGGAGGATGCGATTCGGTTGAGGTTGTTTCCGTTTTCATTACGTGACAAAGCTAGAGCTTGGCTTATGTCACTTCCTGCCGGGTCCATCAGGACCTGGAATCAGTTGGCGGAGCAGTTTATGCAGAAATATTTCCCACCTGAGAAAACGAACAAGCTACGGAACCGGATTGTTTCCTTTCGCCAGGACGAGGGCGAGTCGTTGCATGCGGCTTGGGAGAGATTCAAGGATTTGTTGATTGATGTGCCACATCATGGCTTCTCCAAGCGACAGCTGGTTTTGACGTTCTATCAGGGGCTCAGCTATAATACGCAGGAGCGATTAGACGTGAACGCGGGAGGCGATCTTGGAACTAAGACGCCAACTGAAGCGTATGATATTATAGAAAAAGCTGCGTTGAAATCCAGCTCGCGTCGGGATGGAGATAGAGGTCGGGCATCATCATCATCATCTCGTTCAGGAGTTCATGCTGTAGACGACTACACGACCATTACTGCACAAAACTCGGCTCTTGCATCGAGATTCGACAGGTCCCAGATGATTGCGCATGCTGGCTCGGGATGTGACCAGTGCGGAGTGTCACACGAGCCTGGGGCATGTTTTCAGGGAGTCGTATATGAGGGCCACGAAGAAGTAAATTTCGTGAGTAATTAGGTAAGGCCGCAAAACAACCCGTACAGCAACACCTATAATCCCGGTTGGAGAAATCACCCAAATTTTGGGTGGCGAGCGAACACAGGAAATCAGAACCCATTGGGGTTCACTCAGCGTGCTCCAGCGCCTCAGCAGGGTCAGCAGTACCAGCAGTACAACCAACCCTACCAGCAGCGTCCATACTCGTACCAGAATCAGGGCACTGGGAGTAGCTCCCAGCAGCAGGCCCCTCAGTCTAGTTCCAAGCTGGAGGATAGGCTCAGCTTCTCTCTAGCTCTGAAAAACGATACCAACAAAGCGAAGATCGTTTTCTAGCTAACGAGGGAGAAATGAGGAGTCACAAAGCCTCGATTCAGAATATCGAGAATCAGGTTGGTCAGCTGGCGCAGATGATGTCCAAAAGACCCCCAGGCGGTATTCCGGGCAATACAGAACCAAACCCGGGCGGGCATGTGAATGCAATCATGACCAGGAGTGGAAAAACTACCGGACCCGTCATATCGGACTCAGCACCGATCACTGAAGTGGTCCCGACTAACACACCGGACGAGGTGCAAGCCAGGCTACGCCCAGCAAGTACAGCACAAGTCCAGGAGCCGGTCAAAGATTACACTCCACCAGTACCTTAGCTAGGCAGGCTGAAGAAACAGAAGAATGAAGAGCAATACGGTAAGTTCCTAGAGTTGTTTAAGCAACTACACATCAATATACCGTTTGTTGAAGCCTTGGCTCAGATGCCAAAGTATGCGAAATTCCTAAAGGATATCCTCTCGAATAAACAGAAGCTCGAGGATATATCATGTGTGGTGATGAATGAAACTTGTTCCGCCGTTCTGCAAAACCGTCTGCCCACGAAAATGGGAGATCCTGGTAGCTTTACGCTCCCGTGTTTGATTGGAAACATGTCTGTTAGCCATGCATTGGCTGACTTGGGAGCGAGTATCAACCTTATGCCGTATAAGGTTTTTACAAAGCTGGATCTGGGTGAGCCGTCACCCACTAGGATGAGCATTCGGTTGGCAGATCGCTCAATAAGGTATCCGCGCGGATTTGTGGAAAACATGCTTGTAAAAATCGATAAATTTGTTTTCCCCGTGGATTTTGTTATCCTTGACATGAACGAAGATTCAAGAGTACCTTTAATACTTGGACGCCCGTTCCTCAACACAGCGATGACGATTGTTGATGTGGCAGCTGGCCAAATCATGCTCTGAGTAAATAACGAGCACGTGACATTTGATATTAAAAGATCAATGCAGCATCCGCAAAGTCACGATGACATGCTTTACTATGTCGACATTGTCGACGCAGGCACTATTGACGAGATTGATTCGGACACACGTCTGTCGTGTGGGGACCTGATTGGCATTACGCAGGAGGGCCACGATTTCGAGCAGCCAATCTATCAGATTGGTGACGATGGTTCCCAGAGTCCGGAGAGGTTTCTAGAAATTGGCCATGTAAAAGAGGAGGAAGCAAAGCCTTCGGTTGAAGATCCGACGCCTTTGGAGTTGAAAGAACTCCCGCCACATCTCGAGTATGCATTTCTTGACGAGGAGCGTCGCTTACCGGTCATAATTTCGGCATCATTGGAAAAGGATGAGAAAAATCAGCTTCTCGAGGTTCTGAGACTTCATAAGAAAGCCATTGCATGGAAAATCATGGATATCAAAGGCATCAATCCTTCTTTTTGTACTCACAAGATTCTGATGGAAGACGAGTATAAACCATGTGCACAGCATCAGAGGCGTTTAAATCCAAATATGCAGGACGTGGTAAAGAAGGAGGTGATTAAGTTGTTGGATGCCGGCATGATTTATCCTATTTCGGACTCTGTGTGGGTGAGTCCAGTGCAGGTCGTACCTAAGAAAGGTGGTATGACTGTAGTCTCGAATGATAGGAATGAACTAATTCCTACCCGTACCGTCACTGGGTGGCGAGTTTGCATTGACTACCGCAAACTCAATGATGCTACCCGCAAGGATCACTTCCCGCTTCCATTCATCGACCAGATGTTGGAACGTCTGTCGGGGAAGTTGTATTACTGTTTCCTAGACGGGTTCTCTGGGTACTTTTAGATCCCTATCGCTCCTGAGGATCAGGAGAAGACTACCTTTACCTACCCCGTCGGCACGTTCGCCTACCGGCGGATGCCTTTCGGGGTATGTAATGCACCAGCGACCTTCCAGAGATGCATGGTTGCAATTTTCCATGACATGATCGAGGATTCCATGGAGGTTTTCATGGATGATTTTTCGGTATTTGGGGATTCCTTCGATCACTGCTTGGAAAATTTGAGAAAGATGTTGAAGAGGTGTGAGGAAATGAATCTGGTCCTGAATTGGGAGAAATGCCACTTCATGGTGACGGAGGGCATAGTTCTGGGACACAAAATTTCTCACGCGGGCATGGAAGTCGATCCAGCTAAAGTCGACATTATTTCACGACTTCCGCCCCCACCTCTGTTAGAGCTATACGGAGCTTTCTCGGTCATGCCGGGTTCTATCAGCGATTCATCAAAGATTTTTCAAAAATCGCCAGACCCATGACCCGTTTGTTGGAGAAAGACGCTCCATTCATATTCAGAGATGATTGCTTGAGAGCCTTTGACCTTCTCAAGCAAAAGTTGATTGAGGCCCCTATTTTAGTTGCACCCGACTGGAGTCTGCCGTTTGAGATTATGTGCGACGCGAGTGATTACGCTATAGAGGCCGTTCTTGGCCAAAAGAGAGAAAAGCACTTTCACCCGATCTATTATGCGAGCAAAACTCTTCACGACGCTCAGGAGCATTATACCACGACTGAAAAAGAGCTCTTAGCGGTTGTTTTCGCATTTGACAAATTTAGATCGTACTTGGTGCTTTCGAAAACCGTTGTGTATACTGATCACGCTGCCATCCGATATCTCTTCAGCAAACAGGACGCCAAACCGCGTCTGATCAGGTGGATCTTGTTGCTGCAGGAGTTTGATATTGAAATTCAAGATAAAAAGGGTGCGTTGAATGTAGCGGATGACCATCTATCTCGGTTAGATCATGGAGACATCGTGGACGCGCGTTGGGATTCCATAAATGACAACTTCCCACACGAGTCTTTAATGAGTGTTGAGATATGCGATGAGTCGCCATGGTTCGTTGACCTTGCGAACTACCTTGCTTGTGGGATTCTGATTAAAGGGTTGACTCACCAGCAAAAGAGGAAATTCTTTTCGGATGTCAAGCACTACATTTGGGATGACCCTTACTTGTTTCGGGTAGGTGCTGATCAGGTGATTAGAAGATGTGTTTCAGGGAAGGAGGCGACCGATATTCTGCGCCATTGTCACGAGGGACCTACCGGAGGCCACCATGGAGCCAACTTTACCGCCAAGAAGGTGTTGGATTCCGGGTTTTATTGGCCGACTATATTTCATGATGCGCAGAGTTGGGTTAGAGCGTGCGATGCTTGCCAGAGAGCGACAAATATATCAGCACGTGATGAAATGCCTCAGAACTGGATTCCGGTTTGTGAAGTCTTTGATATCTGGGGGATAGACTTCATGGGACCATTTCCCCCCTCACGAGGTAATAAGTACATCCTAGTCGCGGTTGACTATGTATCGAAGTGGGCGGAGGCACAAGCCTTACCCACCAATGATGCCAGGGTGGTCGTGAGATTTTTGAAAAGCTTATTTGCCCGGTTCGGCGCTCCGAAAGCGCTTATCAGTGACAGAGGGACGCATTTTTGCAATACTCAGCTCGAGAGAGCTTTGTCCCGTTACGGTGTGCATCATCGTCTATCCACGCCCTATCATCCACAGACAAGCGGGCAGGTGGAAGTCACGAACCGGGGGCTGAAAAGAATCCTTGAGCGGTCGGTAGATGCAAACCGCAATGATTAGTCGGATAAGCTAGATGAAGCGTTGTGGGCTTTCCGTACGGCTTACAAGACGCCTATTGGGACTACTCCCTTTAGGCTTGTGTACGGAAAGGCATGCCATTTACCGGTTGAGTTGGAGCATAAAGCGATGTGGGCTCTAAAAACCGTAAATCTAGACATAAAAGCCGGAGGTGAAGCCCGGTTTCTCCAGATTCATGAGTTGGAAGAGTTGCGACAACGCGCTTATGAGAGCTCCTGTTGTACAAAGAGCGCACGAAGAGATTGCACGATAAACGCTTGAAGGACCACAAAGAATTCCAAGCGGGCGATCTGGTTCTCCTCTACAACTCACGGTTGCGCTTATTTCCCGGGAAGCTTCATTCACGTTGGACATGCCCATACACGGTTAAAGAGGTATTTCCGTATGGGACTGTTGCAATAGAGAACGCGGACGGCGTTATTTTCAAAGTAAATGGGCATCGCTTGAAGTTGTATGTTGCCGGGCCGACAGAGTCGGTGATGGAGGTCATTGAACTCCAAACCCCGCACACATCATAAGTGTGGGGAGAAGAGAGTCTACGCTACTGACTCGTGGACCAAAAATGCAGCAAGAGCGTATTTTGCGCTTTAGGGGTAGTATCGTCATTTAGGATTTATTTTTCTAGTTTTAGCTTGGAGTCTTGCTATCGACTCGTCGACAAAAATTTAGCATGAGTCTACGCTACTGACTCGCCGACAAAAATGTAGCAGGAGCGTCTTTGGCGCTATAAGGGTAAAATTGTCCTTTTTTGTGTTTTTGTAGTTTTAGCGTAATTTAGGTTAGATAGGTAGTTTCCGTTAGTTTGTTGTAGTTTCATACGTGCCGAGCGAAGGTTCTATGTTGCAATATTGTTAAAACAGTAGGCGTGTTGAAAAAATGGCGAAAAACGGCCAAAACAGTTGCTGGAAATGGCTTCTGCAGAAAATTCTGATCTGCAGCTGATGCACGACCGTGCCAGGATTCGCACGACCGTGCGTTCTCGAGCTGCCGGCACGGTGGATCGCACCCTTGGTGCATCACCGAGAAAAAATGATTGGGCTTGAACGATGTCGGTGACGCACGACCGTGCCAAAGGTCGAACGACCGTGCGTCAGGCTGAGGGCAGTTTTGTCATTTGGCACTATAAATACCCTCATCTGCAGCCCCCAATCACAAATCGCGAAACCCTACCAGCACCAGGCCGTTCCAGAGTGATACTTCATCAAATCGCACGATTTTTCGCACGATCTCACACCCTTCTTCGCACGGTACGTTCCTAGTTGTAGATTTCTTGTTTCCCTGCTTTCTAGGTTAGAATTCCTCCGATTCTTCAAGGGATTTATTAGGGTCTCTTCATAAACAAATCGAAACCCTAACCCTTGTTTGAATCTTGCTTATCGTGAACACCCGGTTGAGTTTCCGACCCCTATTTGTACAAAAAAGTTGTTGATTTTGGGAAAATCAGGCTATTCAAAGTTCAGGAGTTTAAAATCTGCAGGTCACTTGTTGCACGGTCGTTCCTTGGATGGAACGGTCGTGCCATTCCGGGTAAATCACAATTCCAGCTTGTTGTTCGGTGTTGCACGGTAGTGCCGATTGGTCGCACACCGTGCAGTTCCGACATCTCTGGGCAGATGGTGCATGTCATCGGCGATGCATGACCGTGCAGCTCGACGCACGACCGTGCCATATGCCCAGATCAGATTTACAGCTTCTTCATAAGTGGCTGTTCGGCTGTTCTTAATTCAAAATTTCTCCTGTTTCCATCTCTCTAATATTAGTTCTCATGCAGATGAACCATCCTTTCCTTCAGTTCGATCCCAACGACGAGCGTGAGGCTTTATGCATTCTAAAACGAGACGCATTATGGGCCCGGAGAGGGCAGTTCGGAGTCCCTAGATGGTTGGATTGGGAGGTGATGCAAGAACTCAATCAGTATGACCGATTAGAAAACATGATGAGTCGCCCACTTACAAATCTGGTCGGTTGCAACCGGCCCGTTTACTTGGAGCTGACCATAGAGTTCTTCGCATCGTATGCCTACGAAAAGCCGGTTGCTGCTCGACGACCCAAATTCCGCCACAAGGAGCGGATAGCTTTCAGGTTATGTGGTCGATGGCATAGGTGGTCGGTTGGTCGTTTGGGTAGGAGGCTCGGGATTTACACTAAAGAAGACATGGATGATCCCAATGTCTTTACAGAGCAGTTCACCTTCCCTTCTGATGCAGCACGGGATGCATTTTGGGCTGCAAATGCTGTTGGGGACCCCTACAACCCGAGGATGTCAAAGGCCTCGTGACTTAGAGACCCTCTGGTGCGAGTGATGCACCATGTGTTTAGCCATACAATATGCGGTCGCATGGACAGTCTTGGTAACTGTCCAACACCAGATTTGATCTCTCTATATGCGTTGGTAGAGGAAGCACCTATCAACCTTGCTGCGCGAATGGCTGAATACTTTGTCAAGTGCTCAGGGAGGACTCCTAGCAGTCAGATACATGGCGGTCAGTATGTGACCGAAATAGCGTACAACGAACACGTTATGACTGAGGAGGTGCTTCAGGGTCTCACTCTGATAACCGAGGGGGTTCATGTCGACATCAGGTCACTGAAGGCAATGGGGTTGATTGTAGAGCTTGATAGGGGGGATAGGTTGAGGGGGCTGAATAACGAGGTCTGGGACCTGTTACCCCCGCTTCCATCAGACGAAGAGGATATAGAGATGCAGGAGCAGCACGGGCCACAGACACCACCACACCAGACACCGCCACATGAGCCGCAGCAAAATGAGTACCACCAGCACCCTTGGATTGTATTTTATTTTTAAAAACACTTTACTTTATGTTATGTCTTTGTTTGGATTGGTAGTATTTATGTACATTATGGTTTTTATGTTATGCTGTTATTGTTCTGTTTTGGTGTACATGTGACATACTTGCAGATCCGACATATCTTGGACCGGAGCATATGACAGACACAGCTTTGGAAGTCACGTTTCATCAGATATCATCTTAAGGGGAGTACTATTATCCTTTTTCTCTATATTTTGGTTTCGCATTGGGGACAATGCGAAGTTCAAGTGTGGGGAGGGGGTTAACTTTGTTAACATTGTTTGTCCTCATTTTCTAAAAAAAAAAAAAAAAAATTCAGAAAATCAGAAAAATCATTCAAAACTACTTATATTTTGTTTATATTTTAATAAATAAACCGGTTGGTTATGTTTTAGAAAGCTTCGGACTTGATAAAAACTCGACAAGCAGAATATTTTTGAAAAAGGAAACCGGAAAGCGTGACAAACAAAGAAAGACTTACATGATAGTTTTCACACTTTTACCCATTCCATCCGTTACGTGAGCATATTTGAGCCTTGATATTGTTATATATTTGTTCATTTTGGATATAGGAGTGAGCCGGATGTTATGTGTAATTTAGAATTTGTCACTAGTATGCTTGTTAAGACCATGAACTTGTGGATTTGTGTAAAAGTGATAGAGGCACTTAGATTACCCCTTTGTGTAAACCTTGTTCTTTGTGATGTGTTCCCCGTTCACCTTATATTACCCTTTAGGATTAACCCTGTCGAGCCTTCCCGTTTACTTTTGTTTACCCACATTATCGCCCACTTAGCCAAATTTAACCTTTATATGTTTTAAACCCCTTTTTAGTGTTGAAACTCGGGCAAAATAATCGTTTAACTAGCGTTTGTTTCAGTTTATTGTTTAATTAGTTTGTAAAAAAAAAAACAGAAAATAAAACACCCTAAAATAGGGTAAAGTTGATAAAAATCGAGCAATTTTGAATGCTTAAATGTTAAAATGTCGTTGATAAGCTCGATTGCGCAATAGTCGCCTTTTTAAGGCATTTGTATGTATAGGTGTATACTTTGTTGCTAGTTAAACGCTACTACCGAGTTTTAACCATTTTTCGCCACTTTATATGTCTAATTCCATACCCTTCGCCCAAGCCTAACGTTACAACCCGTAAAGACCTCTTGATTTACACTTATTCGCATGTTAGTTGGTGGAGACGAGATCTTATGACAAGCTTATGATATTGCACATTTCATTGACAAGGCATTGAGTGTTTACACGTACACATTTTATGTATGTTTCACAAAGAAAACCGAGTGTGTGTGAATATTGTGAGTCGTGTGAAGATTAACATGTTGAGTCAATTAAATGTGAAGTCACGGCTTTTTGGTTGTCGCTATTATAATTGCATATGCTTGTTGGGTTTGAGTCTTTTGATGTTGTCTTTCGACAAATCAGCTAACCGTTTATAGTAGTTTTCAATAAAATAGTGTGTAAATTATCGTTCTTGTTTGTTTCTGTCTTTTATTACTTTTTAGTTCAGCTTGCTTGAGGAAAAGCAAGGTTCAAGTGTGGGGAGATTTGATATTCGCTAATTTACACATATTTTAGTCCCCCGTTTTACCCCTATTTTATGCGTTTTCGGCCGTAAAACCGTCATTCGGATACTTAATATCTACATTTTTGTTTGCAGGCCTAAAACAACATACCAGACAAGATGATAGCAAAAAACGAGGACTTTCCGGATAAAACGACGAAGCTGCGCAACTTCTGTTACAAAACTGACCTGGGCATCTGGAACGGTCATGCGACCTGATGCACGACCGTGCATATCCGACAAACTAAGAAAGGCCCGGCAGTGAACGATGGTGCAACTCCGCGTGCAAGGCATTGAAGGCCAACCCGGGAACGCACGGTCGTTCCACATCTTGCACCCCGTGCGGATCCGACGATCCAACAAGACCTCGGAACTGAACGACCAAAGGACCAGGCGTGCAACCAGACCTCGGAAAGGAACGGCCGTGCCAATTGAAGAACGGCCGTGCGTGTCCGAAGACCAGTCAACGATCTGTGACGTCACGCAGTATGGTGGACCACCACCAATAATTGCTTAAAGTGCACGGTCGTGCGATCGGAGAACGACCGTGCGACATCGAAAAAGCATAAAAACAGAACAGAACCATTTTATTAGTAACTCTGGAATTTTGGAGAGCTTTGCAGACGATTTTGAGGCTCCGAAGGCTTCTGCTTTCACTCGGATTCAAGCCACATTGCCCGGTTTTGCTCATTTACTATCCGGATTCTTAATCTTGTGCTTGTTTATGGTTGGGTTTTCTAATCTTTCCATGTTTTTGTTAATCTTTCAAGCATTTAGATTAATATTTATGTATTATTGTAGCCTTTGGGCAAAAACACAACAATCCCTTGCTTGATTATAGCCATTAGTATGTTAATCTATGTTTGTAATGAAATTTGGAAGTGTTTTCTATGATTATCTTTGATGATTAGTTTGCAACCTTGTTATTGATATTGATTTCTTGATTATAAGTAATTGTGTTGGATGATTGGTGCTTGGTTAGGTAAGATAGTTGACAAATGAAGCTTATTTAATCATGTATTAGTAAACTTTTAATTTAGTTAACTAGCTTAACTTGGTTAAAATGTGGGCACCATGATACTCTAACGGGTTAGTGGTTTAATAAAATATAATTATTATTAATCAAGAAAGCTTACCCTCACGGAAGGACTCTAACGGGTTAGATGGTGTTGTTACGAATTCTTGCCATGATTTGTTAGCTTAGTTAGTAGTTTTGGCCAAAATTGCTATCTTGGTGAATTTATGTGCAAGATTTGTAAAATGAACTCGGTTGTGATTTAATCTAGTTTATGCTTGTCTCGGTGGTTGCATTGTGTTTATCAGTGTTGTTTTCCTTGATTAAGTGAGGTTAGAAAACTCGTAACGGATGACTAACTTATTTTTAGGAGATTTTTTAGACATTAATCAATCGCACGTTAAAGAACAATTTTAGGTGGTTAAAGTGTGTTTATCATTTTAACTTTCCGAATGATTGTCATGTTAGGATTCCCGAAAGGGATACTAATTGTCTCGAAATGGAAAATTAACCGAATGCTTCTAGTGCCAAAACTGACTTAGTTGACATGCTTTGGTTGTGTATTAAGCAAGGCTATTTATATATAATCTACTATGTTTTATAAGTATTTATTTATGTTTACTTTAGATTAATTAAAACCAAAACAAATTATGTTTTTACCGGTAATTTAGTGGCAAAGGTCTAGTATTATTTCTCCGCCCATTTTCGTGGATCGATACTTGGTTCTTACCGATACTTTACTACATATATGACGGGGTACACTTGCCTCTTTCGTGTGTGTTTTGATGTAAAAGTAATAATCACTTTTATAAATTTAAAACCAATTCGTGTTTAATTTCATTGTAAAAATATGTACAGTCCCGCACGTACTAGGTGGCACAGTAAACGGTGGAACAGGGGGATCAGCAGTATGGTGAGGGATCTGCGGTGCAAACTGATCTCCTCCAGTCAGAAAAGGTGCATGGCCGAAAGGCTGACGGGAAGAGCCCTCTCCAGGATGTGGCGGAGGGATCTCCTGAAGAAATGTAATAGGCAGGTCTGTGCGGTGAGCATCAGCAGTGTGTGTGTGAAACAAGGGTGCATCAAAAGGAGCTGAAGCTGGTGCTGAAACAGGTGTGACTGGTACCACAAAAGGTGGAAAATCATCATCGTCCTCTATCCACCCATTCCGGGTGTGCGCATACTGAGGGTCGACATGAGTCGCAAAGAGTGCATGGTCGGGCTCTAGAGGCACCGAGTCAGGAAAAGGAGCAACAACATCAGGCTCAGTGGGTATATCAGCAATGTGAGGGGCAACAACCTGAGCATCAACGACATGCTCATCCTCCAATAGTGGAGCAACAATAGGGTGATCATCGATAGGTACATCAGCAATCAAAGGATCAACAATAGGTACATCAGCATGAATAGGGTCATGCTCGAAAGCGGGGTCTGGAGCAACTACTGGCTCGGGGGCCACAGCAGGCTCTGGGTCGTCAAACTCCATCTCGAAATCTGCAGGGTCAGTAAACGCAGGATCAACAGGGTCAACTGGGTCAACAGGGTCCTCCATGGGCTGATCCAGGTGTATAAAGTCAATGTCCTGGTCTGGATCGAACCCAGGTGGGAAGACGGGGTCGGAATCCTCATCAATGTCATGATCAATGGCAAAACTCGGGGCAGGGGCAGGTGCAGCAGATGACGCCCTATCGGGGTCTGAATCATGAGAGTAGCGCTGCGCGCCCTGCGCGTGCGATGGTGCCGATGCCACAGACTCGAAAGAGTCTGGGACAGGTGAATGGGCAGGTGACTCCTCCGCATGAGCATCTGCGAGAAGCAAGAGATCATCGGCAGCTATAAGGGCCTCGCCCTCAACATCATCCTCCAGTGGCTCCTCGTCAAACAAATCGACGTCGTCGTCAACGACTACGTCCAGAGGCATATCAATAACAGGGTACATGGCAAGGGGTATGGGAGCAGGGATCTCCACAAGCGGCAAATCCCCAGCGATGGGGCCATCAGCTGGCTCAACCACGGCATCGGGTAGTGCAAACGGCTGGAAATCGTCGTCGTCTGTACTGGTGGTGTCCGAAGTGTACACCTCTCGTTCTGATGACTCCCGGTCGTCTGATACAATGTGTATAGGGTCAGTGGTGTCCGACCCTCCTGTGCCGGATGAACCATAGTGTCTGTAACACAAACACAAATATGCACAAATAATCAATCATATAGTCAGATAAACACATTAGCCATCAATTAGCAATCAATTAGTTCTCCTAGTCCCACTAGCCTCCCAGCCTCCCAGACTGATCTTCCTAGTCCCACTAGCCTCCCAGCCTCCCAGACTGCTCTTCCTAGTCCCACTAGCCTCCCAGCCTCCCAGACTGCTCTTCCTAGTCCCACTAGCCTCCCAGCCTCACAGACTGACTCCCTAGTCCCACTAGACAACTACCTCAGCCTCCCAGACCGAGCCTCAGCCTCCCAGACTGAGCCATAACTAATAAATAAAATGTTCTCAACTTTTGTTTGTAAAAACATTTTGGATCTGGACTTAAGTGGTATGCAGTGTAAAAATGTTTTCGTGAGAGCCCTAGTGATCATAGTCTAGACTCGAGAAGGAATCCTAGTTCGCTATGATCAGAGCTCTGATACCAAGCTGTCACACCTTGGCTTTGCGGAAGCGTGGGTTAATTTGGTGTGACTTCTTAATACCATAGCTTAATCATAACCAAGCTATATGAATGTAAAACCATGCAGATCATCCATTGATTTAAGTTTTAAAATAAAAGTAACACAACATTGTCTTGAAACGTTGACACATGCAACAGAAATTACAACCTGATAACATAAAACATTGTTTGAAAGACACAACCACAAACATAAAATAATCGCCGTTTAAGACTTGCGAATCGTCCAGGTAAAAGTCGCAATCCCTAAACGTGGATGATCCCATAAATTATACGCAGCGCGAAAACGGAGCATACTGTGCCAGATCCTTAGTTCCCTGAAATACATGTAAGTTGGAAAAGTCAACAATAATGTTGAGCGAGTTCATGTGTAGTGATTAAGTAAAACCTTTGTATATATAAAAACCCTGGTATGTAGCAAATAAGGAAATAAAGAGATCACCAATGGTTTGCAAGGCCATTGATATGTGTGATGTGCAGTAGGAAGACTCAAACCTAGCGGATTTTGCGTTGGGCACAAAGTCACCCCGAGGTCCGTTCTGCTGGGCCTGGGGCTGGGCTCGCTACACCCAGATAGATCTACCGCTACTGTCCCTCGGTCCTACTCTGAGGATTAATGGCCTTCAGTTCACGCCTACCCACTCACATGATCTAAGTAGTAACCCTCCTTACGCTAATCATACCATGTGTAAAGTACTCGTAAACATAGTAACATGTATTTCACCCCCGCAGTTTAGAAAACTGAAAACAGTTAAGAGAAAAGGGGGACATGAACTCACCTAAGTGCGTCTCTAAAAGGTATCTCCCAGAAAATCTGCTGTGCGACGACCTACACGTACTAACTTCTATTAGACGGATGGTCGTGCCTTAGTTTAAGGTTTAATGTCTTTGGGAAATAGTTAGGCAACTATTTCGTGTTTACACTTCGTAATTATTTGGTAATATATATTCCTTCCTAAGGATGGGGGTTTTAATACATGTGCGTTCGTATAACTTCGAAATATATTATTAAGTCTCACTTATAATATATTCTAATTCTTTCTCCAAAATATAAATATTTTTCCCAAAAATATTATATTTTATTATATATAATTTTCCAAAATAATACTTTTTGTCAAAATACGCGTTTAAGAGTATTTTTTGAAAATACGTAAGTTACGGATAAAGATCGGGTGGTAATAATAATACCGTTGTAACTTAAATATTTATTGTGAAGGCGTTCGTAATATTTTGGAGTCGTTAATATTCGGTAATATTATTTTTACCCTAAAAATAATATTTACGTAGTTCACAAAATAATCATCAAAATCTCACACAAGTGTTGTTATGGAAAACATATATTCTAAATATATATATTTCAGTAAGTTTTATTTTGTGAAAATCCCACCTCCGACACTTAGAATTTTGTAATAAAATTATGGCGAAATTTATTTGGGAAAAATAAGTAAAAAAGAATATTCATAACACTTGTGATAAAAAATATTTCTAAGTGTTAGATTTTTGGAAAAGTTTCGCCAGAGTTTCCCCTGTAACTGGAGGTGGCCACGCTTTCAAGCGTATCATTTTCTTTTATAAATTCAAACAACAATTTTCTCAATCAACAACAAACGATATTCCAACATCATACTAGTTCAAAAATATCACAAACACATGAACTTGTGGGTTGTGTAAAAGTGTGTAGTAACTTCCCATTATTTTTAATAGATCTTTCTACTTTTATAAATGAAACCAGTTTCTCGAAAATCTTATTTTTACAGAAAATGCATTTGTACATCTTCTAGTAAAAAAATACAAAAATAATTCTTTCTTAAAACTTTTTGTTACACAAGTGTCTACACACTTGTGTGTTCACAAAAATCACCTTTGTTTAGGAAAGATCTGGCTTTAAAAATATGATTTCATTTGACATTTGGTTCTTCGAAAATACCACTTGTAGATCTTTAGATCCACTAGTTTAGAACACTATTTCATAAGAAAAATTGTTTTTACACAAGTTCATGTTTATGTTCGAAAGGGTTCGTCATCTAATAACTTTACGACTTATCATATGGCTAGTTCATGTTTCATGAACATGCTCTAGCGTGGTTCGATGACGATCCATTCCCATACTAGCAATTAACAACAATAAATAATCATAACAAAACTAGTTTCACAAGTTTTACACTATCATTCATCCATTAACCACCATGTTTATTATTTTTAGTAGACTTTAAACTTTGATCTCTAGTGTTTATGATTTTTGCCCGTTAAATCTTTTATTAACCACTTTAGAATAGATCAAAAAGGCGTTTAGAGTCACTTACTACTAGCTCGAGGCTAGGAAAGAAACTAGTCGAAAAACGGTTGGTTAATAGCGTTGAGGTGAGGTCCTTGACGATCCATAAGCACCAAGCTTCCTGGTACGCGACCCTTCACACTTGTATATAAGTAGAAAGCTTTGATCAAAATGGAAAAAAAAAGATGGATGGAAGTGAATGCTCTCGGCAGTAAGCAAGAAAGAAAGGAAGAGAATTTTCTTTTTTTGTTGTGAATTGATGTAAATGAATATGATTATCCCTTAAGTATATTTATAACCCATTTCATCACCAAAATCCTTTAGATATTATGTCTTTTAGATATAAGACATACATTAATAAAATAATTAAAAGTGTAAAGATATGTCCCTAGGGGGGGGGGGACCGATTTGGTTACAAAGGGAGGGAGGTTTGGTTCAATTTTAACTAGATAATTAAAGTCTAGTTATGTTAAGTTGAGGTTAATTAGTGTATATTGTGTGTTGTAAGTTATAATGGGCGTTAGGGTATTCGGGGATCCTAACTAGCTCAGAAAAAGAAAAATAGTGTCAATGACAATATTTTTATGTTCCGGGTAAAGTCCGGTTGTTCGGTTGGATTTTAATCCGTTAAAGTGCTTAACAAAGCTTTAAAGTGTCTTTATTATTATTTTTACTGACACAAAGAGTTCCCGACACTTTGGAAAGTGTCTAGTATTATTTTTCCGCGTTTTTGCACTTTACTAGTTATATTAAAAGCTGAATTTTTGTGATAAAGTGCAGGATTTTGTACTTAAAGTACATTTTAGGCACATCCGGTCACTATAACTATCACCTAGTGACGCAGTTCTACAACCCTCATTTCCCTACACTCTCTGCTGGTGTAGTAAACTATCTCTGGCTCATACAGGCCTTAGAGGCAGTACCTGCCTGGTGCTGGCTATGTCAGCACGTTTACTGGGTTATCCGTTTATTGTGCTACTGTGCTTTTGTGCATCATGTTTGTCACTAAAGTTCTGTATGTAAATAATGGAGTGACAGTTAATAAAGTATGATGCAAGTATGTGTATGTATCAGTATTCAAGTAGCAGTTTATCCAAAATTTTCAAGCAAGCATAGTAATTATGCAGTAATTAAATAGTAATTAATTCGTACGGATACCTGGTTTGGTGAGGGTTGTCACATAGTCCTTGTATAATACTCTGCACAAGCTTTACTCGTAAAGCCTCCCCTCAGCATAAAAAATGATGAAACATTGCAAAATGCTAATCATGTGCTGTTGTAAAAAAGATTCCCTAAAGGGAACCCACTGAAAGTCGAGCCGTCATCTCTCTGCCGAACGGAAGTTCTGACCTGAGCTCTCACGGCCTCGCATTCACCCCATTACAGATATCATCTAGGTATATTCACCTGTAAGACTGAATATTGGGATCTGGATACGGGAGTATATACTGAGGTGGTACACGCGTAAAAGTTAAGATCTTAAAACACTAAACCCATATCCCGAATAGATTGAAAATTGTGTGAAGATTTAAGAGGATCAGTATATCGACAATCTAAGCGAACTGTTTAATGCTGGGTATGAAATCTAAGCTTAACGGTACTCGTATTTTGTCGGCAGCTGATATGATCCCCTAACACGCTCACAAAAATATTGTGTGTACAGTTTACTGCTTATCATATTCTAAAATCCAAAAAGATTTTTATTTCATCTTATTTTCGACAACAGACATTTGGAGATCAGATGATCAAAGTCTTATGTGCAGAACATGTCTGGATCATGAGGGTTGGGTAAGCAGAAGATTGAAAATGTGTTGGTAAATTGCTTGAAAGTTTAAAAGTTCATTAATTTGAACTTAAAAGTGTTTCAAAATCAGCATCTTCATAATCTGGTCAGCCAAGGTCATTAACTTGGACTTGGCAGGCTAAACAGTTCACCAAGGTTATTAACTTGGACTTGGTTAACTGAGTGTGTTGGTAAATACTCAAAAATGTGAAAAAAATTGAAAAAGTTCAAGTATAATTTCGTTTGAAACACTAATCTCGATTGAATGGTAATTTCGTTCCAAATCTAATTCCGCATGAACCGGGATTTCCGTTTGAAGTTAATTCCGCGTGAATGTCACCAAAGGTAATTCCACACGGAATTACCCTGTCTATAAATAGGATGGTAATTCCGTTTGAAACTCATTATCTCCTGATTTCGCTTCAAAGTCTCCGATTAAAGCAGTTTCAAATGAAATTCGAAAACCTCGATTTACAGCCGTTACTCTGCCAAATTTCTGTCTGATCTTTGATTTTAGTTGGCTGGTTCAACTATTATCATGGGAAAGGTAGGTAATCTGTGATGAATTTAACCAAAACTGATCTAATTTCGCTTGAACGATAATGAACTGTTGGTATATGTTAGATCTAGGGTTTGTATATGATGTATAATGAATGAACAACACATCACTGTACTCGGATTGTGACATAGAACATGTTTAGGGTTTCAATTTTACAGATTTAGGTGTTGTCGGCGATTCAGAGAGTTTGAACCTAGATCTAGGGGAATTTAATGGACAAAAATGCATAAAAATTACATCATGGTGCTCGGAATTCATCGAATTACAAACCCACTTCATCAATTTAATCATCAGATCATAAAATTTTGAAGTTGGTTAATTCCGTTTGAATGTTAATACCGTTTGAGTGTAATTTCGTTTGACCTGTAATATCATGTGAGTGTGATTCCGTTTCAAGGTGCTTCCGCATGAAAGTAATTCCGCTTGAAAGTGATTTAGTTTGTAAATGTAATTTCGTTTGTGGATGTAATTCCGCATGTATTTTGATTCCGTTTGAAATGAGGTTTGAATTGAAAATTTTTCTAAGTATGGATTTTGTTTGTGTGTTGTGATCTTGCAGACTTCGAACGCACTGTTTGATCCTCTGCATAACACGAGCTGTGTATATGATAAAGGACTTTCAAAGATGGCTGGATTTAAAGATATTCTGGAGTTTATGGAGAGACTGCCTATACAGAAAGCCTTAGCAGACCAAAGGTTGGTGTTCAGATCTCATATCAAGTATTTCTGGGAAAAGGCAACTTATGATGAAGCAAACATGACCATTAATTCACTTGTGAAGTTGAAGGGAAAAGACGAACCAATAACTATTACTGAACAACTTGTAAAAGAAGTGTTGAACTTTCCAGATGATGAGAACTCTCCAACAAAGTTCCCGGAAAGTATGGTTAAAGGGTGCATGTTAAGAATGGGTTACAACAGTGATCTCAACAAGGCGAATTATTTGAAGGAAAATTTTCCGAGGTTGTACAAGTTTCTGATTCCTTCTGTATTACTCGCTCTCAGTCACAGGAAAGGTGGTTACGACGTGATGAGAGACTACCAGATGAACATGGTGACAGCTTTAGTACTAAACAAGAAGTATAATTTCATGAAGATTGTGTTTCAATATTTGGTTGAGAATGCAACTTCAAAAGAGAAGACTTGGTTGTATCCACGTTTTATCCAGATGATTTTAGATCATGCTTATCCTCAGTTGGAAAGAAATGAGAATACTGATTTGTTGATACTGTATCACATAGATAATGAATCGTTGAAGCAGTTGGCAAGGTATCATCCGAATCAGCCAGAGCCATCATTTAAAGTTGAATTCTTTGGCTTCATTAAAGAAAAGACTTATCAAGATCCAGATCTAGTTAATCACCAGAACTGGAGAAATGAAGAAGAAAGGAAAGAGAAGAGTTATGCTGATGAGCTAAAAGTTCTTGAAAAGTTCAGAGAATCTCGTAGTGAATGGTTCTTGAAAGAGGAGAAAAAGAAGAAAGGCAGGAAAACAACACCAAAAGTACAAACTGAAGAAGGTTCTTCATCTCAACCTAAGAAACGTCGAAAGAAAACAGTTGAGACTCTGCATATTGATGAACCTGATGAAAAAGAACCAGAAGCAGAAGCTGAAGCTGAAGATGAAGCTGAAACTGAAGTTAATGTGGGAGTTGATGTTCGTTTATCCCCTAATTCTGAAAAGTTTTTGAAAGATCTTAATGAGTTTAATGCTGGAAAAGAAAAGGAAGCTGGTGAGAAAGAAGGTGACAATGATGATAAAAGCTCTTCAAGTTCATCTGATGAAGAAATTGATGAGACAGAGCATGAAAAGAGAATTCAAGCTGAGATTGCTCAAGAAAAGCAACTTAAAAGAAAGAGGAGAGAGGAGAATGAGGATGATGTGTATGTTCCATCACCTGAGGATGTAATAGAATCTCAAATGCCTCCTTCTTCTGGTAAAAGAAAGAAAGCAGGAGCAAGGAAAAGTGTTGTATCTCCAAGAGCAGCGAGACAAATGTTAAAGCTGACTCTTAGAGTACCTAAACGTACTCTAAAAACCAAGCAACCTACACCACCTCCATCACCACCACCTGAACCATCACCACCAATATCACCACATCAATCACCTCCAAGACAACCATCTCCTATACAATCACCACCACATCTATCTCCACCTCATCTTTCACCACCACATATTCATACTGCCACACCACCACATGTACAACAACCTTTACTTACTTCACAACAAATTTTCCAAACACCACCATCATCACAACCTTATATTCAAACCACACCCGGGTCTTCTGGATACAAAACGTTTCCAAATATTCCACCAGAAGGTATTTCTCTTGAAGAGATTGATGATTTCAATTTTGCAAGTGATGTACAAGTAAAGAATGTGGAAAAGAAAGTTGATGCAGTGTTGGTTGAAAACAAAAGATTGGCAGATCGTGAGAAGATTCTTGAAATGCGTGTCAAGAAAGTTGAGTCTGAGAACAAGTCTTTGCTGAAGAAAATAGAAGCAGATCAGACTGAAATTGATATTTGAAGGTCAGAATAGCAGAGTTGGAGGAAGAAAAGGCACGTAGAAACGAACAAAACAAGTACTTTGAATTAAAGAACAAAGAACTTGAAGCTGCCAAAGCGGTGAAAGAACATGAGTTGTATATGATGAATAAAGTGCTTGAAAATATGCTCGGGAAGTCTATAGAGCAGAGGTTTGAGGAGATAGAAGTTGAAGAGTTAAGAGCGAAACGTCAAGCTGAAATAGATGCTGAATTGAAGTATAAAGGAAATGGTGTTGAAGGTTCTAAAGTTGCAGAAAGATCAATAGTTTTATCTACTGATCCTGAGTCTCCTATTCAGAATCCGGTTCCTATATCTACTGTGTCAGCTATCTTTGAAGAAGATGTGTAACTTGAAGATATTGCTAATGATGAAGTAGATGGCGATGAGGATGATGATCAAGAGGATGACGATGAAGAGGATGATGATGAAGAGGAGGATGATGAAGAAAAAGTATTCTCTGCAAGCAGTCATAGTTCCGATGATAATGATGATGATGATGATCAGGGAGGTACAAGTGTTACTGTTACTGAAGCAACGACTAAACAGAATGTTGATGATTTAATGCATGATGATGCAAATGAAGATCATGATAGTGCTGAAAGTGAGGGGGAGCAAGTGGATGATCAAAACGTTGATAAAGTTGAAAAGTTGATTCTTCGTTTGGAGCCTGAAGTAGAGGAAGGTGAGTACAGGCATACGTATACAATGGCTGACATTAAAGAGATGAAACGTATGGTGGATCCAGATTTCAAGTTTGATTTTGAAGAGGAATTGAACGCTTTCGATATCAACCAACAATCTGAGTATGAATACAAGTATGTTGAAGAGGCAGATGTCTATGATAGGGCGGAGGTTTAAGATTGTACCGATGAAGAGAGTGTGAGTGAAGACACTTCAGATTTTCCAACTCTGGTTGAGTTCTTCAATCAAGAAAATAGAGATGAGCTGAGGAGAAAGGTTGCTGAATGTTTGAAGGATAAGAACTTTGACGGTACTACGAAAGATCTAGAAAAGGAAGAGAGAAATAAGTGGTTCCGTAAAGACACTGAAAGAAAGTTTAAGCGTCCTTTGATGTTCTATAAAAGAGATAGAGATGTATCATTGGGCGACATCATCAGGTGGGGTTTCTTGCCACCCGTGAATGCATACTTGATCAGAAGAGAATACAGTGTGCAATACTTTGAACGTCTTTATGATATTATGTCCCTACCCTGGTGGGACGTAGAAGAGGTGTCAAAGGTTAGAACATTGAGCTATCAAATCAGAAAGCACGATGTGCCTATGTGGGGATTGATCAAGTATGAATCTCTGAAAAACTTCAAGCATTGGAAGCCACATTATCCAAAGAAAGTGAGAAGAGTTAATCCTGAAACTGGTAATGAAGAGACGATATTGCATGTGAAGAAGCCTAGAGTGATCAAGAATATCCCTGTGCCGAAAATGGAACAAGAGTTTTACAAAGGTTTTGTATGCTGGGTGTACAGCTGTATATCGACTGAAGCTGTGATAACGTACAGGGTAGAGAATGAAATCAGAGAAATCTTTGTGTATGATCCTCTATGGCTAGTGAATTGTTCTGCTAAAGACATTGAGTGTTTGTTTGTGAACAAGATATGGTTTAAAGCTGAAGACAGGGAACAAGCGATGCAATTCCAGAAAGTTGTATCCATTTGCTTTCAAAAGGGTATAAATGCTGACAATAAATGGAATTCTAAGTGGCGAAAGCTTGAAGAAGAGGAAAAGTTGAAGAGAGAGAAAGAACGGAAGGCACAAGAAGACAAAGACAATATGCTGAGACATACTCTAAACCAGAGAATGGCAGCTAAAGAAAAGCAAGCAGTGGAAGCGAACGAGAAGCTTAGGAAGATGTTGGCACGAAAGCCTAAGCAGAGGGAAGAAACTTTTAAGTCGCTATGAATCAAAGAGTTAAAGACCAGACTAAAGACTCCGACTATATCCAAGGGGGAGTTTGTTGGTGCATGATGTCTATAACCTACGTCTTGTGTCTAGGTCATAATGTATAGGGGTCTAAGTGTCAAAATTGTATAGTTTAGGGTTGTTTATGTAATTTCGCATGAATGATGTATGACCTAATTCCGCACAGAATTACTTAAGGTAATTCCGCATGAACTGACATGTTATAGTTTCGTGCGGAATTAGGGCTCTATATATATGTGTGTTGTCTTTCTCATTTGGTACGGAATTACGATCAGTGTCACGAAGTGCTGCCGAATTCCTGCCGTGTAATCAAGTTCAATTTTATTGAGAAGCAAGTATTAAAGTGATATCTCTGTTTTCTACTCCATTCTTACTGATTCAAAGCTGTTTGTTTGATTCCGCCACTCAAACAGTGGTGTATTGACTTTAATTGACTCACTTGATCGTCAAAACGATCCTAAGGTGAAAGGAAAAGCATTAAAACACAACCACTCGTTGGAATCCATATCTGATCGGATTTCCCAATCAAATGGCCGGAACACCGTCCCTTTCGGGAAAATGCCGGAGGTTTTGAGGGCCGACAAGCGGGCGCTGTCGAAAGAGCATATTTCCTTCTCCGGATCTTGGAGAATATTCTGGTGAATGAACGTGGGAGCAGAGTCGCCGGAGCTAGATCTTGTCTGTCTCGCCAAAATCACCGGAATATTGAACAGTATGGAGGAGAAAGATGGAAGTGAGAGAGAGATATTTACCTTTTTTCCCTTTGGTGAAGGTTAAATGATGATGAGGATGAGAAGTTATAGGGGTGAAATGAGTAAATGTAGGCTGCGTGGTTACAACCAGTCCCATCAAAGTCTTATCACTTAATTACCTCGTTACTCGTGAAAAATGTAACCGTTAGCGTCAGGATACCTAACGGTAACATTTTTGGGGACAATTGTTACGGGTGAAATTCTGAGCCTATATCTTAGTTAATATTTTGAGCTATATCCTGACTATATGATGTCTGTTCATACCCCGGGTTACACATTCAGGATATTGGTAACATCCTGAATGGTATCCTGAGGATCACTAACGAATTGTGTGCAGGAATATGAGTTCAAGGTCGCAACGTTCATGAGGACTCTCTCTCCGGAAGACTTGGTCTAAGTAGTTCGAAGAAAGACGTTGAAGCCGCTTTACTCGGTCTACAACGTTCACAATGGAATATTCGGGAGCATCCCTTATTTATAGGAGTTCTTGTTTGTACTTTGTAACTATAAATAGATGGATAACTCGGATCAAATAGGACACAACACGAACACTCACTGCTCTCATACTTCTCTTTCTCCCAACTTTCACTTTCACAACAAACATTGTAACACCTAGTGATCCGATCAATATCCTGCACTGTATCCTGACGTTAAAGCAATAAGAAGAACAAGGGAGCTGCGATTGTCAGCTCCCGTGGTTTTGTGCCGGCGATCTAAATTGATCAAGGGCTTTCCTCGTACATCATGTGTCACCTTTTACCTTTTTTGCTCATTGTTTGATCGTAGATACAGCTTAATATCCTGAGCCGTATCCTGAAATTGTTTTCGCAAACCACTTGATTAACACATTTTTGAACACATTCTCTTAGCACACTACCTCACTTAACTAATTTGATCACTTAATTGCTTCGGTAATTTTTGACCAAAACACTTAGTAGGCCGTTATCACTTTATTTAAAGTACCAAACCTTCTTGTCCCTCTCAATAAACAATTTTGTTAATGTGTGATTTTTACTATCCTTAAAACTTCCTACGCAAGCTACCTCACTTTTATTGATTCCAATCCATTTTATATATAAAGATCCCTTTACAAACCTATTTTTTCCGTTCTTCAAAGTTCGCACTTTTCAAAATATTTTAAAATTTCCAAATCACAATTTTAAATAATCATCTTTTGCCAAACTCTTCTAGGTCTTCCTTTGTGATAAATTTCGGGACGAAATTTCCTAAAGGAGGGGAGACTGTAACGCCCTGCGTTTTCATACTTTCTATATTTAAAAACCGTTGTTCATATTCCTATTTTTGGAAAACTTTGTATTCTCGTATTCGTTATAATCGTCGAAAAATCTTTATCATTAATTTCAGTCGTTATAAAAATGGTTATTCATTCATGGTTTAATTTATTTAAATAAATTAATTTTACTATTTAAAAGTTTATTTTTATAACAATCTAGTTAGTTTCGTTAGATTTTGAAGTTAGAAAATAACCTAGTTAGTAAAACAAGTTAAATTACTTTAGCAATTACTTAAATAAACTAATTAGTTAAAAGAATATATAACTTACTTAGTTTAAAAGTTAGTTTCCTTTTTTAAAAACTATATAACTTGGTTAGTTAGTTAAACCACAGGGACCGTTAGTGCATATTCACCAAACTAAACTTCAGAGACTGATTCTGCAATAACTGTAACTGTTAAAGAAACCAAAACAATAAAAAAGGGGATGTCAGGACTCGAACCCAGGTCACCCATCTTCAAGCTTTTTAGTGAACAAACCCAGTACTTAAAAAATATATGCACTCGTTTAAAATGGCTGATCAGCGTGACCAGACCCATTTCAGCGTGTTTTAGCGTGAATTTTGAGTTTGTTTTGATTTTAAACTTGTTTTTAACATTAATTATAAAACCACAACATACCATAACCCTTCCTATAAATACAAGCCCTTCCCCAAGCTCATTTCACTTTGCAAACACAAATCGAATCACTCTAAATCACTCTCAAATCGCCATAAACAAGCTGCCAAGATAGAAGTTCGAGCAGATTTGCTACCCTTCACTAAAGTGAGCATAACTCACTCGTTTCTTATCCGTTTTAGCTCATTCTTTTTCTAGAACGCTTGGCTTGACCTTAGCTTTGATTCCACGGGTATTTCACAGTGAATAAGTCCCTGGAACTCCGGCAAATAGGCTCCAAAGTTCACTGTTCGTTTTGTTTTGAATCAAACCTTGTTTATACTTGTGCAAACTTGAGTTTAACTCACACAATCCCACGTCCTTATGCTTATAACCACTTCTATGGTTAGTTAAGCTTAAAAACGGGGCTGAGACATACAAAATCAGAGGTTAATCCTCAAATATTTTCTGTTTTATTTAGGGTTTTTAACCCACAAGTAATGTTCAAGCTTCAAGCTTGATGAAGGTGTGATTATGGACCAACTTGGGATGTCTAACATAGAATCCCCACATTACTTGATGATTTGTCATAGTATAGTTGTTTCTTATTCTTGTATTGATATTAGTTCATGACCCTCCTTGTATGTTTTTACATCAAGTGTAGTGGTGAACCATAAGAGGTACCTAAATGGAAGCTTGTTCTTCATACCTTCTATATGAATTCTATGACACAATAGAGGTACCTAAATGAAGATTTATCTTCTACCTCATGCTTGACTAATGGACTAAATAATACATATAATACTTATACATATATATACTATTCGAACCCTTGATGGTGGACTTGTGTTCATTCGTCATGAAACATCTTCTAAGACATAAGACTTGTTACGATTCTAATGAGTATATTACTCATGAACACATTAACCCTTGATGTTTCATAGTGTCAAGAACAAGTACATGGTGTTAAAGGATGATTACTTTCGAATACCTATATTCTTGTGTTTTAACTTCCTAAATCCCTACACAAACACATTCAAGCTCCTAACCTCATCAACTTCGTCACATTGGATAATCAGAAAGCATATGCAAATTTTGTGAGTATACTCGCAACCCCCTTTTTATGTTTACCATTTTTTGGGGTGTAACATGTTACATTATTAAAAACACACTTAAACTTATTATTTATGCAATGCACAAAAAAAAAATCATGAATACTATGTTTTGATACTTGATGCTTATGTGGACCATACTTATGTGATATGTTTTAGTCTTTAGCTTTCACGAGCCTCTATTTGACATGTATAGCGCTATAGGAGTAACGCACCACCCCCCTTAAACTTGTGGTCATGTCGAATTAACTAAACTTTCTTGCGTAAACAGAGGATTGGCTAGAAATATTGCATGCCATGTTAGGTTGATCTTGTATAAACTAAGTTGCCATGTGGATTCGTTTTAAACTTTTATACTTATACATATTCCCAAACTTGTATACTCTCCTTTGCTTTTGCATTGAATTGTATTTTAAACATGTTACAGGTTGAGGATTGATGATGCTATGAAAATGGACTAGCAAAGATGCATAGATACTCACTTAGACATCTTAGGTCAAATACGTTGTATAAATTTCATATTTGATGTTGTATTGTTTTCTTGTATTTTTATTGTATTGTACCATTTATTTATGAATGAAATCAATTTATCTTTAATTCTATTGTCACAATTAGCGTTATGTGTGATGAGCAATCTTTCTTCGTCTCACTCCGATGTTTCCGCCATCGGTTGGGGTGTGACAAATACCGCCACCTATCCTTAGGTGATAACCACAACGAGAACAAAAATTGCAAATCCGCTTCGAAAATTAATCATCTATTCTTGGATGATTGATTATAAGGTTTTGAACTCTCTTAATTTTCAAAATCTCATCAAAGTTTGGGTCTAAATAATGTGAACACGTGCAAACTGGAAGAGTGAATGCCTGTACCCTGAGTTTTCTGTCTAAGGCTAGAGTGTTCGAACAAATCCGCAGTATCGGACCAGTCACTCTTACCTGGGAACTCTTGGGGTGAGTGTTCACTTATAGGCGAGCATGTCTTCGGTGATACATTATATTGACCCATTTACTTTGATTAGTCACTGCGTGTCGTTTGTTTGTTCGAGGTAATGAGCAAATGATCGCATTCCTTGTGTTTTGTCGATGTTTTCAATACCTCTTTTGTTTTTCCAATTGTCGACCTCACTCGTTCACATGTTTCCTTATTCTTTTTAGACAATGCCTCCTCGACGTGATGCTCAACCTTTTACTGCTGAAGAAGTCACAGCCCTTGTTGCTCAGCAAATGGCTGAAGTACTTCCTGGCGTAGTAACCAGATCCATGAGTTATACAACAATAATAACAACAATAATGCACAATGTAGTTTCAAGAATTTCAATTCTGCTAAGCCATTGAAGTTTTCTGGGTCGCAAGGAGCAACTGCGCTCCTACAGTGGTTCGAAAGTTTGGAAAGCACATTCAGACATGTACAATGTCCGAATGAGCGTAAGGTTGAGTTTGCATCTAGTGTGTTCGAGAAGCGTGCTCTTACATGGTGGAACGGAGTGATGCGTGATAGGGGTGCCGATGTAGCGATGGCACAAACTTGGGAAGAGCTCCGAGCTCTCATGATGAGAGAGTTCTGTCCCCGTCATGAGATTCGAGCTTTAGAACAAGAATTCGATGATTTGAAACAAGAAGGGGGAGAACACCGTGCTTATACGGATCGATATGAGGAGCTCAATTTGTTGTGTCCTACGATGGTTACCCCGTTAGAAAAGGCAATAGAGAGGTATATCGATGGTTTACCCGATTCTGTGCAAGATATAGTGACTGGTAGTAATCCTACCACTGTTTGTCAAGTGATTGAATTGGCTGCTACTCTGACCGAGTCTTAGGTCAGAAAAGGGAAACTAACCCGTAAGGGTGATAAGAAGAAGACAGCTGATTCTGCACAAGACAAGGGTAAGGGTAAGGGTAAGGGTAAGAAGCAGGGTGAGTCTTCTAAAAAGTCAAGGAAGCGCAAGGCTTCCCAGAACTTTGCTGTCACCAACCAGAACCCACCAGCCCCACCTCCTGCGAAGAAGCAATATGCTGGTACCGCACCTTACTGTGCTCAATGTAATGGTCACCATGTTGCCCAACAGGCTTGCAAACAGTGTGCTACATGTGGTAGACTTGGGCATCTGGCCAACATCTGTCATTTTGGCCAAAATCAGGTTGCTCAGGTTCCAGCACAAGTTCAGGGGAATGCTGCGAGATTCCCACCTGGTTCGTGTTTTAATTGCGGAGAAATGGGTCATTTCCGCAACAACTGTCCGAGGTTGGTGAATGCGAATGCGAATGTCAACCCGAATGCCAACGCGAACGCGAATGTGAATCCTGCTCGTGGATGAGCATTCAATCTGAGCGCAAATGAGGCGAGGGCGGACAACGAGGTTGTTAACGGGACGTTCCTTGTTAACAATCAACTTGCATCTGTTCTTTTCGATTCTGCTGTCGATAGGACTTTTGTTTCGTTATCTTTTGAGCCTTTACTTGCGATACCTAGAACTAAACTGAGGAAACCCTTATCTATCGAAGTTGCGACTGGTAAACCTCTCGTACTCGATTATGTTATTCGTGGTTGTCAATTAAACCTTGATAACCATCTTTTTCCTATTGACCTCATGCCGATGCAACTTGGGAGTTTCGACATTATCGTTGGGATGGATTGGTTAACCAA
This sequence comes from Helianthus annuus, assembly GCF_002127325.2. Classification (NCBI taxonomy): domain Eukaryota; kingdom Viridiplantae; phylum Streptophyta; class Magnoliopsida; order Asterales; family Asteraceae; genus Helianthus; species Helianthus annuus. The sequence continues at coordinate 82,004,355 of NC_035435.2, forward strand.
ACATCATGCCAAAGTTGTTTGTTTCGACAAGATTGTTCGTATTCCTCTTTCGTCTGGCGATGTCCTAGAGGTTCGTGTGTCACACCCCGATTTCCACGTGTCTCACCGGTGGGCCCGGTGGGGGATTACCGTGACGATGTTGGCAACAATATAGTCAAACCACACAATTATATAATGCACAGCGGAAGCATAAGATAAATATATAAACTCAACCTCTGGTTGTAATATCAAATGTATTACAGAAGTTGAATATATCCACAGCGGATCAAAATAATAAAATGTTGTTCATTCAGATACGGCATCGAGTTTGCGAGACTATTCATGATGCTTAGGCAGCTAATACCAGCCAATTTCGTACAGTACCTGCACTTAATCTTTTTGGGGAAAAATACGTCAGTTTACACTGGTAAATACATTCAACTGACACATTTGAAAATGTTTATTGAAATTGATTTGAATGCACAAGGCACAAACTCTTTTATAACTTGGGAAAATTATAATAAAATCTTGTGAACGTTTTACATGTTCTTTTATGCGTTCAGTAGCCCGGGTCGTGCCGGGTTAAAGATTTATAGACACACCACGTTTGCATAAAACCGTAGTATAAAAACCAACGGCTACGTCTTTTAATTTAATGTCGACACTTTATACCGGGTGTACGCCTACACCGGGATGTCGATGGTCGTGGCCATTTCGTAAAATGATGCCAAGGATATCCGGGACAACGGTCATTAAACCCCCCCAAAGGCTTATAAGCAACAAAACTGTTTAAATGAGCCGATCATATTATTTAATTAACCACCTAAGCGATGGAAGAATATAATGCTCAATCAAGCGGTATTAATATACCGTAACCCAAGCCCATATAGGGGAAATAAGTTAAAGTATTTACCTTTGCAAGTATATTTCCTTATTTTGGATTAAATCACCGATAGCTTTTACTGGGGCTCCTTAATCTGGAACGAAGGTTTTAATTAACCTCTTAGAATCCTAACGGGTCGTTATAATGGCCGTAGCCTAGACCGGTTGGTTCCGATATATATAGATAGGGTTTAATCGCGTGAAAGGCGAAAACCGAGAATGGAGTGTGATTCTGTCCCAACAAGTTCAGAGACTTGTTTTATATGGGTTAATGGTTCACACTCTGGATTTTGGGGTTCAAATGATATTATTTGACCCGTATCGGCTAATTTATGAAAACTAGTTTCATAAGCCGAACCGTGCGCGCAAAAGGCGAAATGGTTAACCATGAGAGTCGTACGCTTATTTCCTAAGTCAATATGCCTTAAATGGGTTGTGGTATCAGTAGGATACCTTTTGTGATGCCCGTAACGAGTTTAAGTTTATATTATGCCCCGTAGGGGCTTTTCGGTCATTTTAAAGACTTTAAAAAGGGCTTTTCGAGTTCTACAGGAAATCTGAGTTTCCCGAACAGCTTATAAAGCTTAAAATACTTTATTTATTATTTAAAACCAGTAGCAACTGGAATCGGGTCAAAAGATCTTGTAGAACTCATGTTTTGGCCAAAAAGGGCATATTCGGTATTTACCGAACCGTAGCCATAACCGCAGGTTATGAGCGAGGTAAAAATTATTAAAAATCTTTAAAATTCCCAAAATATTATTTTAACACAGTGGGTAAAAGTTTTGGTGACGAAATCTTGGTTTAGATAGGTGTTATGCTAATTGCGCCGTTAATTACTAAAGTTTACTTTAAATGCGCCTTTTAGCATAACTCTCATTCTAGACCTCGGATTGACGTGAAACTTTACGGACATGCTTATAATTTAATAAGCAAGGTTCTGGTCCGTTCACGTGTCCGAAATACTCGTTTTAATTTCAAAAGGCCGTTACGGTCAACTTTTAGGCGAATGACGGAAATGCGCAAAAGACTCGGATAACTCATGAACCGATCTCAGAGGTTTATACCAACATGTGACCTGGTCCTAAGAGAGTCCTAAGGTATATTTATACCTCACTAAAATGGGTCAGAACTGAAGTCAAAGCAAAAGTCAAACTTTTGCGACATTCGGCTCCGAACCGGTTCAATATAGCAAATGATCGATTCAAACGAGCGCAAACAAGTTTATATACTTAATATCATATTTTATAAGTGTCAAAACAGGTTTCATAACATATATATTACAGATTATGCATAAATCGCTAAAATAGCTTTCTGTTGACTTTTTAACCGCACGTTTGACTCGATATTTGACATAGTTAGAGTGGTGATCAGGGGGAACCTTTTTAGAGGTTTATTACCCACATAAATACCAACTCATAACCACTTTTGATTCGTCATAAGACTGAACCATTTGCAAGATATTGTAATGACAACCGTTAGTTACGACGGTTGTGTTTATAGGCTAAAACTATGGAAATGTATGACCAAAATGGTTGTGAACGACTTACAGAAGTGTGTTCTTGCTTATAGAGCAGAGAAAAGGACTTGAGAGCTCTTGCAATGACCAGAGATGTGTGTTTTTGGTGTTGTGAATGTTATGTGCATAATGTGGCTATTTATAGCCAATGCCAAGCATCTATGATCATTACAAACACTCACAACAGTCCAGAGATGATGGGTAGGTGTCCCTGAGGGCTATGGGTCGAGTAGGGGGCGCCCATGCTCCATTAATTATGTGTATGATCGTTCACAAGCTCCAAAAGGCAAGAAACTACAACTTTCTGCATCTGGGCACTTCACGCGACCCGCATGGGAGTTCCCATGCACTTTTACGCGGGTCGCCTGAGTTTAAGAAATCAGACGCGTAATTGAGGTGGCTCGCGGCCCGCCTCAACTTAAGCTTAAACTTCACGCGGGTCGCGAGAGGTTTGTTTTTCAGATTTTTAAAATCTTTTGTCATGATTATCAGAATCCGGTAATTAATAACGAAATCTTTCGTAATGATTTACCTGACCTTTCGAGTTTGAAGGGGTAACTTTGCGGTTTGGCCCTTGGTTATTTACCGATAGGGGCCTCGTGTTATTTACCCGCATTATTAAGTCCCCGGTTAGTTTATTAATTATTCAGAAAGCCTTAACTTTCATTATTGACGCTTTTAACCCTTCTCGTACGAATTCGAGTATAACTCTCTCGTTTTAAGACGGAACTTCGCGGAATTTATATAGTATATTCAAGTGAGTGTATAATACTGTTACGGAGTCTTGGGAACGTTAAAGGGTCACTCAGAGGTAATATTAAACATGTTGACATAGTTAACCCCTGTAGCTCGTAATCTCTCACTTTCTTCCGCGTTTCGCTTCCGCACGATCTATGATTTATTCGTTTGAAGGTTCAAGCATTATTTAGGGTTACTATACAGTATATTTACCCTTGTTGACATTTATAACCCTCGAATTTATATACTTTCAAGGTTTGTCAAAATTGGTCCTTTATTTAATATCAATGCCACGTGTATACAAATGACACGTGTTAACACATTATTGGACACAAAAATTCGAGGTGTTACATCCTCACCCCCTTAAAATAAATCTCGACCCGAGATTTACTCAAATAAATAGGGGTACTTTTCTTTCATTGTAGCTTCGACTTCCCACGTATATTCAGGACCTCTACGAGCATCCCATTTGACTTTTACAATCGGTACGTGCTTTCTGCGAAGCTTCTTCACCTGTCGATCTTCAATCGACAAAGGTTTTTCTATAAATTTTAAGCTCTCATCTATATGCACATCTGTGTGTGGAATCACCAAGGATTCATCGGCGAAGCACTTTTTGAGATTGCAGATGTGGAACACATTGTGAATTCCATTGAGCTCTACAGGCAAGTTCAACTTATAGGCAACTGATCCGACCCGTTCAATGACCTCAAAAGGTCCTATGTATCTCGGACTCAGTTTGCCTTTCTTGCCGAAACGCATCACCCCCTTCCAGGGTGATACCTTAAGCAACACTTTTTCACCTACTTCGAAGTGAAGATCCTTACGTTTTGGATCAGCGTAGCTTTTCTGCCTATCGCGGGCAGCCTTGAGACGTTCCCGGATCTGGACAATCTTGTCCGTTGTCTGGAAAACAATCTCTGGTCCTGATAATTGGACCTCTCCTACTTCCGCCCAACAAACAGGCGATCTACATTTTCTACCGTATAATGCCTCGAAAGGCGCAGCCTTTATGCTGGTGTGGTAGCTATTATTGTAGGAGAATTCGATCAGGGGTAGGTTCTTATCCCAGTTACCACCTAAATCGATCGCACATGCACGAAGCATGTCTTCTAGCGTTTGGATAGTACGCTCACTTTGACCGTCCGTCTGTGGATGGTAAGCCGTACTAAAGTTTAGACGCGTGCCCAAAGATTGCTGGAAACTTTTCCAGAAGTGTGATGTGTATCTAGTATCCCTGTCGGAGATAATAGACACAGGTATGCCGTGTAAGGCTACAATCTTATCAACATAAAGTTGGGCTAACATATCGGAGCTATATGTCTCCTTGATGGGTAGAAAATGAGATGATTTAGTCAGCCTATCGACTATGACCCATATTGTATCGTTTCCTTTCCTGGTTTTGGGTAACTTGGTTATGAAGTCCATAGTTACGCATTCCCACTTCCACTCCGGAAGTTCAGGCTGTTGTAGCAAGCCAGACGGCTTTTGGTGCTCGGCTTTGACTTAAGCACAAGTCAAGCACTTTGCTACATGGGCGGCTACAGACTTTTTCAAGCCTATCCACCAATAATTTGCCTTTAAGTCTTGGTACATCTTGTCAGCACCAGGATGGACCGAGTATTTGGAACTATGGGCTTCCTGGAGGATAACATCTCGTAGTCCTCCATAAATCGGAACCCATATACGTCCGTTCAATCTAAGGATTCCATCCTTGCTAAGAGTCAACTGCTCCTCAGTTACTCCCAGCTTTTCATTAGGGTAATTAGCTTCCAACACAGCCTCTCGCTGTGCAGCTAGAATCCTTTCAATTAAATTGTTCTTGACCTCAATGCTCTTGGCATTGATTCGAATAGGTTTTACCCTTTCTTTTCTGCTCAAGGCATCGGCGACTACATTCGCCTTGCCGGGATGGTACCTGATCTCGCAATCATAGTCATTCAGGGTCTCCATCCAACGGCGCTGTCTCATGTTCAACTCTTTCTAGTTGAACAGGTGCTGGAGGCTTTTGTGATCAGAATAAATCACAAATTTAATACCATAAAGGTAATGTCTCCACAACTTTAGTGCAAATACAACGGCACCCAACTCCAAATCATGGGTGGTGTAATTCTTTTCATGCACCTTTAATTGCCATGAAGCATAGGCAATCACCTTGCTCTTCTGCATAAGAACACACCCCATGCCCGTGTGTGATGCATCGCAGTAAACTACGAATTCATCTGTACCTTCCGGTAGTGTCAACACAGGTGCGTTGCTTAGCTTTTGCTTCAGTATTTCGAAGGACTCTTGCTGCTTTGGGCCCCAAATGTACTTTTCTTTCTTCTTGGTCAAGGAAGTTAAGGGCGCAGCAATCCTCGAAAAATTTTCAATAAATCTCCTGTAGTATCCTGCTAACCCCAGGAAACTACGGATTTCGGTAGGCGTCTTTGGCTCTTGCCAGTTCATGACTGCCTCTACCTTAGCGGGATCCACTTGGATACCACGCTCGCTCACAACGTGACCTAAAAATTGAACCTCTCGTAGCCAAAATTCACATTTCGAGAATTTGGCGTAGAGTTTCTCACGCTGTAGTAATTCAAGAATGCAACGGAGGTGCTTCTCGTGGTCTGCTTGGTTCTTGGAATATATAAGGATATCGTCGATGAAGACTATGACAAATTTGTCCAAATACGGTTTGCAGACGCGATTCATGAGATCCATGAACGCAGCCGGTGCATTTGTGAGCCCAAAAGGCATCACTAGGAACTCGTAATGACCATAGCGAGTCCTAAATGCAGTCTTGTGTACATCTTCATCTCTGACCCTTAGTTGATGATAGCCCGACCTCAAGTCGATCTTCGAGAAATAGCTTGCTCCTTGCAGCTGGTCGAACAGATCATCGATCCTTGGTAAAGGATATCTATTCTTTATGGTAACTTTATTCAGCTCTCGGTAGTCGATGCACAACCGCATCGATCCGTCCTTCTTCTTTACAAACAGGACAGGAGCTCCCCAGGGAGATGAACTAGGTCTGATAAAACCTTTCGCCAGCAGCTCATCCAACTGGGTCCTCAGTTCTTTCATTTCCGTTGGAGCTAGCCTGTAAGGCGCTCTTGCTATCGGAGCTGCTCCAGGAATGATGTCTATTCTGAACTCCACTTGTCTATCTGGTGGCAAACCAGGTAGTTCTTCAGGAAAAACTTCGGGATATTCAGAAATGACAGGAAGATCCTCGATCTTCGGCTTCGGTTCTTCCATTATCACCTGAGCCATGTAAATTACGCAGCCTCTGTTCAAACATCTAGAAGCTTTCAGCATAGATACGTCTTCGGGCAACCCGTACTGCGTATCTCCTCGAATAGCAAGAGATTCACCACTCGGAGTCTTTAAAACTATCTGCCTCTTGCCGCAAATGATTTGGGCCTGATTACGAGATAACCAGTCCATGCCTAGCACAATGTCAAAACCCGCTAATTTGAAGGGAAGTAGAGATAAAAGGAAAGAATGGTTCCTAATGGACATTTCACATCCTTCTAAAACAGTTGAGACGGTTTCTATCGTGCCGTCTGCTAACTCTACTTCGTATTTCGCATCAAGGGTTTTGATAGGCATATTTAGTAGTTGGCAAAATTTCTGGTCTACAAAGGATTTATCAGCGCCAGAATCGAATAGTACTCTTGGAAATATATTATTTACGAGGAAAGTACCTGTAAGCACATTGTCGTTCTGGACCGCTTCCTTTGCATCCATGCGAAAAACTCTCGCATTCGACTTCTTCGTCTCTTCCGCCTTCTTGGCATACTTTGGGCAGTTACTCTTGATATGCCCCTTTTCATTACAACCATAGCAGGTTGCATCCTTGATCTTCTTGCACTCCACAGTCTTATGATCCTTGGACTTGCATAGTCCACAGGAAGGAGTCTTTGATTGCGACTGTGAGTTTGATGCAAATCTGCATTTCCCAGAGTGGGGTTTCTTGCAGATCTTGCAGTTGGGCCTGTCACCAGCTTGCCCATCCTTCTTCGCCTCCGACCCTCTTTTGCCTTCACCGTTTCCACGGTGCTTCTTCCCTGATCTTCGTGAGGTATCCTCCTCACGTTTTCTCTTCTCAGCCTCCTTGTTCCTTAGTGTCCTCAGATGGACAGCGTCTAAAGTTAGAGACAAGGAGAGGTTAGTAACTGACCTGAAGGTCGTCGGCCGAGAAGCCTTTACGCTAGCCTTTATTGCAGGCTCTAATCCCCCAATGAAACGGGCGATTCTTCTGGGTTCTGGTGTCACCAGGTATGGAACTAGACGAGACAATGTATTGAAACTCGTCAAATACGCCTGGCAGTCCAGGTTCGTCATCACCAGTGAGACAAAATCAGCCTCTATCTTCTCAACCTCGTGCTGAGGGCAGTAGTTTTCTTTAATGAGAGCAATGAATTCCTCCCATGTCATCTTGTACAAAGCAGACTTACCAGATGCCTGGACCAACGCCCTCCACTATGCCAGGGCCTCGCCCTTAAAAGACTGGGACACATACTTCACCACATCCCTCGCTGCACACCCGCTGATGTCCACAATAGTGTCCATCTCGTCTAGCCAGGTGATACAATCAACAACACCTTTTTCCCCTGTAAACTCCCGGGGCTTACATGATACAAAGTATTTGTAGGTGCAACCCTTAGCATTGGATGCATCAGTATATTCTCTATCGCGATGAACGCTGTGCTCAGTGGACGAGTGTTTGTCGTCATCTTTCTTGGGTTCAGAGGGTGGTTTGGAGTGTGTCTTTGGTTTAGAGGGTGGTTTTGACACGGTTCTGCCTTGGGACTCAGTATATTGACGATCAAGAGCTGCCTGAACAACATTGTCAATCAGAGCCTTCAGTTGTGCGCCTGTCAAATGTACTGGCGTATTGTCGTATTCATCATCATTTGTGTGGCTGTTCTCTCCATTGGGATCCGCCATTGTAACTTGAATCTGTTACAGAAGATAACAAAATTTTATTTAGGAGATTATTATATAATTGTCTTTTATGACAATTTGTCAACCATGGTACAGAGACCATATTTGGTTAACTTATTAGATCTTTTAATATTAGGATTTGAATATATCCTATTTCAGCTATATGAATAGTATTGGCGGCGTAAAGCCTAATCACGAGGATGTTTTATAATTTTTGCCGAGATTTCAGAGAATCAAAGGCATAGAGATTTGAACCGTAGTTCTTTTATCTCTTTCTGACAGGGAGTCATAGACCACCACTGCCTTTTGTCTTTATAAGACAATTATTATGGCCCATAGGCACTACACCTCTAATGGATGTTTTAATATGGTTGGCCCGTAGGTACTACATCCCAAATGGATGTTTTTAATAAGGTTGGCCCGTAGGTTCTACATCACTAATGGATGTTTTTATAAGCTTGGCCCGTAGGCACTACATCACTAATGGATGTTTTTATAATACTGGCCCGTAGGCACTACATCACTAATGGATGTTTTAATAATACTGGCCCGTAGGCACTACATCACTAATGGATGTTCTTATAATACTGGCCCGTAGGCACTACATCACTAATGGATGTTTTAATAATACTGGCCCGTAGGCACTACATCACTAATGGATGTGTTTAATAATATTGATCACCTTCATTGGTGATTTAACCCACGATTTATAAATCATTTAGTGGGGTTTGAAATCCTTAAAGGATTATTGTATAAGAATGACGTGCGTGATTTTAACGAATCACATCTGCCATGATTGTTTAACATGCGTACAGAGGTTAACAGGGAATCAGAATCTTTTCAATTAGGTCGTACCATCTTGACTGGATCTTAAAAGACACCAAGCTAGGTTTCACCTTTTTAAGATTCTTTATCTAGGCAGATTAATATAAAAGGAATGGTCTTGATTTATTTTATACATATTAAAACAAAACTCATAACATACATTCCAAAAATCTCAAATACAATTACATATTGCCCTAAACGGGTCTTTCAAATAGTACATACCTCCTTAGAGGTATAAAATAAGTGACAAGTCCACGCAGGGACTAATACAAGATAGATGTCCATGCAAGGACTAAAGATAAGTCCACGTAGGGACTGAAATACGATAAGTTGTCCACACAGGGACTTATTTTAAAGTAGAAATTACATTCGTACAACTATTAAGGGCTAATGGTCACGTTTCTTCTTTTTGCCCTTTAGTAGGTTTGCCAAGCCTTTGAGAAATCCTCGGTGGCTTTTCTTCTCTTCCTCGAACTCTCTCTCCACACGATCTAGTCGATGGAGTATTTCTTCCTGTTCAGGAGGAGAGACACGTGGTTGTGGCGCTTGATGCGGAACTGGAGGTCTGGGAGGTATTGGATACCCATGAGCTGAGTAGTCCGGTGGTCCCATGTTTCCATGTGCTCCGTCAGGGTAGCGCGCATTATATCTTGCCGACACCACATATGGGTCGCGCTCATAGCCGTAGTTGTATTGTGCTTGTGACGGTTCGAACGGGTTGTAAGCCGTTGGGCCCGTGTAAGCAGGTATGGGTTGGTCGTACCCAAATGGTGGCGAATTTTGTGCAGCTGGTGCGGAGTTCGCCTCCTGTATAGGACTTGAAGGTCCTTCTTCTTGTAGTGGCGGATAGTGGCTACTACTAGAATGTCGAGGAGTGCTGAAGTGGATACCCCCTCCTCCTCGTGTAGACATACGAGCATTTGTCCTCCTACGCCTTGGCGGATCAGGTATTACTGGTTGCGCCGGTGGCGGAGGTGGTGGCGTAACTGCCTCAAAGCGTGAATCCTCAGAGGGATCCTGTGGATGTCTCGGTTGTTGAGATGTCTGTTGAGGTGGTGTGTAGTACCACTCATGTCGGTCGAACATCGCTTGGAAACTGTCTGGTCCCTGATAGGGCGTTCCATGGAAGGATGACCCATCAGAGACTTCTATCGGATGCGTGGGCGTACCACGAGCTGGTTCAGTAGGATCCTCATCTTCCTCCATGGGATCTTCAGAAAAGTGGTCTTGTGGACCAAGCGGAACAAATCCTGAGGGTTCCTGTATGTAGTCAGCCGGATTAAACTGACTTATGTAGTATGGAGTAGGGTCATCGTAATTTCGGTGCGATACCGAACGTTGTAGAGGTATGAAGGAAGGTTGTGGGTTGTTGGGATCATTTTCTGAGTTTGGGCCAAAGGAGTGCCGGTAGGATGGCGTCGAGCTGTGTGAGGTGGAATGCCTCGCGGGTTCGTAAAGATCTCTTCGTCGTTGTGGCTCTTCGCTCCGTGTCATCGAAGGATGTCTTGTACCAGATGGTCCAGCTTCGTTATCGTGATGTGTCACGATTTCTCCTCTGCCTCTTCGTCCCCTTCCTCTTCCTCGGAATATAACAGGTGGCATTTTCCTGCTTTATAAAACTTTAAATTCCAATAATAAAAGAAAAAGACAAAAAGGAGTATTAATCCGAATTTGTCCTATGTTATTGTCTAGACTCAAGTATGTGCAATTGTGTCATTGAGATTAAACACATTAGGAAAGTGTTTAATTCACTCAATGTTGGCTCTGATACCAACCTGTCACACCCCGATTTCCACGTGTCTCACCGGTGGGCCCGGTGGGGGATTACCGTGACGATGTTGGCAACAATATAGTCAAACCACACAATTATATAATGCACAGCGGAAGCATAAGATAAATATATAAACTCAACCTCTGGTTGTAATATCAAATGTATTACAGAAGTTGAATATATCCACAGCGGATCAAAATAATAAAATGTTGTTCATTCAGATACGGCATCGAGTTTGCGAGACTATTCATGATGCTTAGGCAGCTAATACCAGCCAATTTCGTACAGTACCTGCACTTAATCTTTTTGGGGAAAAATACGTCAGTTTACACTGGTAAATACATTCAACTGACACATTTGAAAATGTTTATTGAAATTGATTTGAATGCACAAGGCACAAACTCTTTTATAACTTGGGAAAATTATAATAAAATCTTGTGAACGTTTTACATGTTCTTTTATGCGTTCAGTAGCCCGGGTCGTGCCGGGTTAAAGATTTATAGACATACCACGTTTGCGTAAAACCGTAGTATAAAAACCAACGGCTACGTCTTTTAATTTAATGTTGACACTTTATACCGGGTGTACGCCTACACCGGGATGTCGATGGTCGTGGCCATTTCGTAAAATGATGCCAAGGATATCCGGGACAACGGTCATTAAACCCCCCAAAGGCTTATAAGCAACAAAACTGTTTAAATGAGCCGATCATATTATTTAATTAACCACCTAAGCGATGGAAGAATATAATGCTCAATCAAGCGGTATTAATATACCGTAACCCAAGCCCATATAGGGGAAATAAGTTAAAGTATTTACCTTTGCAAGTATATTTCCTTATTTTGGATTAAATCACCGATAGCTTTTACTGGGGCTCCTTAATCTGGAACGAAGGTTTTAATTAACCTCTTAGAATCCTAACGGGTCGTTATAATGGCCGTAGCCTAGACCGGTTGGTTCCGATATATATAGATAGGGTTTAATCGCGTGAAAGGCGAAAACCGAGAATGGAGTGTGATTCTGTCCCAACAAGTTCAGAGACTTGTTTTATATGGGTTAATGGTTCACACTCTGGATTTTGGGGTTCAAATGATATTATTTGACCCGTATCGGCTAATTTATGAAAACTAGTTTCATAAGCCGAACCGTGCGCGCAAAAGGCGAAACGGTTAACCATGAGAGTCGTACGCTTATTTCCTAAGTCAATATGCCTTAAATGGGTTGTGGTATCAGTAGGATACCTTCCGTGATGCCCGTAACGAGTTTAAGTTTATATTATGCCCCGTAGGGGCTTTTCGGTCATTTTAAAGACTTTAAAAAGGGCTTTTCGAGTTCTACAGGAAATCTGAGTTTCCCGAACAGCTTATAAAGCTTAAAATACTTTATTTATTATTTAAAACCAGTAGCAACTGGAATCGGGTCAAAAGATCTTGTAGAACTCATGTTTTGGCCAAAAAGGGCATATTCGGTATTTACCGAACCGTAGCCATAACCGCAGGTTATGAGCGAGGTAAAAATTATTAAAAATCTTTAAAATTCCCAAAATATTATTTTAATACAGTGGGTAAAAGTTTTGGTGACGAAATCTTGGTTTAGATAGGTGTTATGCTAATTGCGCCGTTAATTACTAAAGTTTACTTTAAATGCGCCTTTTAGCATAACTCTCATTCTAGACCTCGGATTGACGTGAAACTTTACGGACATGCTTATAATTTAATAAGCAAGGTTCTGGTCCATTCACGTGTCCGAAATACTCGTTTTAATTTCAAAAGGCCGTTACGGTCAACTTTTAGGCGAATGACGGAAATGCGCAAAAGACTCGGATAACTCATGAACCGATCTCAGAGGTTTATACCAACATGTGACCTGGTCCTAAGAAAGTCCTAAGGTATATTTATACCTCACTAAAATGGGTCAGAACTGAAGTCAAAGCAAAAGTCAAACTTTTGCGACATTCGGCTCCGAACCGGTTCAATATAGCAAATGATCGATTCAAACGAGCGCAAACAAGTTTATATACTTAATATCATATTTTATAAGTGTCAAAACAGGTTTCATAACATATATATTACAGATTATGCATAAATCGCTAAAATAGCTTTCTGTTGACTTTTTAACCGCACGTTTGACTCGATATTTGACATAGTTAGAGTGGTGATCAGGGGGAACCTTTTTAGAGGTTTATTACCCACATAAATACCAACTCATAACCACTTTTGATTCGTCATAAGACTGAACCATTTGCAAGATATTGTAATGACAACCGTTAGTTACGACGGTTGTGTTTATAGGCTAAAACTATGGAAATGTATGACCAAAATGGTTGTGAACGACTTACAGAAGTGTGTTCTTGCTTATAGAGCAGAGAAAAGGACTTGAGAGCTCTTGCAATGACCAGAGATGTGTGTTTTTGGTGTTGTGAATGTTATGTGCATAATGTGGCTATTTATAGCCAATGCCAAGCATCTATGATCATTACAAACACTCACAACAGTCCAGAGATGATGGGTAGGTGTCCCTGAGGGCTATGGGTCGAGTAGGGGGCGCCCATGCTCCATTAATTATGTGTATGATCGTTCACAAGCTCCAAAAGGCAAGAAACTACAACTTTCTGCATCTGGGCACTTCACGCGACCCGCATGGGAGTTCCCATGCACTTTTACGCGGGTCGCCTGAGTTTAAGAAATCAGACGCGTAATTGAGGTGGCTCGCGGCCCGCCTCAACTTAAGCTTAAACTTCACGCGGGTCGCGAGAGGTTTGTTTTTCAGATTTTTAAAATCTTTTGTCATGATTATCAGAATCCGGTAATTAATAACGAAATCTTTCGTAATGATTTACCTGACCTTTCGAGTTTGAAGGGGTAACTTTGCGGTTTGGCCCTTGGTTATTTACCGATAGGGGCCTCGTGTTATTTACCCGCATTATTAAGTCCCCGGTTAGTTTATTAATTATTCAGAAAGCCTTAACTTTCATTATTGACGCTTTTAACCCTTCTCATACGAATTCAAGTATAACTCTCTCGTTTTTAGACGGAACTTCGCGGAATTTATATAGTATATTCTAGTGAGTGTATAATACTGTTACGGAGTCTTGGGAACGTGAAAGGGTCACTCAGAGGTAATATTAAACATGTTGACACAGTTAACCCCTGTAGCTCGTAATCTCTCACTTTCTTCCGCGTTTCGCTTCCGCACGATCTATGATTTATTCGTTTGAAGGTTCAAGCATTATTTAGGGTTACTATACAGTATATTTACCCTTGTTGACATTTATAACCCTCGAATTTATATACTTTCAAGGTTTGTCAAAATTGGTCCTTTATTTAATATCAATGCCACGTGTATACAAATGACACGTGTTAACACATTATTGGACACAAAAATTCGAGGTGTTACATCGTGGCGAGAAACCATCAGTTGGTTTGAAACTCATGTCGTGTACGAAAGCCCGAAGTTATTTACGAAAAGGATATATTGCTTTTCTGGCACATGTCACCGAGGAGAAAGGCAAGAGCAAGAGTATTCAGGATATTCCGATTGTTCGGGATTATCCAGAAGTGTTTCCTGATGAACTGCCTGGTTTGCCTCCAGTTCGTCAAGTCGAGTTTCATATTGACCTTGTACCCAATGCTAACCCGATTGCGAAAGCACCTTATCGTCTTGCACCGTCTGAGATGCAAGAGTTATCGAAACAGCTTCAAGAGTTATCTGATAAAGGATTCGTCCGTCCAAGTTATTCACCTTGGGGCGCTCCTGTCATCTTTGTGAAAAAGAAAGATGGATCTTTTCGAATGTGTATCGATTATCCTGAGCTTAATAAGCTTACCATCAAGAATCGATATCCCCTACCTCGAATTGATGATCTCTTTGATCAGCTGTAAGGTGCTACCTGTTTTTCCAAGATCGATCTACGTTCTAGGTATCATCAGCTTCGTGTATTCGAAGAAGATATTCCCAAAACTGCTTTCCGTACGAGACATGGGCATTACAAGTTCACTGTCATGCCTTTTGGTTTGACAAATTCTCCAGCTATCTTCATGGACTTAATAAATAGGGTCTGTAAACCTTATTTAGATAAGTTCATCATTGTGTTCATCGACGATATTCTCATTTATTCGAAGTCTTGAGCCGATCACGAGCAATACCTTCGTTTGACACTAGAACTCCTAAAGAAAGAACAACTTTTTGCTAAATTCACCAAGTGTGAGTTTTGGCTTAAAAAAGTTCAGTTTTTGGGTTATATAGTCAACGAGCAGGGTATTCATGTGGATCCTTGCAAAATAGCTGCTATTAAGGATTGGAATATACCAACGACACCTACAAAAATTCGTTCTTTTCTTGGTCTCGCTGGATATTATCGTCGTTTTATTTCGAACTTCTCGAAGATCGCGGTTCCACTCACCGCTTTGACTCAGAAGAATAAGCCTTTTGAGTGGGGACCCATGCAAGAAGAAACGTTCCAAATGCTAAAACAAAAGTTGTGTGATGCTCCTGTTCTATCTTTGCCCGATGGAAACGATGATTTCGTTGTCTACTGTGATGCGTCCAACTTAGGCCTTGGTTGTGTTCTTATGCAACGAGGTAAAGTTATAGCATATGCGTCTAGACAATTGAAAGTTCACGAGAAGAACTACACCACTCATGATCTTGAGTTGGGTGCTGTGGTTTTTGCTCTTAAAATCTGGAGACACTATCTTTATGGCACGAAGTGTGTGGTTTTCACAGACCACAAAAGTCTCCAGCATATTCTTAATCAAAAGGAGCTGAATATGAGGTAATGACGTTGGGTTGAACTCTTGAACGACTACGATTGCGAGATTCGATACCATCCTGGTGAGGCAAATGTCGTAGCCGATGCGCTTAGTCGAAAGGATCGAATCAAGCTTCATTCTGTTCAAACTCTATCTGATCTTCAAACCCGTGTCTCGCAAGCTCAGCAATTTTGTGTTTCACAAAATTTGATGGGTAAGGATATATGACATCAGCTTGAGCTTAAGCTCGAAGCGAAGGACGATGGCTTACTCTATTTCAAGGATCGTTTGTGTATTCCGAAACAAGACGATTTTCGCACTTTAATGATGGACGAATCTCACAAGTCTCGATATTCTATCCATCCTGGTACTGATAAAATGCACAAGGATCTTCGTACTCAGTTCTGGTGGCCTAGTATAAAGAAAGATATTGCCTTGTATGTATCGAAATGCCTAACTTGTCTCAAAGTCAAGGCTGAACATCAACGACCTTCTGTATTGCTTGTACAACCAGAAATACCGGTTTGGAAGTGGGAGAACATTGCTATGGATCTCATCACTAAATTACCGCGTACATCTAAGGGCCATGATGCTATATGGGTTATTATCGATCGATTAACGAAGTCAGCTCATTTCATTCCGATTCGCGAGGATCTATCTGCTGATAAAATTGCAAAGATTTATGTTGATGAGATTGTATCTCGACATGGTGTCCCTTTGGATATCATATCCGATCGTGATGCTCGATTTTCACCTTATTTCTGGAAGACCATGCAATCTGCTATGGGAACCCAACTAAATCTAAGCACTGCTTATCATCCCCAAACAGATGGACAATCTGAGAGGACGATTCAAACTTTGGAGGATATGCTTAGAGCATGCATGATAGACTTTGGTGGTAATTGGGATTCTTATCTTCCATTGATCGAGTTCTCTTACAACAATAGTTATCATGCTAGCATCAATATGGCACCGTTCGAAGCTCTTTATGGTCAAAAATGTCGTTCACCTGTCTGTTGGAATGAGATCAGTGAAGCTCAGCTTACTGGACCTGAGCTCATTCTGGAAACGACAGACAAAATAAAAAAAAATCGCGATAATCTTGTGACAGCTAGAAGCCGTCAAAAGAGTTATGCAGATGTGCGACGTAAGCCTTTGGAATTTCAAGTCGGAGACCATGTCCTACTCAAGGTGTCACCTTGGAAGGGAGTGGTGAGATTTGGAAAGAAAGGAAAACTTGCACCACGATATGTTGGACCATTTAAGATTGTTGAAAGAGTTGGAAAGGTTGCCTATCGACTAGAGCTACCTCCAGAGCTTGGAAATATTCATCCGACTTTTCACGTGTCCAATTTGCGAAAATCTTTAGCTGATGCTGATCTTCACATTGCTCTTGACGAGATTCAAGTTGATGAAACGACGCACTTTGTCGAGAAACCTGTGGAGATAGTGGACCGTGCAATCAAACAGTTGAAGAACAAACGGATTCGATAGGTCAAAGTTCACTGGGAATCCAAACGTGGCCCAGAGTTTACTTGGGAACGTGAGGACCAAATTAAGGCGAAATATCCGCAATTGTTCTCACAAGTTTCCTCTAGTTAAAATTTCGGGATGAAATTTCCTAAAGTAACGGAGACTGTGACAACTGTTCTCTGTAATCGATGTGCATTGTAAAACAATGTCAATTATTAATAAAACAATGTGTTTTGGTGTTATTATGTGTGTATTTGTGTTTGATGATTTTACGATTTGATTCGATTCCGATTTCAAGCTTTAAATCGCTTTCTGGAAGTTTTACACAAACTGGTGCGTAAACGCAGTCAGTTTAACGCGACAAACACTCTAGAATAGTGACATAGGCTTAACATACCTTAAATAACCTTCACATAACTTAGAAATAAGTTTTGGATGGTTTGGTGTGTCGAAAACAAGTTGTTCGATCGCAGGGACTATTTGTATCAAACTGCGAAACTATACCGATTTGTATAGTAACGAACATTCCGGAACTTGATCATAAGTTAAACATACCCTAAATATCCATTACATAGCTTAGAAATAGGTTTTGAGGAGTTCGGTATGCTAAAATAAACTTTATTGATCAATAGGGACTAAAAGCATCAAAAAGTGCATAACTTTGCATTTTCGCGCATATCTTACGTTCTAAATATATCCGGACACACAAAAATTTATATAATCATTAAATTATTTTATTTTAGTGATTGGCATGATAAAATTTTATTCGTCGCTTAATTTGGATCATTTTTGCGTTTGTTACGACTTCCGTCGTAATTAACCGAATAACGCAACCTATGACCAAACGAACCGACATCCGAGATGTTCTTGAGCATATTTTAAGTTCCCTACACTTTAACATCATTTTAGAGCTTTAAAATGGGGTTAACGGGGCTTAAACGTGTCAAAAATGCATCGAAAATCAAGTTTGGAGCTTCAGGGACTAAATCTGCCATTTGTGAAAGTTGCTGGTCTGCAAGGTCCATGCAGACCGTATGGACATATGGATGCGGTCCGTATGCAGTGCCCAGCACAGCAGAAATGCAGAAACATTGAATCTGGTCTTTTCCACTTGTTCCAATGGTTTCCAACCCCTGATTTGCATACTATGGACTGGTATTTGATGTCCCATTGTATTCTAATACCACTAGCCCACATGGATGGCCAAGATCTTTCCCTCTTTAGCAAGGAATGATCCTAACGGTTTTGCGAAAACTATATAAAGCCATGCCCTTCCTCCATTTTTCTTCACCCTTGATCTGATTTCTCTAAGTTGAAGTTGCTATACTTCATACCTGAGATTTTAAGATCAAGTTCTCCCTAGCAAGGACCCTTTGTAAGCTTCCTTCGTTCTTTTATCGCTTTTCGAGCGTGAAATTCAAACATTGTTTGACTTTCTGCTTTGACCATGAGTTGGTCAACACAAAGTTCGTTCGAACTTTGCAACGTGAGCGTAATCACGATGGTTATAGTCCCGTGTGACTATGCCTACTGATTACCACGTTGACTAGTCGTAGTGACGAGTCGTAGTTTCGGTCAAAATGCGCATTTAAGCGTATTTTGCAACTAAACTACTCTTAGGTATCAAAACACTTTGTTTGATATCAAAACCTGTTTTCTAACTTAGTTAAACATGTTTCAACATGTTTAGCTCGTCACTTTTAGATTAATGCTTGTTTAGAGTCGTAAGTCAAGCGGTCTAAACCACCGCTTAGACTTTCGAACTCGACCGTTTGGTCGATCATTAGGATCCGACCAAGCATATTTAGTGACCATAGTTGTATATGGAATAACCTTCCGAGGTTATACCTTATGGTCACCTAGTTTAATTAGTTGTATGATAGGTAGTTTATATGCCTTAGGTAAATGGCCAAAATGCCTTTTTCATGCATAATTGGATTTTAAGCATATGTAATCTAAACATTTGTTTACGCAACATAATTAAATATGTTTAGGCATATAATACTTGTCATAGGACTAGTTAGACGTCTCGAACGCGCTTTAGCGTGAACGACGAGTTAAAGTAGCGTAAACTACCTTAATGGGTCGTAACGGGTCGAAAGCACTTAGGTTAGGTTCCGATCTAGAATGTAGGATTTGTTAAACCATATCACATGAGTTCCAATACTCATTTGGTTTACAAGACCTCATTCTATCCGATCTTCCGATTTAGGTATCGAATTATTTGACTAGTGATTCGATTATTAGGTGCTGCTTGAATTTCCTTGGTTTGCCTGAGCTTGTTGAGTTCTTTAGACTGAGGATATTTACACTTCAATGTGAGTACATAGTTCCCCTATTTTACTGTTTTCGATTGTTTTAGGGTGATTCATATGTATTAAAACGATTTCGATATTTTAAAGGATGGTTTCAAAAACGATTTAAATGGTTTATATTAAACTAATAACGATTTCGATAATGTCAATGAACTTGTTGGTTGTAGTTACATAACGAATGACATTCATTAATTTTGGCCGAACCGACCAGTATTAGGTTATGGTACCATAGGATCTGACAAATCCCGTTATCAGACTACACCCATGGTTATGTGTGGGGGTTATGTAGGTAACGACCGAATATGATGATTGTTAACTTACCCTTTGGTGGTTTGTTAATGCGAGTTTCGAGATAGTCGAGTCACGAAGGTGTGAATGTTATTAGCGAGACGACCATAAGTAGTTTCACAATTAAAATGAATACGATTTTGGGACGAGTTAAACGATTTGAGACGACTTAAACGAGATAAACAATTCGTTTTGGGTTGTGATTAGATAATGGGACGGGTGTAGCATGATAAAAGCATGGTAGATACGCCGCTGGTACATCTTATATATAAGTGCTTTTATCATATCATATTCCGTAGCATTATTTAGTTCACTAGGGAAACGATTTGAAACGATGTCACACAACGAGGTTTTCGAAATGATATAAGCCATACGAGTTTTATTAACGAGTTTTTACAAGATGTTTTATGAATTGATTTACTAAAACAAATGTTTTGGGGTTAAGAATCATGGCTACGAGATTTTATAAACTATAATCAACTTGATTTGAGTTGGTTAATCATGTTGCAATACACTTTTCAAAATGAGGTTTGTATTTTGACTCTTGTAGTCTAATGAGGTACTGCAACATATAAACGAGCCATGAATCCGATACTCTCATAAAACCAATGTGCTCGCCAGCATTTCTTGCTGACTTTGTTTTTACATATGTTTCAGGTGGTGTTGCATGATGTTGATTGCTAGGAAGCGCGTTCACTTAGGATCTGGACGTGGCCTTAGTGAGTTAAAAACAATGATAGACGATACGTAACTTGTTTGTTTGGTTCAAAGACAATGTAAATTATTTAATAAATTAATAAAACGAAACTTTTGATTACCATGGTTGTGGAACAATAATTCTGTTACAACACTCTCCGACGTTTCCGCCGCGGTTTCGTTGTTTTGACGCGGTCATGGTGTGACAATTTTAACCCCTGATCACTAATTCGATACCATGTCCGACCAATCTGGAAAAGGCTATGCTTTGTAAACTAAGTTGGGGTTCTGTCTTGTGACGTATTGATAAAGTTGAATTGGGTTATTATACTAACACGCGTGCATTGTATATTTTTAATAGGAACTCAAGAAAATAATCAAAAAATATCAGCAGAAAGCCTATAGAAAAACCTAAGTTTACAATGTGAGTCATTCTCTTTTCCTCACAGTTTGTGAGTCATTATTCTTTTTATCACATTTTTGTGATACATTTATATTTAAAATGCTTTACAAAACCCTAAATGTTTATCAGTTATAATTACAGTGATTAAGTTTTTATATTCTACAATTACTATCGGTATGTGGGGTTTTGTATACATTACTTGACACTCGTTACCTTTGACAAAGAGTTAGCCAATGGTAGCATGACCACAAGCACGGGGGAAATTGTGCGCTAGTAGCAATACTGTTTGAGAAATTGGTAGATATAAACAAATGTAAAAACTCTTGATGCTGTAAAGTATAACATTATATTTTTTTGTACAAAATAGAATGTACTCGCTAGTATTTTTTGATGATAAAATATTTTAAAATTCATTTCAGGTAACTTGATGCGAAGCTATTAGAAGCCAGCTATGGAGCACTGAAGGCTTAAATGAAGTGGCTATTAGTTACCTAAATAAAAGAAGTTATATTTTCAGCAAGTTATGGTTTATCCCTATAAAGTTATGATAAACGAAATATGGGTTTATTCCCATTTGTTTAATATAAAAGTTCGGTGTTTTGCAAATTCTGAAATTATTTTCTAACTACGATCTTGATGTTTTAATTCTACTGCAAATTTAATAGACATCGATACCACCGTCTCGTGTTTCGCGGCGCCCACTCCCGTGGTGGGGTTGGGGGCTGCGACAGAAGGTGGTATCAGAGCCACTGGTTTAAGCCATTTAAGTGTTCTTTTAGTGCCAAAATTTTAACCATTTATGTTAGGAAATTTATATAACTCATGTGTTATTCTGTGTAAATAAATCTTAATATGTATATTATGATTTTATGTTATTTTTGACGATTTCGAGTTCAAGGAAGAGTGATGTTCCTATTAAGATAACACCACCAGAACATCACAAACAAGTGGGTAGGCCAAAGAAGGTTAGGAAAAGGTCAGCTGTGGAGACGGAGGATGAAAGCTCAAGCAAGAAGAAGGGCAGGTTATCAAAGAAGAATACCAAGGGTGTATGTGGAAAATGTGGGAACACTAGACACAATCAACGGACTTGCAAGGGGCAAGGTGAAAAAGGAAGGACTAGATCTGTTGGCCGAGGTTTAACTTTTGACTTTTGGTTTGTTATGGTTTGACTTAGTATTTTTTGGGACATGTATTAACTCTAGATGTTTGGAACATGTTTATGGGATATGTCTGTTATAACTTACTTATCTATGCCAATGTTGCAGTTTTTGTGCTAGATGTCTATGTTTGTTTGTCTTGTTTGTTTGCCATTTATAGCAAGTGAATGGGTCAAAACGGTTTATTTTGGTCAAATTTTATTGACCTTGTGTTTGATGTCTATGTTGTTTGTCATTTGCAGCAATTGAATGGGGCACAACAGGTTAGTTTGGTCAAATTGTATTGACCCTTGTGTTTGATGCCTATGAATGGGTCACAACATATTATGTTTAGCTTAGCATGTTTAATGTACAACAAAGACTATATTTGCCGAAGCGAAATTGCATTACATGGTTCTTTTGAAGATGTGCCAAAGCCAAAGGTATTACATTACATTCATTATATTTGTCTTTTGAAATTTGGTGATCACATATTACCACAGTTTAGTACACATCAAAACTGCATTATAGTCATCATACCAAAAAACTGCATTATAATACATAAACAACTTGCATCAAAACTGCATTATAATCATCATACCAAAAACCTGCATTACATCAAAAATACTTACATCATCACATTTTAATACATAAACTACTTGCATTAAACTACATTACATCAACACTACCACATTACATCTACACTGCTTTGCATTACATAGACAGATACACAATGAAGCAAAACCAACTTAAAAACAAAATCTTTTTCAGCTTCATTGTCTCAGATTTAAGTACTTTCCCCTTCTCTAACATGTTCCTGTTTCGTAGCAGACCTGGGATGATGTTCACACATGAACGGCAATTGGACTAATCTACCCATCCCATGAATTGGCATGTCGATCCTTGATCAGGACACCCATAAAAACGATGACCTAGGTTCCTATCTGTCCAAGAGGTGAAGATAACAGCTTCTATTCCACATTCGCATAACACCATCTTCGTTTACGAGCAGTAGATTTAAGGTCGGAACCCTAATTTTGTGTCAGTCACCGCCGTAGAGAGAGAGAGAGAGAGTTGCAGGTTGGGAGGCTTGAATAAACCCTAATGTGGGATTTGGGGGAGAAATGGGGGTTTTTAAATGGTGAGTAGTTGGGATGTTTGAATGGACATAAATGCCCTCACGTGCTATGCACGTGATGTAACTTAACCTAATTTTTTAACTGGGTTTGGGGTAAAGGACAAAAGATGTAACAGGTTTTCAAAATAAAGGACTATGGCTGTAATTATTAAAGGTAAAGGTCATCCATTGCAACTAGCTACAAACATAAAGGACGAAAAGTGTAATTTACCCTTTTATTTAATTTTTCCACACTGATATGATTAAAAATAGCTTTTCAATCATAAGTATTTTTGGGTTTTTAATATTAATCAGGCTATCACTGATGTTCATTTCGCATTTTTGTTCCTTAAGCGTTAAGTTTTATATCTTATATTTACCAACATAACTCTATATACAATTTAGACTTGCTAGAACACCAAAGAAAATTTATCCACATCAAATGATTTCAAGTGACGCTTTAATTTATATTAACATGTGTTAAACTAGTACAGTACGGACACTAAATAGCTGGATGTCACACCAAAGAGAGGAAATGTACGAGAAAATGAAAGAAGAAATAAAGGCAAAATATGGTACTTAGTTTCATTTTTTTTTTCGGTTTTTTAGCTTTCTTTTTTTAGTTTATGTAATTTTTTTAATTATGTAATCGTTTTTTATTTAAATTATGTAATCTTTTTTTTATTATTGTTAATTATTTTAAGAGTAAATTACAAGTTTTGTCCTTTATGTTAACACTATTTTTCAGGTGTTGTCCTTTGGCGCAAAAAATTGACGAGTTTTGTACTTAATGTTTCAAAATCGTGCATGTTATGTCCTTTACCTCTAACCAAGTTAGATTTTTTTAGTTAAATCTGGTCATTTGCCTTACATATGAGGGTATTCTTCATTTCAGATTCCCAGGGACTACTGACTACTGAGTAAATATATTATTACAAGGGACTATTTGTGTAAAAATAAAAAAATAAAGGATATATAAATAAATAAAACCTTTGCTCTCTTTCTCTGTAAACTCTCTCTTCTCTCTCTACCTATTTGTTCTCTCTATCAAACATATTCTAAATCTGAGGACTGAGATAATGGATGATGGATAACGGTGGCGGGTTGTAACTTGTCGGGTGCAATCTTAGAATTGAAACTGATATCGACAAAGTTGTGTATATAAACCACTCCCTATCACATGTTGGAACCTTCTACACTTACGAATTCTCATCAACTTTTCTCTATATATGCTACAACTAGAGATCAAGAGCCCTGGCTATTTCTTATTTTACTTGATTAATCGCGCAAAGGTACAATTGATTCGTGTTTTTGTTTCATCTTAATTCTCTAAGTAGAAGCCCTAAGTTACTCGTTCTCTTCAGTGTGTAACATTATCCAATTTCAGGGGGGATCGGCTTTAGTGCAGTGGTCGTAGTTGTTTGTTGTTAGTCAAAGAGGGATAGAGGGGTGGGTCGCCAAAGGCGATGGTGGCGAGTTGGTGGTGGCACATGGTGGTGGTGGATTTTTAATTTTTTGATTTTTTAATATTTTTCTGAATTTGTTGACTTTTTTTTGGATTTTTTATTTTTGGATTTTTTTAATTTTTTACTTTTTCCTTATTTTTAACATTTTTTTTTGTTTTTTTATAGGTTTTTTAAATTTTTCTCGCTTTTTCTGAATTTTTTTATTTTTTGGATTTTTTAAAATTTTTTACTTTTTCCTTATTTTTTTATTTTATCAACATTTTTTTTATTTTTTTACATTTTTTAATTTCTTTTGTTTTTTTTTTATTTTTCTGATCTTTTTTATTTTTCAGAATTTTTTGTTTGTTTTCAAATTTTTATTTGTTTTATTAATTTTTTATGTTTTATGTTTTGCTTGTCATCATCGAAAATCGAACCAATATTTACCCAAACTTATCTTACTCTTTAATAAACCCATCTTTACCTAAAACCATCCCAACCCATACCGATCCTAACTTTTTTCTTAAAAAACTCATCCTAACCCAAACCCATACCGATCCTAACATTTTTCTTAAAAAACCCATACTAACTCAAATTCATCCTTACCTATACTCATCCTAACCTAAGACCCAAACCTGCCTAACTCATCACTTTTGCCACCCCAGGAAGGCCCAATCATCCACCAAAGAGCTTTAGCCATGACACATGACACTATTGTAAAGGGTAAATAAATGATGGGCGCTTTTAACAACTGTACTTCCATGGTCAACACATGCATAAAACAAGCCTACGCTATTAATTGGTTATAACCTCTCCAAACTACTATAGATAATGCCCACGAAATTAAAATATTTAGGTTATAACCTCTCCAAACTTTCAAAATCTAATGGTAAAGCCATCAGAAGTACAAAACCTACCTCTTACTCTAAAAGATTTGGTGCAAAAAAATTTCATCTTATGTTACATTTTTACACTCTAGTAGAGTTCAACGAAAATGTCATCCTATTTTGTTATGATACAATCATACAAGAATATATTTTAAATAGATGCATAGTGAAACTTACAGCTATTCTAAGCTGCTTAACTTGGCCAGTTCTGAAGTTGCATAAATTTTAGGTTTCATCAACAATCCAACAAGCTAATTTATGGGTAAACTATTGAATGGGGAAAATATAGATCGAATTAGTTATTTGTAAATGGGTTTTGACTTTTCATATACAAACTGTACAATTGACCAATAGTGAAAAGGGTATTCTGTACAATTGACCAATAGTGAAAAGGGTATTTTAGGCATTTAGTCATCTAATTAAGCATATATACAAACACTATACTATATTTTTTTTCCATAGTAGGGTGAAGTAGCCACTGTGGGATAGCCAACTTGATAGAGGCACATGTCTCTTTAAAGGGGAGAATTATTGGTGTAAATAAGTAACATTTGTTGTTAAAAAAAGTAGGGTGAAGCAAGCTTGTATATATATTTTTTTAGATAGTAAGGTGAAGCAAGCGTGTATTGTGCTTTGACCAGTCTTTGGTCAACACGAAATTCGTGCTTTTATGCGTTTTTAAGCACGTTGTAAGTTTCTTTCATGCTTTTATGCGTTTTTAAGCACGAAAGTCAAACTGTCTGCTTTGACCAGTCTTTGGTCAAGACGAAGTTCGTTTAAACTTCGCAACGTGAGCGTAATCACGATGGTTATAGTCCCTTGTGACTATACCTACTGATTACCACGTTGATTAGGTGTAGTGACGAGTCATAGTTTCAGTCAAAATGCGTATTCATGCGTATTTTGCAACCAAACTATTCTTGGGTATCAAAACCTTTTGTTTTGATATCAAACTTGTTTTCTAACTTCGTTAAACATGTTTTAACATGTTTAACTCGTCACTTTAAGTTTAGTACTTATATAGGGTCGTAAGATAAGTGGTCTAAACAACCGCTTAGACTTTCGAACCCGACCCGTCTGGTCGATCATTAGGATCCGACCAAGAATTTATTGTGACCATGGTTGTATAGGGAATAACCTTCCAGGGTTATACCTTATGGTCACTTCGTTTAAGTAGTTGTATGATAGGTAATTTATATGCCTTAGGAAAATGACCAAAATGCCCTTTTTATGCATAAAATTCATTTTAAGCATATGTAACATAAATTTTGGCATCTAAACTGATTAGGCAACATTATTAGACATGTTAAGGCATATAATACTTGTCATGGGACTACTTAGGCGGTCCGAACGCGTTTTACGCGAACGACGCGTTAAAGTGGCGTAAGCTACCTTAACGAGTCGTAATGGGTCGTAAGCACTTAGGTTAGGTTTCGTTTTAGTATGTAGGCTTTGTTAAACCATGTCATATGAGTTCCAATACTCATTTGGTTTACGAAACCTCATTTTATCCGATCCTCCGATTTAGGTCCGGTATATTAACATAGTTACCTATATTAGGTGCCGTTTGATTTCCGTGATCCCTCTAGCCTTGCTTGGTTGTTGTCAAGACTTCTAAGCATCCTCAAGTGAGTACATAGTCCCCTCTTTTACTGTTTTCAAACTGTTTTGGGGTGAAACACATGTGCCTACTTGTTACTTTCATGCTTTTCATATCATATGCTTGTTATGTTCATTAGTACGTATATAGTACATGATTTCATTATGTTTTGCTATGTATGTTCTCTTAGCATGCTAGCACATTGAATTTTTATATATTACATTTTGTTGCATATGTTCTTCCAACATATGGACGCATTGTTTTACAATTTGAATTGTTTAAACCGTTGAAATTGTTTGGACTATATGAGCCGTTTGAAAATGTTGATTTATGTGAACCGTTTGAATCTGATTGATTGTGTGAACCGTTTGAATCTAATTGATTATGTGAATCGTTTGAATCTGTTTGAACCGTTGGGTTAGGGAAGTGATTAGGTAACGAGGCGGGTGTAATGTGTTAGAGGCATGGTGGATAAGCCGCTGGTACTTCCTATATATAAGTGCTTTTAATACATTATATATCGTTGCGTTATCTAGATCACCTGGGCAAGGTTATCAAAACGAAGTTATATTACAAGTTTTTTTAATAATATAAACCATACGAGTTTTATTAACGAGTTTTTACGAGATGTATTACAATTTGATTTAATAAAATAATGGTTTTGGGTTAAGAATCATGGATACGAGATTTTATAAAGTATAACCAACTTGATTTGAGTTGGTTAGTTATGTCGCAATACTATACTTTTCAAAACAAGGTTTTTAATTAGGTATTGCAACATGTAAACTAGCCATGGATCAGACACTCACATAAAACCTATGTACTCGCCGACATTTTTATGCTGACGTATTTTCACATGTGTTTCAGGTACCATAGTTGGTGATATTTGATGATAATATTGATGCATGCTCACAAAGGAACGGACGAGGCCTTAGTGACTTAATAATAACGAAAGTCTATTTGTTCATGTTTTGTTTCCAATTTTCAATGTAATGTAAAACATTTAATTCAATAAAAGAAAATTTCAATCCATGTGTTATGAAACAATGATTCTGTTACAACACTCCCCGACGTTTCCGCCACAATTTGTTGTTTTACGTGGTCGAGGTGTGACAGAAAAGTTGGTATCAGAGCTCATGGTTATAGGGAATTAGATTATTAGTAATGCTTTGACCTAGTCTATAACCTTCCTAGGACCCTAACGCGAGTTTACTTGCGTTTAGTCATAAAACAATACCGTCGCCTATCTTTAGGTGACAACCACAATAAGAACACAAAATTTCGAATCTGCTTTGAAAACTAATCATCTGTTCTAGGATGATTTATTATAAGGTTTCGAACCTTCAAAGTTTTCAAAATCTCGTCAAAGTTTGGGTCTTATTAATGTGAACACGTGCAATCTGGAAGGGTGGGTGCCTGTATCCTGAGTTTTCTGTCTAAGGCTAGAGTGTTCGTACAAATCCGCGTATCGGACCAGTCACTCTTACCTGGGAACTCTTCGAGTGAGTGTCCACTTATAGGCGAGCATGTCTTCGCGATACATTATGAGGACCTATTTACTTTAATTCAACTTTTATGTGTCGTTTGTTTGCTTCGTGCTTCGAACAAATGACCATCACCTATGCTTTTTGGTCGGTAATTGTAACATCCCATTCTTACCCAATGCCATTTCATTTGTTTTCTCTCTTGTTTCCTCTTTTAGAATGCCTCCTCGACGCAACAATCAGGTACCTAATGAAGAACTGGCAGCTATCATTACGCAGCAAATGGCTGCTGCAATCCCAAACATCATTGTTCAATGTAACCAAGCCCTCAACAACAATAATGCTCCATGCAACTTCAAGACTTTCAACTCTGCCAAGCCATCAAAATTTTATGGGTCTCAAGGAGCGACTGCACTTCTGCAATGATTCAAGAGTCTAGAGAGCACCTTCAGACATGTTCAGTGTCCAAACGAGCGAAAGGTAGAGTTCGTATCTAGCATCTTTGAGAAACGAGCTTTGACATGGTGAAATGATGTGATGAGAGATAGGGGTGCTGAGGTAGCACTGGCTCAAACATGGGAAGAGCTTCGAGCTCTAATGATGAGGGAATTCTGTCCTCATCATGAGATTAGGGCATTGGAAAGGGAATTCGATGATCTTAAGCAAGATAGCGGTGAGCATCGAGCCTACACGGACCGTTATGAGGAGTTAAGTCTGTTATGCCCAAACATGGTCACGCCTTTGGATAAGGCAATCGAAAAGTACATTGATGGCCTCCCTGACTTGATACAAGATATTGTTACTGGTAGTAACCCCACTACAGTTAGACAGGCCATTGAGCTGTCCGCTACCTTGACTGAATTTCAGATCAGGAAAGGTAAACTTTTCCGTAAGGGTGACAAGAACCGATCGAAGAATCAAAACTGAAGGATGAGCAGACTGAATCCTCCAAGAAGTCGAAGAAGCGAAAGGCTTCTCAAAACTTCACTGTGGTCGCTCACAATGATCAAGTCGTCCCTAACCAACCAGCTCATCCCCCTGCTAGGAAGCCATACAACGGAACTGCACCCTTGTGCAACCAATGTAGCCTTCATCATCATGTCAGTGTAAAGTGCCGCAAATGCCAAACTTATGGACTTATTGGTCATACAGCAAGAGTTTGCCCAACTGTAGCTACACCAAATCAAGCTGGCAATAATCCTGCTCAAGCTCGTTTTCTACTAGGTTCTTGCTTCAACTGTGGCGAGATGGGCCATTTCCGAAGAAATTGCCCAAAGCTTGCTAATGCGAATCCAGCGCAGGGATGAGCATCTGACCGATTGGAAGACCACGCTGTTTAGAAATAATCAAGCTTTATGTATTATTTTCTTTTGTTGTCACGGTCTAAGAAACAGTTGTTGATGTTGTTTATAAATAAATCTTTTATTTACATTGCAATGTATTTATGTGGTTGCATGTATAAACAACATATCCCCTACAATACCGACAATCAAGGAACTGTATTCCTTGAAAAACAGACTACTCACAAAATTCTTCCATTTTATGATCTCTTGTGTTTTCCACGAAAATCCTAAGTACCCGTTTCTTCCAAGGAAACGAAGTACAAGGCGCAAGTTACAACTCTGGACAAATACCCAAAGTGCCTCTATAAATCCTTAATAGGGTACCTAAGGGTATTTCCGTAAGTCCTTAATTGTTGTGTACCTTAATTCGAATGTTACGTTTCCTTGTAAACAAAATCGAATTTTTGGAAGATCATCCTATCTTTTCAGATAGATTCTTGAGGATATTGAAATCCATCGACTGGGTTCCTGGTGTACCTTGAATACCCATATTCAAATCGATAACAAGATAATAACAATTAATAACAAACTGATAACAAATTAATAACCAAGAAAACAATTATGTGATTATGTGCTTATGTGTTCTCTTTTATGTTTTTGCGTGATCCGAATTTTTCGTTATCCAAATCATCGTAAAATCTTCTATATCTTCGTATAAGGGATTCATAGTAGGATATCCAAAGGTACTACCTCAAATCCTTAATGGGCTTCTACATAATAGTTAAGACCCTTTGATTATAAGGTACTATTCCATAATTTGACCCCTTGAGTGGTCTAGTTAAACAGATTGATCCAAAAATCTGGTTAGGAATGTCATGTGATGATATAGCTGAAAAGACTCTTCAATGGTCATTTAAAGAGATCATTTGTCGATCTAATAAAAAGGACCCTATGGTAGTCTAGTCACACTCATCACAGGTTTGATTTTTCTTCCCCTACACATTATGAAATGCACTGTGCGGACTATGCAAGGAATTACGTAGTTATGGATGCATACATAATTATGGAATTTAATGCACAGAAACCACAACAAGTTTTGTCATATGTCTAGAGTTAACTCTATTCGTTTCCATTTCTGATGAAGCACCTGTTGAAAATGACTCCGTCCGCTCATTTTCGTTTCTGAAGAATGTCCATTGAGGAAATGAATATCCTTTTGATTATTCCTTCATTTCCATTTCTAATGAAGCACCTGTTGAAAATGACTCCGTCCGTTCATTTTCATTTCTGAAGAATGTTCGTTGAGGAAATGAATATCCTTTTGATTATTCCTTCATTTCCATTTCTAATGAAGTACGTGTTAAAAATGACTCTGTGCGGTCATTTTCGTTTCTGAAGAATGTCCGTTGAGGAAATGAATATCCTTTTGATTATTCCTTCATTTCCATTTCTGATGAAGCACCTGTTGAAAATGACTCCGTCCGTTCATTTTCGTTTCTGAAGAATGTCCGTTGATGAAATGAATATCCTTTTGATTATTCCTTCATTTCCATTTCTGAGGAAGCACCCGTTAAAAAAAAAATGACTCCGTCCGTTCATTTTCATTTCTGAAGATTGTCCGTTGAGGAAATGACAGGATTATGCCTTGCATATATTTGGTGGTTATTTAACACAAAGTCACAGACAGACTCCTACGAATAAATTTCGGGATGAAATTTCCTAAAGTAGGGGAGACTGTGAAACCTGTGCCTCTGCGACCATCAAACAAAATCAATGAAATATTGTGTTTCATACTTGGGATTTATATAAATATGTGTATCATGTGCACATATCAATTCATGTTCGATTTTGAGATTTAAATCGCTTTCTGGAAGGTTATACGCAAACTGATGCATAAATATAACCATTTTAATGCGACAAACACTCGGGATAGTGACATAGGCTCAACATACCTTAAATAACCTTTACATAACTTAGAAATAAGATTTGGATGGTTTGGTGTGTCGAAATCAAGTTTGTTCGATCGCAGGGACTATTTACGTCAAACTGCGAAACTATATCGATTTGTATAGTAACGAACGTTCCGGAACTTGATCATAAGTTAAACATGCCCTAAATATACTTTACATAGCTTAGATATAGGCTTTGAGGTGTTTTGGTGCGCAAAAATAAACTTATTGATCAACAGGGACTAAAAGCGTCAAAAAGTGCCCAAATGACAAGATTCATTTTATCTAGTCCAATTTTGATGTTTTGATGGTTTTTAACCCCTAGTTTTGCATTCTATGGGCTAAAATTTGATGGTATTTCATGTCCCCTTGTATTGCAATACCATGTGCCCACATGGAGTGTCACACCCCGACCACGTAAAACAACAAATCGTGGCGAAAACGTCGGGGAGTGTCGTAACAGAATCATTGTTTCACAACCATGGATTAAATAATTTCGTTTTATTGACTTTTTGAATTAATTGTTTTATTACAAATCAGATAAGTACAAATATTATCTTTCAAGTTTTAAAGTCGCTAAGGCACGGGTCCATCCTATGTATAGCATGCATCTACAATCATCACATAATAGCACCTGAAACATGTGTAAAAATAGGTACGTCAGCATAAAAATGTCTGTGAGATACATAGGTTTTATTATAATAGGATTCAAGACTTGTAAGTTTAGAGAAAAATATTTAATAAAAAATAGTCATGATCCTTAAAATATTTTCTTTTATAAATCATTTTAAAATTTATAAGAAATCAGATAATATAAAAGAATAATGCATAAATAAACAATTAAGTAAAATGAGTTTGAATAAAATATATTGTTTGTAAAACAATATTTTTATAGAAAGGTTTATAATATATTTATATATAAAAATATACTTTGGTTTTAAGAAAGTCGATTAAGTAATATATTAAAATATATTTCAGCTCCAAAATCGTTAAACAAATAGTATATTAATTATACTTTAGTCGTCAAAATAATAATTTTCAGTAGTATATCAAAAGTATACTTTGGTTTTATTACTAACATATTAAACTATGCTTTGGTCTTATTAATAACATATTAAACTATGTTTTGGTTTTATAAATAACATATTAAACTATGTTTTGGTTTTAAAAATAACATATTAAACTATGTTTTGGTTTTATAAATAACATATTAAACTATGTTTTAATAATTAACAAATTATATGTTGGTTTTGTACATTATCGCACATGAGAGCATATCAAACTATACCTTTGGGAGTATAACAAAATATACAATAAAAATGTGATTTAAGAATTCAACCAAACCTAGTGCATCAAAATACACCTAGGAGACTATAGAAATACCACGAAGGCAATCCCTATTTGGATAAAATATCGGTTTCTGACATTCCATGACAACAGGAATGGGGTGTCAAATCCTATAGCGCTATATCATACTACCAACCGGTCTGGTGAACATAAAATAATTACTATCCAACAATTTATTTTATAATCTTTGAAAAATTATAGTTTAAACTGTCACAACCCCCGTCCCCCTGATTGCATGGGAACGGGTGGCCGCGAACTCAGTGTTGGTGGTATCGGTGTTTATTAATTTGGCAGCGGAAATTTACATCAGGACTGTAGTTAGGAAATTATTTTATCAGAGTAAAACATCATATTTTATATAAATAAACACATTGGGATAAACCCAAGTTTTCATTACAAACTGATTTATAGGGATAAATCCCATTTTATTGAAATAAAACGCCTTCTTTATTTAGGTAACTTTTATAGCCACTTTTCCAAGCCTTCAGTGCTGTCCAACTGGCTTCTAATTGCCTTTCACATTATGTTACCTGAAACGCGTTTTAAAAACATTTGTCAGTGGGAAATACTAGTGAGTGAATCCCAGTTTAATCAAGAAAAACATTATCAATTTAAACAGTATTGAGAGCGATTAAAATGTTTACATCTACACAATTACCCATTCAGTACTTGCCACTCGACCGTATCTATGGCTATGGTCATATCACACATTGGCTAACCCGTTGTCCAATTGTGAAGGTTATCAAGTAATGTATACAAAACCCCATAATACCGGCAGTAATTGAAGAATTACAAAGACTCAATCACTGCTAAATTGCATTGTAAAATAATTAAGGTTTTGTAAAAACTGTTTTCAAAAAGGAGATTACTCACATTGCTGTCTTAGATTATCCTTTTAGGTTTCCCAGTGACAATCTATAAATTACACAAATGCACACGTGTTAGTATAATAACCCATTTTAACATTAGTAATACCCTCCCCGAGACGACATTCCAACTACTACGTCGGGCAAAACCACGACAGCCGTTACGGAACCCTAGATCAATGGGCAGAGCATCTAATACGTCTCCAGGGGTTATGATACTTACATCGGAGCAGAACCTCGCTATTTAAGGGGGTATAATACCCGAGTATAATGTATACTACGTAGATTTGAGAGAAAGAAAGAAAGATTTGAGCGATCGGAACTGAAGGCCGATGCCTCCTTTATATAGGGCTTCACTTTGACTTTTACACGACCCGCGTAAATGTTAACATAGGGCTACGCGGCCCGTGTCAACGCTGGTCAAAAGCGTAGCTTGTCCGGGTCATCCAATAGGTTCAACACGCAGGTGACACGTGTCAGCACCGGGTTCTGCCGCGTTCTTGATCTCTAGCGGCCCACGTAAAACCCTTAAGTGGTTTACGCGGCCCGCGACAAACCCAAAAACATTATTTTTAATTAATTTTATTAATATTTAGGGTATTCGAGGTCCGTTTTTGCGTATGGGGTGTTTTTAGGGACATATTTGGATATTTTAAAATATATTAGGGTGTCGGAAAATAATTTGAGGGTGTTAATTTAGAGTTGTTATATCCTCCCCACCTTGTTTTAGAGCTCGTCCTGGAGATCTACTGGAATAAGTGTGGATATTTTCTTTGCATTTCAGATTCAAGCTCCCATGTGTAATCAGGTCCTCTTTTGGAGTCCCACTTTACTTTGACCAGAACTAATCTCTTGTGCTTGAGATTCTTAACCTTTCTGTCTTCAATCTGTAGAGGCCTTTCTACAAATTTGAGTTGTTCATTTACCTCTATATCCTTAAGAAGTACCATCAGTGATTCGTCAGCTAAGCATTTCTTAAGATTTGATACATGAAATACATCATGTATTCCTGCCATTTCCTCTGGCAGTTGTAGCTGATAGGCTACAGGTCCTATTTTTCTAATAATCTCAAAAGGTCCAACATACCTGGGACTTAGCTTCCCTCTTTTGATGAATCTTACTACTCCTTTCCAGGGAGAGACTTTTAACAATACTTTATCTCCTACTTGAAATTCCAATGGTTTCGTCGGTTATATGCATAGCTCTTCTGTCGATCACGGGCTACTTTTAGTCGTTCCTTGACTTGAATGATCTTGTCAGTTGTTTCTTGCACTATCTCAGTTCCAGATAGTCGCTTTTTCCCAATTTCTGCCCAACAGACTGGGGTTCTGCACTTTCATCCATAAAGTGCTTCGAATAGTGCAGCATTAATACTTAAGTGATAACTGTTATTATAGGAAAATTCTATTAATGGTAAGTGATCGTCCCAATTACCTCCGAAATCAATTACACAAGCTCTAAGCATATCTTCCATTGTTTGAATTGTCCTTTCGCTTTGTCCATCCGTTTGAGGGTGATAAGCGGTGCTTAGATTTAGCTTGGCTCCCATTGCTTTTTGGAAACTTGACCAAAAATGAGAGGTAAAACGGCTATCCCTATCAGAAACAATTGATAAAAGAATTCCATGTAATGAAACAATTTCATTTACATATAATTTGGCTAATTGTTCCATACTAAAAGTTTCCTTCATTGGTAGGAAATGAGCTGATTTAGTTAGCCTGTCGACAATCACCCAGATTGTATCATTACCTTTTCTCGTTTTGGGTAATTTGGTAACAAAATCCATTGTTATCAATTCCCATTTCCATACTGGCATTTCTAATTGTTGTAGCAATCCTGAGGGTTTCTGATGTTCAGCTTTGACTTGCGAACAGGTTAAACACTTAGAAACGTAAGCCACTATATCCTTTTTCATTCCTATCCACCAGAAATTCTTTCTTAAATCCTGATACATTTTATCACTTCCAGGATGCATTGTATACATAGTCTTATGGGCTTCTTCTAATATATGGTGACGCAGGTTTCCCAATTTAGGTATCCATATTCTTTTCTTATGGAATCTCCAAATTCCATCTGTTCCTTGTTCTAGTTCCTTAATCATTCCTTTTAATTTTTCAGTATCTTCCTTGATTACTGATTCTTGTGCTTTTTTAATCTGTTCATTTAAATCTACTTGTAGATTTAAATTAAGAGAACGTACCCTTTTTGGCTTTTCGTGATATTTTCGGCTTAAAGCATCAGCCACTACATTGGCTTTTCCTGCATGATACTGGATATTACAATCATAGTCACTAAGGATCTCCATCCAGCGTCTTTGTCTCATATTCAGCTCTTTTTGCCCAAAAACATACCTTAAACTTATGATCAGTAAAAATGGTAAACTTACTACCATAAAGGTAATGTCTCTAAATCTTAAGGGCAAATTATGGCTCCTAGTTCCAAATCAGGGTTTGAATAATTTTCTTCATGATTCTTAAGTTGTCTAGATGCGTAAGCTATAACCTTTTGACATTGCATTAATACACATCTGTAACCTAACTTAGAAGCGTCACAATAGACTACAAAGTCTTCAGTTCCTTCTTGCAACGCTAGTATGGGTGCATGGGTTAGTCTTTGCTTAAGAATTATAAAGGCTTCTTCCTATTTTGATCCCCATTCAAACTTAACAGATTTACAAGTTAACTTAGTTAAGGGAATGGCTATTCTAGAAAAATCTCGAATAAATCTTCTATAATAACCGGCCAATCCTAAGAAACTTCTAACCTCGGTTGGTGACTCAGGGGCTTTCCATTTGGTAATTGCCTCGATTTTTGTTGGATCCACATGAATTCCTTCATGATCAACTGAGTGTCCAAGAAACTGTACCTGTTCTAACCAGAACTCAAAACTTACCGTAAAGCTTTTCCTTTCTTAAAAAACTTAGAAGTGCATGCAAATGCCTTGCATGATCCTCTTTGCTTTTAGAATAAATGAGAATATCATCAATAACAACACTTATGAATTTATCCAAATATGGCTTACATATTCGGTTCATCATGTCCATAAATGCAGCTGGGGCATTGGTTAAACCAAATGGCATGACAGTAAATTCATAATGGCCATACCTTGTTCTAAACGCGGTTTTAGGAATATCCTCTTCCTGTACCTTTAATTGATGATATCCTAATCTTAAATCGATTTTAGAGAAAAATCGAGCTCCTTGAAGTTGATCGAACAGATCATCGATCCTTGGTAATGGTTACCGATTCTTAATCGTGACCTTGTTCAATTCACGGTAGTCAATACATATACGCATTGATCCGTCCTTCTTTTTGACGAATAAGATCGGTGCTCCCCATGGCGATGAGATTGGCTGTATGAATCCTTTCTCTAACAATTCGTCTAACTGTTTCTTCAGTTCCTGCATTTCGGCGGGTGCCAAACGGTAAGGTGCTTTGGAAATCGGTGCTGTCCCTGGTAGCAGATGGATTCTGAATTCAACTTCTCTGTCTGGTGATAATCCTGGCAATTCTTCTGGAAATACATCTGAAAACTGAGACACTACTGGAATGTCTTTTAGCTCTTTTCCTTTAGTGTTAGTGATTATAGAAATCAAATACACTATAGATCCTTCTCTTATACAACTTGCAGTTTTCATCACAGAGATGAATTTTGTGGATCTAGATGGCTTATCTCCTTTAATTGTGATCTTTTCACCCCTTGGTGAATTTACTTGAATTGACTTTTGATCACATAAAATACTGGCTTTATTGGCTATTAACCAATCCATTCGTAATACAATATCAAATCCTGCCAGATTCATTGGGTAAAGGTTTGAAATAAATTTTTGATTTAAAATTTCTATTTTTACTCCTTTCAATATTTCAGAAATCCTAACGGTTTCTCCATTTGCGGTCTCTACTAGACATTCTTGTGGGAGTTTAGTTAATGATTGATTTAGAAGTTGGCAAAACGAAGTATTGATAAAACTTTGGTTTGCACCAGAGTCAAATAATACTTTAGCAAAAACATCATTAACTAAAACCGTACCGGCTATCACGTCCAGAATCATCTTGGCTTCTTCTACAGTTAGAACAAATGCTCTAGCATTTTTAGTGTTCTTGTTGTTTGCAGCTGGAGCTAATTTCGGACAGTTTGGCTTAATATGACCTTGTTCTCCATAGTTGTAGCATATCCTATTGGCTTTCTTCCTGCAGTCTTCTTCCTTGTGTCCCGATATTTTGCAGAAATTGCAATATATGGAGCATCTTCCAGAATGCTTTCTTTTGCAATACCTACAATATGGTGCAGATGTAGAACCTACACTTTTCCCACGGTTGGAATTTCCAGATCGGAATTCTTGGTTAAGCCTTTGAGCTAGGTTTCTCCTTTGGTCTTCTTCTCTAGTACGGATTAGTTCGTCTGTCAAGGTATTTGCTAGTTCTACAGCTTCTTCTATGGTTTGAGGTCTAGATGCCTTGACTACATGCCTAATTTCTCCAATTAATCTCCAGATATAACGGGAGATTAATACCGGTTCGGGTGATGCAAGGGTTGGTACTATTCTAGCATATTCAAAGAATGTGGTAGTATAGCCCTTACTATCTACCCCAGTCATCCTAAGGTTCAGAAATTTATTCGCTATTTGTTCCTTTTCATTAGGAGGGCAGAATTTCCTTTCTACCATGTTTTTAAATTCCTCCTATTCCATGTTGTACACCCTATCACTTCCTCTCGAATGGAGGATAGTGTTCCACCATTCTAAGGCTGAGTTCTTAAACATATTTGAGGCAAACATTATCTTACCTTCATCAGCGCACTTGCTTATTTTTAAAACATGTAACATTTGTGCTTGAAATCATTGTGAACAGTTCAGTTATCAATAAAACAAAGTTATTTGATCCCAATGTTTGTTTGTTTATGTTTTACATTTTCCATGTTTTGACTTTTGTTCGATTTTAAACTCTACATCGCTTTCTGGAGAATTATACGCAAACTGGTGCATAAACGTACTCAGTTTAATGCGAAAAATACTCTGGAACATCAACATATACTCAACATACCTTGAATAACTTTACATAACTTAGAAATAAGTTTTGAAGGCTTTGGTATGGCAAAAACAAGTTAATTCGCCTACAGGGACTAAATTTGACAAACTGCGAAAGTATGCCAATTTGAACTGTAACAGACATTCCGGAACAGGACCATAAGTTAAACATACCATAAATATCCTTTACATAGCTTAGAAATAGGCTTTGAGGGGTTCAGTATGCTAAAATAAACTTTTGGGTCATTCAGGGACTAAAAGTGTCAAAAAGTGCACAAGTTTGCACTTTCGCGCATAACTTACGGTCTGAATACATCCGGACATCCAAAAATTTATGTAAGCATTATAATATGATGCTTTAGTGTTTGGCTTGTCAAAATTCCATTCGTCGTGCAATTTGGATCATTTTTCGCGCTTATGCGCATTCCATCGTAATTAACCAAACATCGCAATCGTACGACCAAACGAACCGACATCCGGGATATTTTTGAGCATGTTTCATGTCCACAATGTTTAGGCATCATTTTAAGGCCTTAAAGTTGACTTAACGAGCCTTAAACATGTCGGAAATGACCTTAATACACAACGGGGACTGAAAGGGGAACTTTGGAAAGTGTTTGCTGATCAGAAGGACCTTAGCGTGACACCTAGCCCCTTTGGCTTCACGCGAGGCCCCTTCTGATCAGCTAAAGCCATTTTAAACGGCTGTTAACAGCCCTTAAACCCTCCAAGGGCCAATGCCACATGTCAAACTCTTATGGTGGGGGCAAAATGAGCTACCATAATTTTCCAACACATGTACGGATGAGATTCGATCACGTTATTCGAGGAACGATCCTAACGGTTGTCCATTTACTATAAATACCCACCTCAACTTCACTCATTCCTCACAAATCTGATAAAAAATGCTCTAAGTTGAAGCCAATCACTTCATACCTGAGCTATTCGATCAAGATTTACTAGCGGGGACCCTTTGTAAGTGTTCCTTCGTTCTTTTATCGCTTTTCTAGTCCGAAAGTCGAACGATGTTTGACTTTCTGCATTGACCAGTTTATGGTCAATGCGAAGTTCGTTTGAACTTCATAACGTGAGCGTGATCACGATGGTTATAGTCCCTAGTGACTATACCTACTGATTACCACGTTATCTGGGCTCAGTGACGAGTCGTAGTTTCGGCCAAAATGCGCATTCTTGCATATTTTGTAACCAAACTACTCATAGGTATCAAAACCGTTTGTTTTGATACCAAACCTGTTTTCTAAACTTAGTTAAGCATGTTTTAACATGCTTAGCTCGTCACTTTTAGTTTAGTGCTTATATAGGGTCGTAAGGTAAGCGATCTAAACAATCGCTTATACTTTCGAACCCGACCCATTTGGTCGATCATTAGGATCCGACCAAACACATTAGGTGACCATAGTATATAGGGAATTACCTTCCGAGGTTATACCTTATGGTCACGGCGTTTAGTTAGTTGTATGATAGGTAGTTCATATGCCTTAGGTAAATTACCAAAATGCCCTTTTTACGCCAAAATTCATATTAAGCATATGTAACATAACTTTTGATATCTAAACTGATTTGGCAACAATATTAGATATGTTAAGGCATATTTTAGTTATCATAGGGCTAGTTAGGCGTTCCGAACGCGTTTTACGCGAACGACGCGTTAAAGTAGCATAAGCTACCTGAACGGGTCGTAATGGGTCGTAAGCACTTAGGTTAGGTTTCATTTTGGTATGTAGGCTTTGTTAAACCATATTACACGAGTCTCCATACTCGTTTGGTTTACGAACCCTCATTCTATCCAATCCTCCGATTTAGGTCCGGTATATTAACATAGTTACCTGTATTAGGTGTCGTTTGATATCCGTGATCTCTAGCATTGTTTGGTTGTTACACAAGGATTTCTAAGCAATCTCAAGTGAGTACATAGACCCCTCTTTTACTGTTTTCCAAACTGTTTTGGGGTGAAACACATGTGCCTACTTGTTACTTTCGTGTTTTCCTGTTTTCACATCATATACTTGCTATGCTCATTAGTACACTATTAGTACATGATTTACTTTACATATCTGCTATGTATGTTGACTGATAGCATGCTAGCACATTGATTTACACGACTTTTCTGCTTTGTATGTTAACTTAGCATACTTAGTACATTGTTTCCATATAACATGTTTTACATTTGCTATGAAATTTGGTTTGCACAAACGGCACTTATATACGTTCAGTAACATTAGCTACGCCGCTCGGTAGTAAGTAGTGGTACCATAGGACTTGACAAATCCCATTCCTGACATCCTGGGTTTGTTTGGATGTAAGGAATGACTGAATCCGAAAACATTTCTTTTGATAACCTTGACTTAGGGTTATCCGACTGTCTCAAGGTTTGAATGTATGCGTTAACTTACCACATAAATGTTTGTATCAATGTAACATGCATTTACTTTGCAAAACATAACTTTTTGATATATTCAAAATACTTCGTTTTGTACATTTCTACATTTGTATTATGTAATAATACTTTACTTACAATACATAACATTTGTTACACATTACTTGACTACATTTGGACTTTTTAACATTTGACTTGGCTTATACGAGGACTTTTTGACAATTGGTTTAAACATGGATTTTATACATTGGTGGTTTGTGTAAATGATTTAAGTAACGAGACGTGTAATATGATACAAGCATGGTGGATACGCCGCTGGTACTTCCTATATATAAGTGTTTGTATTATCGTAGCGTTATTTGAATCATTTCAATTTAGACAAATAACATTTTATACAAATAACATATCTTCCACAAGACATTGCTTTACAAACAACTTCTTTTACCCAACTCATTTTACTTGGTTATTTATTTAACCATGTATTATTCTTTTATGTATACATATCATCTGATCTTATCGCTTTTCAAATGATTTACAAAACAAAACAATTTACAAGGTTCATGACTGAATTTTATTAAACATTTCTAAATCTTAAGTCATGAATCCTATTTTCGCAAAACCTATGTATGTCACAGACATTTTTATGCTGACGTACCTATTTTCACATGTGTTTTCAGGAGCTTTTGCGTAGGACGATGATCATGACACTAGGGCGGACCTGTGCCTTAGAGACTTAAAATGAAGATAGAACTAGTTTAATTATGTTCTGAACTCTTTATTTCCTGTTTTTGAGACAATGTAACAGTCTTGTTGATAAATAAAATATAACTTTGTATGCCATGGTTGTGAAACAATTAATTCTGTTACAACACTCCCCGACGTTTCCGCCACGTTTATAGGGAATTAGGTTATTAGTAATGCTTTGACCTAGACTATAACTTTCTAGGACCCTAACACAAGTTATCTTGTGTTTAGATTTTAAAAACATGAACTTCACCTAGCCTTAGGTGATAACCACAACGAGAACAGCGATTCCGAATCCGCTTTGAAAATTAATCATCTGTTCTAGGATGATTGATTACTAGGTTTTGAACCCTCTGTTATATGGTTTTGAACCCCTTTGAATTTTCAAAAGTCTCGTCAAAGTTTTGGGTTTTAATAGTGTGAACACGTGCAAACTAGAAGAGTGAATGCCTGTACCCTGGGTTTTCTGTCTAAGGCTAGAGTGTTCGCACAAATCCACATAATCGGACCAGTCACTCTTACCTGGGAACTCTTGGGGTGAGTG
Organism: Helianthus annuus; assembly: GCF_002127325.2. Lineage (NCBI taxonomy): Eukaryota > Viridiplantae > Streptophyta > Magnoliopsida > Asterales > Asteraceae > Helianthus > Helianthus annuus. Next base: position 82,046,756 of record NC_035435.2, read on the forward strand.
TTCATTTATAGGCGAGCATGTCTTCACGATACATTATTTTTGACCCATTTACTTTGATTAGACACTGTGTGTCGCTTGTTTGCTTTGCGATGTGGACGAATGACCACCATCTTTGCTTTTGTTGATTTTTCTCATTCTCTTCATCCAATCATGTCACTCGTTTCCTTTCATGTTTTCCTCTTTTAGAATGCCTCCTCGACGCGAAAGCCAGATAGCGACTGCCGAACTGGCAGAAATTATTGCGCAGCAAATGGCTGCTCAATTCCCAAAACTCTTTGCTCAATGGAACCAAGCCAACAACAACAACAATGCTCCATGCAATTTCAAGAATTTTAACTCGGCTAAACCACTCAAGTTTAGTGGTTCTGAGGGAGCGACTAGGCTTCTTCAATGGTTCGAGAGCATTGAGAATACATTCCGTCACGTGCAGTGTCCTGACAATCGCAAGGTCGAGTTTTCTTTGAGTGTGTTTCAGAAGAGGGCTCTTACGTGGTGGAACGGGGTAATGAGAGACCGTGGTGCAGAAGTTGCTCTAGCACAGACATGGGCTGAACTTAGGGCACTTATGATGAGGGAGTTCTGTCCTCGTCATGAACAGCGAGCTTTGGAGAAAGAGTTTGATGACTTGAAACAAGACAGTGGCGAGCACCGGGCATATACTGATAGGTTTGAGGAGTTGAGTTTGCTTTGCCCAACAATGGTTGCCCCACTCGACAAGGCTATCGAAAGGTACACCGATGGTCTACCTGACTCGGTACAAGACATCATTACTGGTAGTAACCCTACCATACTCCGTCAGGCGATCGAGTTAGCAGCGACATTGACTGAGTCGCAGGTTCGAAAGAGAAAGCTGCACAAAAAGGGGGACAAGGGTAAGAAGCAGGCATCTAACAAAGAAGATAGTAAGAAAGGTCAAAACAAGAAGGGAAAGGATTCTGGTTCTACAAGGGGGTCTAGGAAGCGAAAGGCTTCCCAAAAGTATGCCGTTACTGCACAGGCTCAAGCTGCACCAAATCAGCCTTCGCAACCACTAGCCAAGAAGCCTTATCTTGGCAATGCACCTTTGTGCAACAGGTGTAACGGCCATCACCCACCACATCTTCAGTGTCGTCAATGCACCAACTGTGGAAGAAATGGTCATCTTGCTGCCACCTACCGCATTCCTGCTAACCAGAATCAGGCAGTTCAGAACCAAGCCCAACAAATTGCTCAGCCCCTTGCTCAGCAACAAGGTCAAGCTGCACGACCTCATTTTCCTCCTGGTTCGTGCTACAATTTTGGGGATCTGACCCACTACAGAAACCGGTGCCCAAGGCTAGCCAACCAGAATCAGAATCAGAATCAGGCTCAGGCTCGAGGTCGAGTCTTCAACATGAACGCACAAGAGGCACAAGCAGATGATAATGTGGTGAACGGTACGTTCTTTATTAATAATCAGCCAGCATCTGTTCTTTTTTATTCGGGCGCCGATAAGAGTTTTGTGTCGTTATCTTTTGAACCATTGCTTCGCGTGTCTAGAACGAAACTAGGTAAACCTTTGACAGTAGAGGTTGCTAGTGGCAAACCCATTATTCTTGATTCTGTTCTTCACAACTGCCAGTTGAACCTTAACAACCATCTTTTTCCTATTGATCTCACGCCTATGCAACTTGGAAGCTTCGACGTTATTGTGGGCATGGATTGGTTAGCCAAGCATCATGCAGAGGTAGTTTGTTTCGAGAAGATCATTCGTATGTCGCTTTCGACAGGTGAGATCCTACAGGTTCATGGTGAGAAACCTGCTGGTGGTCTCAAACTCATGTCTTGTTTTAAAGCTCGGAAGTATCTGCGAAAGAACTATGTGGCATTTTTGGCACATGTTGTAGCAGATAAGGGCAAAGGTAAGTCTATTCAAGATATTCCTGTTGTACGGGATTATTCTGAAGTATTTCCTGAAGAGTTACCTGGTCTACCCCCAGCATGCCAAGTCGAGTTCCGTATTGATCTCATACCTGGTGCAAATCCCATTGCTAGAGCTCCATATCGTCTTGCACCGTATGAGATGCAAGAGTTGTCTAAGCAGCTGCAGGAGCTCTCTGACAAAGGTTTTATCCGTCCTAGCTTTTCACCTTGGGGTGCTCCCGTTCTTTTTGTCAAAAAGAAGGATGGATCTTTCAGGATGTGTATCGATTATCGTGAGCTTAACAAGCTCACCATCAAGAATCGATATCCCCTACCTCGCATCGATGATCTCTTTGATCAATTGCAGGGCGCTTCTTATTTTTCAAAGATTGATCTGCGATCTGGATATCATCAACTTCGTGTGCATGAAGAAGATATTCCAAGACAGCGTTCCGCACTCGTTATGGGCATTATGAGTTCACAGTCATGCCATTCGGTTTGACTAATGCTCCTGCTGTTTTCATGGACTTGATGAATAGGGTCTGCAAGCCTTATTTGGATAAGTTCATCATCATTTTCATTGATGACATCTTGATATATTCTAAGACACGAGCTGATCATGAGCAACATCTTCGTCTTACTCTGGAACTCCTAAAGAAAGAGCAACTTTTCGCCAAATTCTCCAAGTGTGAATTCTGGCTTAAAGAAGTTCAATTCTTAGGACATATTGTCAACGAACAAGGTATTCATGTAGATCCCTCCAAGATCAGTGCGATTAAGGATTGGGATACGCCTACTACTCCTACTGAAGTTCGTTCTTTTCTTGGTCTTGCGGGTTATTATCGCCGCTTCATTGAAAATTTCTCAAAGATTGGGGATTCAAGCAAGAGGAAGTGTTTCTGACTTTGAAACAAAAACTTTGCGACGCGCCTGTTCTAACTTTGCCTGAGGGCAATGATGATTTCGTCGTTTATTGCGATGCATCTAAATTAGGTCCTGGCTGCGTCCTGATGCAAAGAAACAAAGTCATAGCATACGCATCGAGGCAGTTGAAGATACATGAGAAGAACTACACCACTCATGATCTTGAGTTGGGTGCAGTTGTCTTCGCTCTTAAGATTTGGAGATACTATTTGTACGGTACAAAATGTGTGGTCTTCACGGACCACAAAAGTCTTCAGCATATCTTCAATCAGAAAGAACTCAACATGAGGCAACGACGTTGGGTGGAACTTCTAAACGACTATGACTGCGAAATTCGCTACCATCCTGGTAAGGCGAATGTCGTAGCCGATGCTTTGAGTCGCAAGGAACATACTACGCTTCATTGTGTTTGTGTCCAATCTGTTATCCAAGCTCAATTTGATATCCAAACCCGCATTTCTCAGGCTCAACAATCTTGTGTTTCACAAGGTTTGATGGATAAGGAATTTCCCTATCACATAACTCCTAATCTAGAACTGAAGGATAATGGATCGTATTACTTCATGGACCGTTTGTGGGTCCCAAGCCAAGATAATCTTCGTACCTTGCTTATGGATGAAGCCCATAAGTCTCGTTATTCTATTCATCCTGGCTCAGATAAGATGTATAAGGATCTTCGTATTCAGTATTGGTGGCCTGGTATGAAGAAAGACATTGCTTTATATGTATCAAAATGCCTTACTTGTCTTAAGGTTAAGGCTGAACATCAGCGTCCTTCCGGATTATTGGAGCAACCAGAGATCCCAGTTTGGAAATGGGAAAACATTACTATGGATCTAATTACTAAACTCCCGTGCACAAAGAAAGGTCATGATGCCATCTGGGTAATCGTTGATCGTCTTACAAATTCAGCACATTTCTTGCCAATCCGTGAGGATTTCTCTGCTGACAAACTTGCTAAAATCTACGTGGATGAAATTGTAGCTCGACATGGTGTTCCTTTGAACATCATTTCTGACAGAGATGCTCGTTTCACTTCTCATTTTTGGAGAACCATGCAATCTGCTATGGGTACCCAACTTAATCTGAGCACAGCTTATCATCCGCAAACGGATGGTCAGTCTGAAAGAACAATCCAGACACTGGAGGATATGCTTAGAGCTTGTGTGATCGATTTTGGTGGTAGTTGGGATTCACATCTTCCGTTAATTGAATTCTCCTACAACAACAGTTATCACTCCAGCATCAACATGGCTCCATTCGAGGCTCTCTATGGTCAAAAATGTCATTCACCAGTCTGCTGGAATGAGATCGGCGAGGCTCAGCTTACTGGACCTGCCCTCATTTTAGAGACAACAGATAAGGTTAAGAAAGTTCGTGATAACCTTCAGACAGCTAGAAGCCGTCAAAAGAGTTACGCGGACCTAAAACGCAAGCCCTTGGATTTTCAAGTCGGTGATAGTGTATTACTTAAGGTCTCACCTTGGAAAGGTGTGATCAGATTTGGAAAGAAAGGAAAACTTGCACCTAGATACGTTGGACCATTCAAGATCGTCGAAAGAATCGGTAAGGTAGCCTACAGACTTGAGTTACCTCCTGAACTTGGAAATGTTCATCCAACCTTTCACATGTCCAATCTCAAGAAGTGTTTAGCTGATGAGAACCTCCACATACCGCTTGACGAAATCCGTGTTGATATAACACTGAAATTTGTTGAGAAACCGGTGGAAATCATGGAACGTGAAGTCAAGTGGCTTAAGCGCAAGCGCATTCCTTTGGTCAAGGTTCGCTGGGAATCTAAACGTGGACCCGAGTTTACTTGGGAACGCGAAGATCAAATAAAGGCGAAGTATCCGCATCTTTTTCCACGAATTTCCTCTAAATAAATTTCGGGACGAAAATTCCACAAGTAGGGGAGACTGTAACATTTGTGCTTGAAATCATTGTGAACAGTTCAGTTATCAATAAAATAAAGTTATTTGATCCCAATGTTTGTTTGTTTATGTCTTACATTTTCCATGTTTTGACTTTTGTTCGATTTTAAACTTTACATCGCTTTCTGGAGAATTATACGCAAACTGGTGCATAAACGTACTCAGTTTAATGCGACAAATACTCTGGAACATCAACATATACTTAACATACCTTGAATAACCTTTACATAACTTAGAAATAAGTTTTGAAGACTTTGGTATGGCAAAAACAAGTTAATTCGCCTACAGGGACTAAATTTGACAAACTGCGAAAGTATGCCAATTTGAACTATAACAGACATTCTGGAACAGGACCATAAGTTAAACATACCATAAATATCCTGTACATAGCTTAGAAATAGGCTTTGAGGGGTTCAGTATGCTAAAATAAACTTTTGGGTCATTCAGGGACTAAAAGTGTCAAAAAGTGCACAAGTTTGCACTTTCGCGCATAACTTACGTTCTGAATACATCCGGACATCCAAAAATTTATGTAAGCATTATAATATTATGCCTTAGTGTTTGGCTTGTCAAAATTCCATTCGTCGCGCAATTTGAATCATTTTTCGCGCTTATGCGCATTCCGTCGTAATTAACCAAACATCGCAATCGTACGACCAAACGAACCGACATCCGGGATATTTTTGAGCATGTTTCATGTCCACAGTGTTTAGGCATCATTTTAGGGCCTTAAAGTTGACTTAACGAGCCTTAAACATGTCGGAAATGGCCTTAATACACAACGGGGATTGAAAGGGGAACTTTGGAAAGTGTTTGCTGATCAGAAGGACCTTAGCGTGACACCTAGCCCCCTTGGCATCACGCGAGGCCCCTTCTGATCAGCAAAAGCCATTTTAAACGGCTATTAACAGCCCTTAAACCCTCCAAGGGCCAATGCCACATGTCAAACTCTTGTGGTGGGGGCAAAATGAGCTACCACAACATTCCAACACATGTACGGATGAGATTCGATCACGTTATTCGAGGAACGATCCCAACGGTTGTCCATTTACTATAAATACCCACCTCAACTTCACTCATTCCTAACAAATCTGATAAAAAATGCTCTAAGTTGAAGCCAATCACTTCATACCTGAGCTATTCGATCAAGATTTACTAGCGGGGACCCTTTGTAAGTGTTCCTTCGTTCTTTTATCGCTTTTCTAGTCCGAAAGTCGAACTATGTTTGACTTTCTGCATTGACCAGTTTATGGTCAATGCGAAGTTCGTTTGAACTTCATAACGTGAGCGTGATCACGATGGTTATAGTCCCTAGTGACTATACCTACTGATTACCACGTTATCTAGGCTCAGTGACGAGTTGTAGTTTCGGCCAAAATGCGCATTCTTGCGTATTTTGTAACCAAACTACTCATAGGTATCAAAACCGTTTGTTTTGATACCAAACTTGTTTTCTAAACTTAGTTAAGCATGTTTTAACATGCTTAGCTCGTCACTTTTAGTTTAGTGCTTATATAGGGTCATAAGGTAAGCGATCTAAACAATCGCTTATACTTTCGAACCCGACCCATTTGGTCGATCATTAGGATCCGACCAAACACATTAGGTGACCATAGTATATAGGGAATAACCTTCCGAGGTTATACCTTATGGTCACGGCGTTTAGTTAGTTGTATGATAGGTAGTTTAAATTCCTTAGGTAAATTACCAAAATGCCCTTTTTACGCCAAAATTCATATTAAGCATATGTAACATAACTTTTGATATCTAAACTGATTTGGCAACAATATTAGATATGTTAAGGCATATTTTACTTATCATAGGGCTAGTTAGGCGTTCCGAACGCGTTTTACGCGAACGACGCGTTAAAGTAGCATAAGCTACCTGAACGGGTCGTAAGCACTTAGGTTAGGTTTCATTTTGGTATGTAGGTTTTGTTAAACCATATTACACGAGTCTCCATACTCGTTTGGTTTACGAACCCTCATTCTATCCAATCCTCCGATTTAGGTCCGGTATATTAACATAGTTACCTGTATTAGGTGTCGTTTGATATCCGTGATCTCTAGCATTGTTTGGTTGTTACACAAGGATTTCTAAGCAATCTCAAGTGAGTACATAGACCCCTCTTTTACTGTTTTCCAAACTGTTTTGGGGTGAAACACATGTGCCTACTTGTTACTTTCGTGCTTTCCTGTTTTCACATCATATACTTGCTATGCTCATTAGTACACTATTAGTACATTATTTACTTTACATTTCTGCTATGTATGTTGACTGGTAGCATACTAGCACATTGATTTACATGACTTTTCTGCTTTGTATGTTAACTTAGCATACTTAGTACATTGTTTCCATATAACATGTTTTACATTTGCTATGACATTTGGTTTGCACAAACGGGGCTTATATACGTTTATTAACATTAGCTACGCCGCTCGGTAGTAAGTAGTGGTACCATAGGACTTGACAAATCCCATTCCTGACATCCCGGGTTTATTTGGATGTAAGGAATGACTGAATCCGAAAATATTTCTTTTGATAACCTTGACTTCGGGTTATCCGACTGTCTCAAGGCTTGAATTTTTGCGTTAACTTACCACATAAATGTTTGTATCAATGTAACATGCATTTACTTTGCAAAACATAACTTTTTGATATATTCAAAATACTTCGTTTTGTACATTTCTACATTTGTATTATGTAATAATACTTTACTTACAATACATAACATTTGTTACACATTACTTGACTACATTTGGACTTTTTAACATTTGACTTGGCTTATACGAGGACTTTTTGACAATTGGTTTAAACATGGATTATATACATTGGTGGTTTGTTTAAATGATTTAAGTAACGAGACGTGTAATATGATACAAGCATGGTGGATACGCCGCTGGTACTTCCTATATATAAGTGTTTGTATTATCGTAGCGTTATTTGAATCATTTCAATTTAGACAAATAACATTTTATACAAATAACATATCTTCCACAAGACATTGCTTTACAAACAACTTCTTTTACCCAACTCATTTTACTTGGTTATTTATTTAACCATGTATTATTCTTTTATGTATACATATCATCTGATCTTATCGCTTTTCAAATGATTTACAAAACAAAACAATTTACAAGGTTCATGACTGAATTTTATTAAACATTTCTAAATCTTAAGTCATGAATCCTATTTTCGCAAAACCTATGTATCTCACAAGCATTTTTATGCTGACGTACCTATTTTCACATGTGTTTTCAGGAGCTTTTGTGTAGGACGATGATCATGACACTAGGGCGGACCTGTGCCTTAGAGACTTAAAATGAAGATAGAACTAGTTTAATTATGTTCTGAACTCTTTATTTCTTGTTTTTGAGACAATGTAACACTCTTGTTGATAAATAAAATATAACTTTGTATGCCATGGTTGTGAAACAATTAATTTTGTTACAACACTCCCCGACGTTCCCGCCACATTTGGTTGTTCCACGTTGTCGGGGTGTGACAAAACAGCCTCAGTCTTTTCTATCCAGCGTAAAGTTGCAATTGGTCCTTCGTTGCCCGAGAATTCTATTGGTTTGAAGGACCAGAATTCTTTGTAAGAACAACCATGAGATATGGTTCTTCTTCTTTTGGGAATGGGCGCTTGAAGTACTGGTCCATTGTTCACGCTGTGTTCAGGTTCAGTTGGTCGCTTACTGCTATGCTTACTTTTATTATCAGCTTCTTTAACAGTTTGGCTAATAAATGGCATTGCATCTATTATTCCTTGTGTCACTATGTGTTGGATAGCCCTATTATCCACTTGGTTTCCATTGTTATTATTGTTCGGATTCTCATTATTCGGGTTATTGTCATTTTGGACATTATCGTTCTGGTTTTCCTGATTCACTTCGTTGTCCATCTGAATTTTAAACATTTACCACATATTAATATCACAGAATAATATTTAATACAACCAATCACACCACATACAGATTGATCAAAAACGTCGAGCATTGTGACTTTTACTCTTTTCTTATAGTATGCATCTATTACACACCAATACTGAAATTAAAATTACAATACCGATTGAAATTTAAAGTTACACTACTAGTAGTAGGCGTCCGTAGTTTTTTTTTTCAAACACACATATTATATATTATTATATTATATTATTATTATTATAACCTCCTTCACCATCATTTCTATGCATATGGATTCATCCAGAAATCCATATTGCGCTCGTTGTAGTTCCAGACAAGTCGCTCTCCCACCTGTCGTATTCTCTCACTGCTTTCTAAAATTTCCTCACAAATTGTCCTAAGCTCTTGTACGTTTTTTGCACTTATTGGGGGTGCAGGTTCTAGGACTGGGTTCGGAATCTGGGGTGCGGGTTCCTGGTACGGGGGTATAGGGGCCTGGTAAGGGTAAGGATTCTCTAAAATCTCCCTAATGTATGCATCGTTATCGTAATAGGGATCTAGAGGGTCCAAACCTGGGTAGGCTCCTAGATTGGGCATTGGCAAATCTTCGTGTATCGGGTAGCGTTGCACATAATCCCTAACGTCATCCCACCAGGGGTCATAATTTGGGTCTAAGGGATTTGGTGCTGGTACCCTAGGTATCTCCTCCTGGTTGAAATCATGCATTTCTACTTGATTTTCAGGGTTTTCTATTTCCATTGGTTGGTCAGGAATTAGTGGTTGTGGTTGGGGTGCTAACAGTTGTTCCAGGTTAGGGACAACTGCACTGGTTGCTAAGATATGGAAATTAGCTACGCTTATCATTAAGCATACCTTGGGCATGAGCATCGGTTTCTCTTTTGGCTGCTGCCAACACTCTCTGGTCTTGCAACTTTTTCATACGCTTTCTACACTCGTGTGCTCCCCTACTGAACCATCCCCTCTTTTTTCTGAGGAAATGGCTCTTCAGGTTGAGCCTTAAATACGAATATTCCTTCTTCCGTATCAGCAGAGTACCCCGAGAGGGCAGGCTGAGAAGAGGCACCTTCGCTTCTAGGCGAACCAGACAATTGACGGTACGCGTCAGATGGTCCTTGGTCGCTCATACTGTAAACTAACAAATAGTCAGATAACACATAACAAGAAAATACAATTATGCACGTAGTTCCATAACTTATTTCCTAACTGATTGAATTTTGGTGTCAGCAGAACACTTATGTGGCTGAATCATTGGCTTAGCTCTGATACCACCTCCTGTCACAACCCCCGTCCCCCTGATTGTCTGGGAACGGGTGGCCGCAAACTCAGTGGTTGTGGTATCGGTGTTTATTAATTTGGCAGCGGAAATTTACATCAGGACCGTAGTTAGGAAATTATTTTATCAGAGTAAAACACCATATTTTATATAAATAAACACATTAGGATAAAACCCAATTTTTCATTCCAAACTAATTTATAGGGATAAATCCCATTTTATTGAAATAAAATGCCTTCTTTATTTAGGTAACTTTTATAGCCACTTTTCCAAGCCTTCAGTGCTGTCCAACTGGCTTCTAATTGGCTTTCAAATTGTGTTACCTGAAACGCGTTTTAAAAACATTTGTCAGTGGGAAATACTGGTGAGTGAATCCCAGTTTAATCAAGAAAAACATTATCAATTGAAACAGTATTGAGAGCGATTAAAATGTTTACATCTACACAATTACTCATTCAGTACTTGCCACTCGACCGTATCTGTGGCTATGGTCATATCACACATTGGCTAACCTGTTGTCCAATTGTGAAGGTTATCAAGTAATATATACAAAACCCCATAATACCGGCAGTAATTGAAGAATTACAAAGACTCAATCACTGCTAAATTGCATTGTAAAATAATTAAGGTTTTGTAAAAACTGTTTACAAAAAGGAGATTACTCACATTGCTGTCTTAGATTATCCTTTAAGGTTTCCTGGTGACAATCTATAAATTACACAAATGCACACGTGTTAGTATAATAACCCATTTTAACATTAGTAATACCCTCCCCGAGACGGCATTCCAACGACTACGTCGGGCAAAACCACGACAGCCGTTACGGAACCCTAGATCAATCGGGCAGAGCATCTAATATGTCTCCAGGGGTTATGATACTTACATCGGAGCAGAACCTCGCTATTTAAGGGGGTATAATACCCGAGTATAATGTATACTACGTAGATTTGAGAGAAAGAAAGAAAGATTTGAGCGATCGGAACTGAAGGCCGATGCCTCCTTTATATAGGGCTTCACTTTGACTTTTACGCGGCCCGCGTAAATGTTAACATAGGGCTACGCGGCCCGCGTTAATGCTGGTCAACAGCGTAGCCTGTCCGGGTCATCCAATAGGTTCAACACGCAGGTGACACGTGTCAGCACCGGGTTCTGCCGCGTTCTTGATCTCTAGCGGCCCGCGTAAAACCCTTAAGTGGTTTACGCGGCCCGCGACAAACCCAAAAACATTATTTTTAATTATTTTTATTAATATTTAGGGTATTCGAGGTCCGTTTTTGCGTATGGGGTGTTTTTAGGGACATATTGGGATATTTTAAAATATATTAGGGTGTCGGAAAATAATTTGAGGGTGTCGGTTTAGAGTTGTTATATAAACCATAAATAATCATTCAGTTTATCAAAAGATAAGTACTAATATGTATAATCAATTATACTTTTGAAATCATGAAATAACAATTAGGTACACATGTTTCACCCAAAAACATTTGAAAACAGTAAAAGAGGGGATTATGTACTCACTTGAGAGTGCTTAGAAGTCTCGAACAACTACCAAGCAAGCTAGAGGGATCACGGAAATCAAACAGCACCTAATATAGGTAACTACATTAATAAACCGTACCTAAATCGAAAGATTGGATAGGATGAGGTTTCGTAAACCAAATGAATATTGGAACTCATATGATATGGTTTAACAAATCCTACATACTAAAATGAAATCAATCCTAAATGCTTACGACCCATTACGACCCGTTTAGGTAGATTACGCTACTTTAACGCGTCGTTCGCGTAAAACGCGTTCGGACCGCCTAACTAGTCCTATGACAAGTATCATATGCCTATACATATTTAATTATGTTGCATAATCAGTTAAGTGACAAAAGTTTGGGTTACATATGCTTAAATATCAGTTATGCATAAAAAGGGCATTTTGGTCATTTTCCTAAGGCACATAAACTACCTATCATATAACTACTTAAACGAAGTGACCATAAGGTATAACCTCGGAAGGTTATTCCCTATACAACTACGGTCACAAAACATGTTTGGTCGGATCCTAATGATCGACCAAACGGGTCTAGTTCGAAAGTCTAGGCGGTTGTTTAGACCGCTTGACTTACGACTTTGCATAAGCACTAAACCTAAAGTGACGAGCTAAACATGTTTAACAAGGTTTGAAAACAAGTTAGATATCAAAACAAACGGTTTTGATATCCAAGAATAGTTTGGTTACAAAATACGCTTAAATACGCATTTTGGCCGAAACTACGACTCGTCACTACACCTAATCAACGTGGTAATCAGTAGGTATAGTCACTTGGGACTATAACCATCGTGATTACGCTCACGTTGCGAAGTTCAAACGAACTTCGTGTTGACCATAAACTAGTCAAAGCTGAAAGTCAAACACAGTTTGACTTTCACGCTTAGAAAAGCATAAAAGAACGAAAGAATACTTACAACGGGTCCAAGAAATGGAAGTTTGATCCAATTATTCTCAGGTATGAAGTGAAATCACTCCAACTTAGAAAAAAATCAGATCAAAAGTGGGTTGTAAGTGAAATGGGTGGGGGTATTTATAGTTTTCGGAGAGCCGTTAAGATCGTTCCTCGATTCCCGAGCTTCGATCAGGGCCTTACACTTGCACCCACTGATTTGTGAAACAATGGGAACCCCAAAACCAGCCCCTAGAATCAAAGAAACCATTTGCAAATCATGGGAACAACTGGATCAAGCTGGAAATGCAATCAGCTAAACTGGTGTAGGCTTGTGGACCGCATCCACAAACCCGTACGGTCCGCATGGGACCTGCAGACCAGGCACTTTCACAATTTGGCAGGTTTAGTCCCTTAAGCCCCAAACTTGATTTTTGATGCATTTTTGGCACGTTCAAGCCCCGTTAACCTCATTTCATTGCTCTAAAATGATGTTAAAGTATAGGGAACTCAAAACATGCTCAAAAATATCTCGGATATCGGTTCGTTTGGTCGTACGGTTGCGTTGTTCGGTTAATTACGACGGGATTCGTAACGAACGCAAAAACGATCCAAATTAAGCGACGAATGGAATTTTATTATGCCGATCACTAAAATAAAATATTTTAATGATGATATAAATTTTTGGATGTCCGGATATATTCAGAACGTAAGATATGCGCGAAAATGCAAACTTATGCACTGTTTGACGCTTTTAGTCTATATTGATCAAGAAAGTTTATTTTAGCATACTGAACACCTCAAAGCCTATTTCTAAGCTATGTAAAGGATATTTATGGTATGTTTAACTTATGATCAAGTTCCGGAATGTTTGTTATCACACGAATCGGCATACTTTCGCAGTTTGACACAAATAGTCCCTACGATCAAATAAACTTGATTTCAAAAAAAAACCAAACCATCCGAAACTTATTTCTAAGTTATATAAGGGTTTTTTAAGGTATGTTAAGCCTATGTCACTATTCCGGAGTGTTTGTTGCATTAAAATGGTTATATTTACGCATCAGGTCGCATATAACCTTCCAGAAAGCGATTTAAAGCTCGAAATCGAACAAGAATTGATATGTGCAAATGATACACATATTTATACAAATCCCAAGTATGAAATACAATATTTCATTGGTTTGGTATTTGTTTGATGATTGAAGTGACGTAGGTGTCACAGTCTCCCCTACTTTAGGAAATTCCGTCCCAAAAGTTAATTTTAGAGGAAACTTGTGAAGACAACCGTGATGGTTTTGCTTTTGAATGAATCCCTCGAACCCTAAGTAAAACTCTGGGCCATGATTGGATTCTTAGCGAAATTGTCAACTATCAAAGTGAAGTCCTTGTAGTAACAAAACATGGAGTTTCGAACTACGGACAGAAGAACGTTTCTTATGAAGACTTGGAAACTTGTGTGTGCTTGAAATCAGAATTGGAGAGTGAAAAATAACATTGGTCAAGGTTCAGGACTTCTAGTAACTTAAATAATGCTACGTTCGCAATGTAATAAGGAACACTTATATATAGGAAGTACCAGCGACGTATCCACCATGCCCTTTCTACATTGTTCCCGTATCGTTATTCTTGTCACTATTGGTCTTAACACATAACAAAACTTGCTGTGGTTTCTGTGCACTGAATTCCATAATTATGTATGCATCCATAATTACGTAATTCCTTGCACAGTCCGCACAGTTCATTTCATAATGCGTAGGGGAAAAAATCAATCAAATAAACATGAAGTGACTTGACTAGACCACCAAAAGATCTTTTTAACTAGATCAACGAACGATCTTTTTAACTAGATCAACACATGATCTTCTTAACTAGACCGTCGTACGATCTCCTTAAATTGACCACTTAAGGGATCTTTTCAATTATATCATCACATGATATTCCTAACCAGATTTTCAAATCAATCTGTTTAACTAGACCACTAAAGGGATCCAATTATAGAATAGTACTTCATAACCCAAGGGAGTTAACTACAACGTAGAAGTCCATTAAGGATTTAAGATAGTACCTTTGGATATCCTACTATGAATCTCTCATATGAGATATGGAAGATTCTATGAGGATTTGGATAACGAAAATTCAGATCACACAAAAACATAAATATAACACAAAACATATAAGAAAACATATAAGCACATAAGCACATAATCACATAATTTGTTTAACTTGATTTTTAATTTGTTATCTTTGGACACGGGTATTTAAAGCATACCAGGAATACAATCGGTGGATTTCATTTGGTACTTTAAATATTTTCAAGAATCTAACCATAAAGATAGGAAGATCTTAATAAGAATTCGGCTTTGTCCTTATTGAATCGTAATGTGCGTATTAAGGCATACAAATAATTCAATTAAGGGCTCCGATTTGAGCGATATTTATCCATAAGGATCTAATTATGAGGATAGAAAGATCCTATTTTGGATTTTGGAATTTGTGTAACAAGAGGTGTTTCGAAACCTTGAACTAAACGTGCTTAAGTCGATACACAAGGTAGAAAGTTCATGAGGTCGAGGTACTAGATACACCAAGGCGACATATGAAGCAGAATTTGGAGTTTGAGCAGCGGCAGGATTTGTAACTGCTTTGCTTTGGACAGCAAAGCGACACATGTTAACCAAATGTCCCCATCGTCCACCGTGGGTACATTTGAAACAGGGTATCTGATTCGGATGATGACGGTGGCATTGATTGCACCAAGGAGCAGTTCCCTTGTACAGCTTCATCCTTGAGGCGAGTCATGGTGATAGCTAAATCAACGGTCCTCAGGAGTACGACGCCTAATTGTTGAGCAATTGTAGCACCTGGTTCGAACATTATTGTTGCGTTGAAGAGGCATCATGAAGATAATAAAAGATATGGGAGGAAACAAGTGAAATGATATCGGATAATCAAAACAGAATGAAAACGTACAGAAATTGCGATCATTTGTTTGTTACCTCAGGCAAACAAATGAGACGGTGACTAATCAAAGTAAATGGGTCATATTAATGTATCGCGAAGACATGCTTTAGCCTATAAGTGGACACTCACCCCAAGAGTTCCCAGGTAAGAGTGACTGGTCCGATTATGTGGATTTGTACGAGCACTCTAGCCTTAGACAGAAAGCTCAGAGTACAGGCATCCACCCTTCCAAATTGCACATGTTCACGTTATAAGACCCAAACTTTGATGAGATTTTGAAAACTTAGAGGGTTCAAAACCTTATAATAAATCGTCCTAGAACAAATGACTGGTTTTCAAAGCGGATTCGAGATTTGTGTTCATATTGTGGTTGTCACCTAAGGATAAGTGACGGTACTGTTTTAAAACTAAACACAAGATAACTTGTGTTAGGGTCCTAGGAAGGTTATAGTCTGGGTCAAAGCATTACTAATAACCTAATTCCCTATAACCATTGGCTCTGATACCAACTTTTCTGTCACACCCCGACCACGTAAAACAACAAATCGTGGCAGAAACGTCGGGGAGTGTCATAATAGAATCATTGTTTCACAACCATGGATTAAATAATTTCGTTTTATTGAATTTTTGAACTCATTGTTTTATTACAAATCAGATAAGTACAAATATTATCTTTCAAGTTTTAAAGTCGCTAAGGCACGAGTCCATCCTATGTATAGCATGCATCAACAATCATCACATAACAGCACCTGAAACATGTGTAAAAATAGGTATGTCAGCATAAAAATGCCTGTGAGATACATAGGTTTTATTATAACAGTATTCATGACTTGTAAGTTTAGAGAAAAATATTTAATCAAAAATAGTCATGATCCTTCAAATATTTTCTTTTATAAATCATTTTAAAATTTATAAGAAATCAGATAATATAACAGAATAATGCATAAATAAATAATTAAGTAAAATGAGTTTGAATAAAATATATTGTTTGTAAAACAATATTTTGATAAAAAGGTTTATAATATATATATATATATATATATATATATATATATATATATATATATATATATATATATATATATATAGGGAGCCGCTAGAATGAGAACCACCTCGAGTTGTAAGAACCGCGAGAACTACACCCCACGGAGCGCCGTTCGCCATGATTTTTTTTATACAAGTAGATGTGTATATTATAAACACAGCCGTAAAAAATCATGGCGAACGGCGCTCCGTGGGGTGTAGTTTTTTACACCACAAGTTTGGTGAAAAAAAATTAAAAAACACCAAATTTGTGGTGTAAAAAACTACACCCCACGGAGCGCCGTTCGCCATGATTTTTTACGGCTGTGTTTATAATACACACATCTACTTGTAAAAAAAAATCATGGCGAACGGCGCTCCGTGGGGTGTAGTTCTCGCGGTTCTTACAACTCGGGGTGGTTCTCATTCTAGCAGCCCCCTATATATATATATATAATATATATATATATATATATATATATATATATATATATATATATATATATATATATATATATATATATATATATATATATATATATATATATATATATATATATATATATATATATATATATATATATATATATATATATATATATAGGGGAGCGCTAAAATGAAAACCACCTCCAGTTGTAAGAACCGAGAGAAACACTTTCTAGCCACTAGATCAACAAGATTGATGGATGAGATTAAAAGTAACTAAAATTAATATTAAATACATTTTGTCTTATTATGTTTTTAATATTTTAATCCAAAAGGGTAGTATAGTAAAATTACTCTTTTTTGTCTTTTTGTCTTTATTATTTTTCTATTACTTTTTTGTTTTATTATATTACTTTTTATTTTTAAACATAATTTTTTTATTAAAAGCTTTTTTAAATTCAAATTTTTTTAACAAAACAATTTTTTTGCGCGCCGGTTTTTGCGTGTCGTTTTTACCCCCGGCTTTTTCACGCATCGTTTTTTAACGCGTCGTTTTTGCACGCCGTTTTGTACGCTCGGCTTTTTCAAGCGTCGTTTTTTTTAACGCGCCGTTTTTTACATCCCGTTTTAACGCGGCGTTTTTTACGTCTCGTTTTTTTTTGCGGAGTTTTTATGCCCCGTATTCACGCCCCTTGTTTAGGCGCCATTTTATCATACGGTTTTTTACGTTTTACAATTTACGTAGAAAAAGTTTTACGTTTACGTTAAATAGTTTTTAAATAGTTTTTACATAAAAGTTTACGTTTACGTTATACTTTTTAAACTTTTTACGTTTTACGTTTTTACGTTTTACGTTTTACGTTTTTACGTTTTACGTTTTATGTTAAACTATTTACATTTTACGTTGATGCACCTTTTACCAGGCCACCGACAATGTGCAACCATAGGTTATTCATTAAAGTTTATTGGGTGACCCAAGTTTATTTTATGTTATTGAATACTTTCAAACAGAATATCCATTAGAAATTCTTATGCTTTACTACGAGACTAATAGTAAACAAAAAAAAAAAAAAAACTTTTGTTATCTATAAGTGTTGTACATTTACAATCACATTTACATTTATACTTTATAATCATAAATGATATATACTTTATAGTCACATGGTACAGGTATCATTATTTGAGTCTACTAATATCACATAGATCATGATTTATGTATAAAAGTAAACATATACTTTAAAACGTCAGTACAAAAAAATAGAAACTTGAATATGATCTTAGGTATCATCCTTATTTTTAAAAGAGAAGAAGAAAATGAGAGAGGAGAGAGGAGAGAGGTATTTAAAGTCAAGTGACTTTAATGAAGAGAGAGGTAAGATTTGACATTTGGGGTAAATGACTAAAATATCCTTTTGGTTGGCAAAATATGATTGGTGGAAAGTGGTTCTCACGGTTCTTACAACTGGATGTGGTTTTCATTTTAGCGGCTTCCTATATATATATATATATATATATATATATAATTTGGTTTTAAGAAAGTCAATTAAGTAATATATTAAAATATATTTCAGCTCCAAAATCGTTAAACAAATAGTATATTAATTATACTTTAGTCGTCAAAATAATAATTTTCAGTACTATATCAAAAGTATACTTTGGTTTTATTAATAACATATTAAACTATGCTTTGGTCTTATTAATAACATATTAAACTATGTTTTGGTTTTAAAAATAACATATTAGACTATGATTTAGTTTTATAAATAACATATCAAACTATGTTTTAATAATGGAAAATTGGTTTTTAATAAACCAACCTGTGTCCCGTTGGTAAATAATAATCTTACCTACGTAATTGGTATACAATAATCCTACCTATCAACATGTTGGCACTCAATGAACTTCCGTCAATTTTTTTTTAACTGAAGTTAATTTTTAAGTTTTATTTGTTACACAAAAAGTCCCTGTAGTTGTGATTTACTAGTTTTAACTATTTTGTAAAACAAAAAAACCTCAAGGGACTGTAATTTACTAGTTTTAAAATAGTTTTAAAATAGTTAAAACTAGTAAATTAGAGCTACAGGGACTGTTTGTGTAATAAATAAAACTTAAAAACTAACTTCAGTTAAAAAAAATTAACGGAAGTTCATTGAGTACCAACATGTTGATAGGTAGGATTATTGTATACCAATTACGTAGGTAAGATTATTATTTACCAACGGGACAAAGGTTGGTTTATTAAAAACCAATTTTCCTTTAATAATTAACAAATTATATGTTGGTTTTGTACATTATCACACATGAGAGCATACCAAACTTACCTTTGGGAGCATAACAAAATATACAATAAAAATGTGATTTAAGAATTCAACCAAACCTAATGCATCAAAATACCACGAAGGCAATCCCTATTTGGATAAAATATCGGTTTCTGACATTCTATGACAACAGGAATCGAGTGTCAAATCCTATAGTGTTATATCATACTACCAGCCGGTCTGGTGAACATCAAATAAGTACTATCCAACAATTTATTTTATAATCTTTGAAAAATTAGAGTTTAAACCATAAATAATCATTCAGTTTATCAAAAGATAAGTACTAATTTGTATAATCAATTATACTTTTGAAATCATGAACATAACAATTAGGTACACATGTTTCACCCCAAAACATTTGAAAACAGTAAAAGAGGGCACTATGTACTCCCTTGAGAGTGCTTAGAAGTCTTGAACAACTACCAAGCAAGCTAGAGGGATCACGGGAATCAAACGGCACCTAATATAGGTAACTACATTAATAAACCGGACCTAAATCGGAAGATCGGATAGGATGAGGTTTCGTAAACCAAATGAGTATTGGAACTCATATGATATGGTTTAACAAAGCCTACATACTAAAACGAAACCTATCCTAATTGCTTACGACCCATTACGACCCGTTTAGGTAGCTTACGCTACTTTAACGCGTCATTCGCGTAAAACGTGTTTGGACCGCCTAACTAGTCCTATGACAAGTATTATATGCCTATACATGTTTAATTATGTTGTATAATCAGTTAAGTGACAAAAGTTTGGGTTACATATGCTTAAATATCAATTATGCATAAAAGGGCATTTTGGTCATTTTCCTAAGGCATATAAACTACCTCTCATATAACTACTTAAACGAAGTGACCATAAGGTATAACCTCGGAAGGTTATTCCCTATACAACTATGGTCACAAAACATGTTTGGTCGGATCCTAATGATCGACCAAACGGGTCTAGTTCGAAAGTCTAAGCGGTTGTTTAGACCGCTTGACTTACGACTTTACATAAGCATTAAACCTAAAGTGACGAGCTAAACATGTTTAAAACATGTTTAACAAGGTTTGAAAACAAGTTAGATATCAAAACAGACGGTTTTGATATCCAAGAATAGTTTGGTTACAAAATACGCTTAAATACGCATTTTGGCCGAAACTACGACTCGTCACTACACCTAATCAACGTGGTAATCAGTAGGTATAGTCACTTGGGACTATAACCATCGTGATTACGCTCACGTTGCGAAGTTCAAACGAACTTCGTGTTGACCATAAACAGGTCAAAGCTGAAAGTCAAACGTCACGCTTAGAAAAGCATAAAAGAACGAAAGAATACTTACAACGGGTCCAACAAATGGAAGTTTGATCCAATTATTCTCAGGTATGAAGTGAAATCACTCCAACTTAGAGAACAAATCAGATCAAGTGTGGGTTTTAAGTGAAATGGGTGGGGGTATTTATTGTTTTTGGAGAGCCGTTAAGATCGTTCCTCGATTCCTGAGCTTCGATCATGGCCTTACACTTGCACCCAATGATTTGTGAAACCATGGGAACCCCATAACCAGCCCCTAGAATCAAAGAAACCATTTGCAAATCATGGGAACAGCTGGATCAAGCTGGAAATGAAATCAACTGAAATGGTGTAGGCTTACGGACCGCATCCACAAACCCATACGGTCCGCATGGGACCTGCAGACCAGGCACTTTCACAATTTGGCAGGTTTAGTCCCTGAAGCCCCAAACTTGATTTTTGATGCATTTTTGGCACGTTCAAGCCCCGATAACCTCATTTCAAGGCTCTAAAATGACGTTAAAGTATAGGGAACTCAAAACATGCTCAAAAACATCTCAGATGTCGGTTCGTTTGGTAGTACGGTTGCGTTGTTCGGTTAATTACGACGGGAGTCGTAACGAACGCAAAAACGATCAAAAAGCGACGAATGGAATTTTATTATGCCAATCACTAAAATAAAATATTTTAATGATGACATAAATTTTCGGATGTCCGGATATATTCAGAACGTAAGATATGCGCGAAAATGCAAACTTATGCACTTTTTGACGCTTTTAGTCCCTATTGATTAAGAAAGTTTATTTTAGCACACCGAACGCCTCAAAGCCTATTTCTAAGCTATGTAAAGGATATTTATGGTATGTTTAACTTATGATCAAGTTCCGGAATGTTCGTTATCACACGAATCGGCATACTTTCGCAATTTGACACAAATAGTCCCTGCTATCGAATAAACTTGATTTCGACACACCAAACCATCCGAAACTTATTTCTAAGTTATATAAGGGTTGTTTAAGGTATGTTAAGCCTATTTCACTATTCCGGAGTGTTTGTTGCATTAAACTAGTTATATTTACGGGTAAACTATTGAATGGGGAAAATAAAGATCGAATTAGTTATTTGTAAATGGGTTTTGACTTTTCATATATAAACTGTACAATTGACCAATAGTGAAAAGGGTATTTTAGGCATTTAGTCATCTAATTAAGCATATATACAAACTCTATACTATATTTTCTTTCGATAGTAGGGTGAAGTAGCCACTGTGGGGTAGCCAACTTGATAGAGGCACATGTCTCTTTAAAGGGGAGAATTATTGGTGTAAATAAGTAACATTTGTTGTTAAAAAAGTAGGGTGAAGCAAGCAGGTATATATATTTTTTTAGATAGTAGGGTGAAGCAAGCGTGTATTGTGACACTTGTGCCTCTGCGACCATCAAACAAATATCAAATCAATGAAATATTGTATTTCATACTTGGGATTTGTATAAATATGTGTATCATGTGCACATATCAATTCATGTTCGATTTCGAGCTTTAAATCGCTTTCTAGAAGGTTATACGCAAACTGATGTGTAAATATAACCAGTTTAATGCGACAAACACTCGGGGATAGTGACATAGGCTCAACATACCTTAAATAACCTTTACATAACTTAGAAATAAGTTTTGGATGGTTTAGTGTGTCGAAATCAAGTTTGTTCGATCGCAGGGACTATTTGCATCAAACTGCGAAACTATACCGATTTGTATAGTAACGAATGTTCCGGAACTTGATCATAAGTTAAACATGCCCTAAATATACTTTACATAGCTTAGATATAGGCTTTGAGGTGTTTTGGTGCGCAAAAATAAACTTATTGATCAACAGGGACTAAAAGCGTCAAAAAGTGCCCAAATGACCAGATTCATGGGTTGTTTATTTGCCACTGAATGTTCCATTCAGAGGAAACCTTTGAACCGGTCAGAGGAATAAGTGTTTGGTTTGGTAAAAAGCCCACCTCTAAATGGTTCTATTAAGATCTGATTCATTCAGATTTTATTAGTCGCTGAATGAAAGTTCTCTAAAAAATACCCTTTGCCCTAAAAAAAGAAACCTGTACATCGACGCCTCCATCTCCATCTCCACCTCCTTCCTCCACCGGCCCCCACCACGTCGCACCTGCTCCACCTCGCCGGCCTTCTCCACCACGTCGCACCTCTCCTCTGCCGCTGTTGTCTACCAGGTATGTTCCGATCTTCAGCCAATGTTCCGATCTTGATTGTTCCGATCTTCAGCCAATGTTCCGATCTTGATTGTTCCGATCTTCAGCCAATGTTCCGATCTTGATTGTTTTTGTTTCATAAAAATGGGTTCTTTATTTGTGGGTTTGATTTCTTGTTTTGATTTTGCTCCCCTTATTTGCAGAAAGTTGCGATTGTAATATTGCTCCAATTAATGGCCATATTGACTTGTATATTCTAGCCACCGTTAATTCCTAGCCACGTATATATTTCTTGTTTTGATTTTGCTCCCCTTATTTGAAGATATACAGTAATATATTAATGTAGTGAATACAGACCACTAAACAAAAACAACTATATTTCATTCAACACAAATTAGTTCAGATGGGTAAAAATGCCATTTTACACATTCATTCAGAGGTGCAACCAAACAACACTTTACTGGTTCAGCACTTACTGGTTCAGAGCCTCTTACCCATTCAGATCTTTTATGCATTCAGCACTTATTGGTTTAGATGTTGCCAAACAGCCCCTCATTGTATCTAGTCCAATTTTGATGTTTTGATGGTTTTAACCCCTAGTTTTGCATTCTATGGGCTAAAATTTAATGTTATTTCATATACCCTTGTATTGCAATACAATGTGCCCACATGGAGGGTCAAGATCAAGGCACAAAATGCGAGAAACGATCCTAACGGTTCTCCGAAATCTATAAATACCCAAGCTCTCATTCCATTTTCCTCACATCTTGATCTGATTTTATGCTCTAAGTTGAAGCTTTATGCTTCATACCAAAGTATTTAGATCAAGTTCTTCCTAGCTTGGACCCGTTGTAAGTTTCTTTCATGCTTTTATGCGTTTTTAAGCATGAAAGTCAAACTGTGTTTGACTTTCTGCTTTGACCAGTCTTTGGTCAACATGAAGTTCGTTTGAACTTCGCAACGTGAGCGTAATCATGATGGTTGTAGTCCCTTGACTATACCTACTGATTACCACGTTGATTAGGTGTAGTGACGAGTCATAGTTTCGGTCAAAATGCGTATTCATGCGTATTTTGCAACCAAACTATTCTTGGGTATCAAAACCTTTTTTTTTATATCAAACTTGTTTTCTAACTTCGTTAAACATGTTTTAACATGTTTAACTCGTCACTTTTAGTTTAGTGCTTATATAGGGTCGTAAGATAAGCGGTCTAAACAACCGCTTAGACTTTCGAACCCGACCCGTTTGGTCGATCATTAGGATCCGACCAAGCATTTATTGTGACCATGGTTGTAGGGAATAACCTTCCGGGGTTATACCTTATGGTCACTTCGTTTAAGTAGTTGTATGATAGGTAATTTATATGCCTTAGGAAAATGACCAAAATGCCCTTTTTATGCATAAAATTCATTTTAAGCATATGTAACATAAATTTTGGCATCTAAACTCATTAGGAAACATTATTAGACATGTTAAGGCATATAATACTTGTCATGGGAGGCGGTCCGAACGAGTTTTACGCGAACGACGCGTTAAAGTAGCGTAAGCTACCTTAACGAGTCGTACTGGGTCGTAAGCACTTAGGTTAGGTTTCATTTTAGTATGTAGGCTTTGTTAAACCATGTCATATGAGTTCCAATACTCATTTGGTTTACGAAACCTCATTTTATCCGATCCTCTGATTTAGGTCCGGTTTATTAACATAGTTACTTATATTAGGTGCCGTTTGATTTCCGTGATCCCTCTAGCCTTGCTTGGTTGTTGTCAAGACTTCTAAGCATCCTCAAGTGAGTACATAGTCCCCTCTTTTACTGTTTTCAAATTGTTTTGGGGTGAAACACATGTGCCTACTTGTTACTTTCATGGTTTTCATATCATATGCTTGTTATGTTCATTAGTACGTATATAGTACATGATTTCATTATGTTTTGCTATGTATGTTCTTTTAGCATGCTAGCACATTGATTTTTATATATTACATTTTGTTGCATATGTTCTTCCAGCACATGGACACATTGTTTTACATTTTTGAATTGTTTAAACCGTTGTAATTGTTTGGTCTATGTGAGCCATTTGAAAATGTTGATTTATGTGAACCGTTTGAATCTGATTGATTGTGTGAACCGTTTGAATCTGATTGATTATGTGAACCGTTGGGTTAGGGAAGTGATTAGGTAACGGGGCGAGTGTAATGTGTTAAAAGCATGGTGGATACGCCGCTGTTACTTCCTATATATAAGTGCTTTTAACACATTATATATCGCTGCGTTAACAAGATCACTTGGGTAAGCTTATCCAAACGAAGTTATATTACAAGTTTTTTTTAATAATATAAACCATACGAGTTTTATTAACGAGTTTTTACGGGATGTATTACAATTGGATTTAATAAAATAAAGGTTTTGGGTTAAGAATCATGGCTACGAGATTTTATAAAGTATAACCAACTTGATTTGAGTTGGTTAGTTTTGTCGCAATACTATACTTTTCAAAACAAGGTTTTTAGTTAGGTATTGCAACATGTAAACTAGCCATGGATCAGACACTCACATAAAACCTATGTACTCGTCGGCATTTTTATGCTGACGTATTTTCACATGTGTTTTCAGGTACCATAGTTGGTGATATTTGATGATAATATTGATGCATGCTCACATAGGAACGAACGAGGCCTTGGTGACTTAATAATAACGAAAGTCTATTTGTTCATGTTTTGTTTCCGATTTTCAATGTAATGTAAAACATTTAATTCAATAAAACAAAATATCAACCCATGTGTTATGAAACAATGATTCTGTTACAACACTCCCTGACGTTTCCGCCACAATTTTTTGTTTTACGTCGTCGGGGAGTGACATGTATGCTGGAATCTCTAAAAGAGAAAACTGAAAGTCTAAAAAAATTAATGAGTTTTGGGTTTTAAAAGAGTAAAGTACATGGTAGTTTTTCAAAATGTTGGATTTTGTCCTTAGCTTTCTAAAAGTATACGAATGGTCTATGTAGTTTGTACTCTAAAGGTTTCAAGAGGTCCAAGTTATCGAATGTTTTACAAAGTGCAAACGACAAGACCATCTATGTATTTCTGACAAAAGTTGGGGATTAAATGTGTTCCAATGTATAGACCGTAAGAACCATCCGTATACTTTTGGAAAGCTAGGGACCAAATCTAAAATTTTGAAAACCAGAAAGACCATTCGTGTGGTTTTAAAAAGTGAGATGTCTCTCTTTTACGTATTCCATACTTACAAATCGTCTAGGTTTTAAAATTAGGGATTTTTACATATTTCCACTTCCTAAGAAGTTTTATTACATATTTCCCCAACCCCTAAATTTAATTACATATTTCCCCTTTATAAAGAAGTCTTGTTACATATTTCCCCACCTAACGAAGCCTTATTACATATTTTTTCAATCTCTAAATTTAATTACATGTTTCACTTTCCTAAACCCCATGTATTACACATTTATCCATTTCATTAAAAATACTCTTATAGAATTACTATTTTACCCTTAGTGAGTTTATGAAACGACTACTTACATATTTCCCATTCATTAGAAATGTTGACTAAGTCAAAGGCGGAGGTCGCTCGTTATATAAAGTAATTTAATAATATGCATATAAACTCAGTGCCTATGAATTTAATTTAGACAATTTTTGAACCACAACAGCAACACTGGTTGTCGCAACTCTCGTCTAAACCACAGCAGCAACATGCTGCTAAACTTTTTATTTTCTTTGATGTAACGAGCGACCTCCGCCTTTGACTTAGTCAACATTTCTAATGAATGCGAAATATGTAATTAGTTATTTAATAAACCCATTAAGGGTAAAATAGTAATTCTATAAGAGTATTTTTAATGAAATGGATAAATATGTAATATATAGGGTTTAAGAAGATGAACTATGTAATTAAACGAGTTGGTGTTAACCCACGCGTTGCGGCGGGATGTAGATTTTTATATCAGTGATTATCTGGCCGGCATTACTCGTATGGGAAATTAGTTCATTACGGTAATGTAATTTGCTATAGCAACAAAAAGATAAAACCCAAATCCCTAAAAGGATACAACGGTGAACAAAATATAATTCTAAAACCTGAAAAGTTGAAGAAAGCGAAAGCTAAACAACATATTTGGATTCGTGTTTACCCAAATCCCTAAAAGGATAAAACGGTGTACAAAATATAACTCTAAAACGTGGAAAGTTGAAGAAAGCGAAAGCTAAATAATATATTTGGATTCGTATTTCTTATATTTAAAGTTGATCCTTAACTAAACATGTTGATCTTTTAAACGGAATATGATTCGATACGTGAAATTAAAAACTACAAAATATCAACAATAACTATTTTGCACCGCAAAAACCACACAAAAGATTTGAAATCCCCTTTAATCAAAAGAAAAATGCATAACAGAACATACATATATTGATTGAAAACTTAATGCTTCAATAAGTTTCCCAGAAAAAGTAGTGGGAAATACCACAGAAACTCCCCTTCCCCATGATCCCTCGTTATCTTCTCCGATTGAATTCCCATGATTCAAATTACTGTTTCTGGACAAATAAAATATATAAAAAACACCAATAAAACATTACAATAGAAGCAACAGGAAGATATACCGTCACCGCCATCAGTGGCGGACTCAGGAATTTTTTCATGGGGGTGCGGAACATTTTTAAAATTTTTAGGCCCTAAGGTATATAAGTAAAAAAAATTGGTTCGTATCGGGTCGGTTCGAGTCAGGTCGGGTCATGTAAAACAAAAAACATCAAACTAAATTTACCTCGTTAAAACGGTTCCCAAATTCTTGATTTTGAAAATCCACATCAACGAATTCGGAAGATGTATCAACTTTCCTCTTGAGAAATCGCGCCATAACGTCCCTACTCATGGTTCCTATCGGCTATCACAAACAAATTGATCTATAATTTCATGGCTCCATAACATATTACATAATGTATCAAGTATTCAAGCCCTAGAAATCATAATGTAAATCACACTAAAAATCATCTAAACATCGTATACATCATTAAAAAAAATAAAAATAAAAAACCCAAACATCAGGTCTGATCGTATATAACCCACCACAAAAAAGACAAAATATCATCATCATCACTAACAAAATATAAATATATAACCCACCACAAAATCAAATATCATCACTAACAACAACAAGAAGCACATGTCTCCTGCCATCGAAAAATCACTTCCGGTGGCCACCGGTTACGTCCCACCCCACAAAAATCAACCAAAAATCATAAAAAAAATCAACCAAAAATCAACAAAAATAACAAAGAAACTTACCCGTGTTTGATCGGCAGTGATATGATGACTGATTATGGTGGTATGCGGCTGTTGTTGTCGCTGATGTTCTGATCGCTGGCGTGCGTGCAGGGAGGATAGAGAGCGGGAGAGAATATGTAAGGGTTTTGGGCTTGTTTATTTTATTTTAGTTTGAAATATTGTAGATTTGTTGGGTTTGTTTATTGGGCTAAGACTTAGTAGTGAGCTGGTTAAAGGTATTGGGTATTTGGGTTTAGTTATTTAGGTATTAAAAGGTATATAATTTAGGTAGTGTTTTAAAAAAATAAGAGTTTACTAAAAAAATTTAAAATATAAATTGATAACACTTTTTACCTAAGGGGTGCGGACGAAAAATTCCAACGGGTGTGGACAGAAAATTCTATGGGGTGCGGACAAAAAATTTCAAGGGGTGCGTACCGGATTTTCGATAGAACTTAGCACTAAAAATTTTTTTCCTGGGGGTGCGCCCGCCCACCTTGGGCCAAGCTTAAACCCGCCCCTTGTCACACCCCCAAAATCCACCCGCGGAGTATCACCGCTTGAGAGTGTGACTGACCAGGATCAAGCCATCAATCATATCAAATATAGCATTTAATAATAAAAGTAATCAATGTAATTCATCATGACATGATTGACGTTCCAAAACCAAACATCGTTTAAATAGCGGAAGCATAGTATGTAATCTCAAAATAGTTATAAGTTCAGAATAAATTCATGATCCGTATCCCACAACGACCTGCTCCTCCCTGTGCAAGCTCCATAAAGTACCTAAGGTCCTGCAAGGCATGCAGCAAATAATCAACAACTAGTTGAGCGAGTTCACAGAAAGTAAGTTCATAACGTAGTGTATAAGTATAGCTAGTGGGGGCTTCCCATACTAGTGTGTACTAAAGGTGGGGGCTTCCCAAACCTTGTGTTCATAATACTGGTGGGGGCTTCCCATGTTTATCCTGGCTAATGAGGGCTTCTCATTAACGGTACTTACTAGACTAACTTCCGACCATGTGTTCTTCTTTACCGAGAACAGGGATACGTACTGGGTCACGTAGGCTTTACGTGACGTGCCCTTCCCCGAGGACATGGTACGCGTGGGGGCTACGTAGGCTTTACGCAGCGTGGCCTTCCGACCTGGAAGCCAGTGGATGGTATTGGGTTACGTAGGCTTTACGTAACGTGTCCTCCCGACCCGGGAGACAAATGGCAAATACTGGGTTACGTAGGCTTTACGTAACGTGTCCTGACTAACCTGAGGACGATGGTCTATAGTCTAGAGAATGCGTAAGTACGAGTAACTCTTTTAACAATAACATTTCCAACCCAATTCCCAACCCGGGAATCCCATGCCTTGGCTGTGTGAACTCACCTTGGTTTGCTCGGCAGATACACAAATACAAGACTCTTGAACTAAGGGTGGTCAACCACGTCCTAACAGGGTTACCACACAAGTCAGGTTCGTATAAAACACGTAGGTTACTAACACGTATCGATCATGGCAACGAACACGTATTCCAATAGCAGCCCAAAGCAAACAGTTAAACAAATAGCCAAGTGTCCGGCCCAATCAGTTGGGCCTGTAATAGTAAAAGTCCAATAGCAAACAGTCCACAAATCAAATCATTGGGCCCGTGACAGTGAAGGCCCAAACAGTGTGCGTGTAAATGGTGGTCTCGAGTCGCAACCGGCGATCTCGAGTCGCAACCGAGGATTACGAGTCATATCAGGAGATTACGAGTCGCAACAGTAGGTTGCGAGTCGCAATGGTTGGTCTCGGTTCATCATGGTCCGGTTACAAGTCGCAACGGGACTCGCAACCGTGGTCTCGGCTTGTGCTGTTGTGGTCTCGAGTCGAGACTGTGAGGTTTCGAGTCGCAATCTGAGTCGCAACCGTGTGTGTAACTGGTTTCCATAATTCCTGCATTGACTTATCCGTGATTCTAGCAAACATCTAAGGTAGTTTCGAAATCAGATCAATCACAGAAATTTATCAACAGTTTCATATCAACAATAGATCATGTTCATAGCAATTTCATATTATTAAGAACAGTAACAATCCATTCCAACCACATGAAATCGGAATACCACACAAGCCTTATACCGAATCCTTAACTATCATGCATCCTAGCCGATTAACAACATATTCTCGGCAATTCAATCAGTAATCAGCCCATGAACATCATTAACTTATGAACCGTATCATCATACTAACATGCCACTTAAAACACATGTGCAAATATAATCATCACAGCCGGTTACAAACATCAATACGGATCGAATAACAAATCACTCATGCAACCTATTACGTATGTAATCATGATCACCATTTACAGAAGTCGATTCACGAGAACACAAACAATTTCAAACATGACAAGTACTAACCGAATTAGAGAAGAAAAGAGGGTGATCCGAATTGTGGAGGCTCTTGCCGTCGGGTTCCAAGCAAACGAGAGGGAGGTAGAGAGCAAGTAGGGTTGTGTGTGTTTGTGTTGCAAAACAATAAACAAAACCCTTAAACTCGGTTTTGTGTTGCGAGTGGGGGAGTGGGCCGAGCCCATCCGGTTATCTAATGGAGTCCGATTTCAAAGTGTGGCCCAAAAGGGCTTGTGTGACCGGTTATAAGGTGCAATCGGGTTTTAGTGTGTGGTTTGGGTTCGTGTACACACAACATACACACATAAGGCACATAACATCATAACATTCAATAGCATCAAAGTTTGTAAAATCATAACACGTTCACGTATGTTACACAATGATAGGTCTAAAGTTCGAGTTGTCACATTATCCCCAACTAATTGGAAATTTCGTCCCGAAATTTGGTATGCACTCACTGAGGAAGCTAGGTAAACTGTATTGTTCACTGATTTTCCTGGGGTGTCACATCCTCCCCCCGTTGATCTGGAATTTCGTCCCGAAATTCCGAAGTAGTAGCTTCAGCCTCAGTAGTGGTAGCATTGGTTTCGAATAACTGGGGGTACTTTTCTGTCATCCTGTCTTCGCGTTCCCAGGTGTACTCTGGGCCACGTTTGGAGTTCCAACGAACTCGGACAAGAGGGATTCTCTTGTGTTTGAGGACCTTTACATCCCGGCCCGTGATTTCTACTGGTTCCTCGACGAACTGCAATCGCTCGTCGATAGTGAGTTCCTTAAAAGGAATGATGAGGTTTTCATCTGATAGGCACTTCTTTAAGTTCGATACATGAAAAACATTGTGAACTGCCCCGAGTTCAGCTGGTAAATTCAACTTGTAGGCTACCTTGCCAATCTTTTCTATAATTTCGAATGGTCCGACGTATCGCGGATTCAGTTTGCCCCGTTTGCCAAAACGAACCACACCCTTCCAGGGTGAAACTTTCAATAAAACCCGGTCCCCGACCTCAAATTCCAATGGCTTTCTACGCTTGTCCGCGTAGGCTTTCTGACGGTCGCGTGCTGCCGCCATGCGTTGTCGTATCTGTGCAATCTTTTCTGTGGCGTCCACTACAATCTCTGGACCCGTAATCTGACTATCCCCCACCTCTGCCCAGCAGAGGGGTGACCGGCATTTACGCCCGTACAATGCCTCGAATGGAGCAGCTTGGATGCTGGTGTGATAACTGTTATTGTAAGAAAACTCCACCAAAGGGAGGTGCTTTTCCCAGCCGTTGCCGAAATCGATAACGCATGCCCGAAGCATGTCTTCAAGTGTTTGAATCGTACGCTCAGACTGCCCATCCGTCTGAGGATGATATGCTGTGCTCATGTCTAACCGTGAGCCGAAAGATTTATGCATCGCTTGCCATAGCTCTGACGTGAATCGTGCATCGCGATCCGAAATGATAGATGTGGGCACCCCGTGCCTCGAGACAACTTCTTTAAGATAGACGTCTGCGAGAGTGGAGAACTTGTCCGTTTCCTTAATCGGCAGGAAGTGTGCAGACTTGGTGAGTCGATCAACTATGACCCATATTGTATCGTTCCCACGCTGGGATCTAGGTAGGCCTGTAACGAAATCCATGGAAATTTCTTCCCATTTCCATTGAGGTATCTTAGGCTGCTGAAGTAGGCCAGCTGGTTTCTGATATTCAACCTTGACTCTCGCACAGGTGAAGCACTTTCCAACGTACGTAGCAATGTGGGCCTTCATACTAGGCCACCAATAAGTAGTGCTGATATCGTGGTACATTTTATCCGACCCTGGATGTACCGAATAGCGAGACTTGTGAGCTTCATTCATTACAAGTTCGCGTAAACCGCCATAGAGAGGGACCCAAATCCGGCCCGTTACATAGTAGGCGCCGTCTGCCTTCTGTTCCATCTGTTGTCGTGAGCCGCGTAAGGCTTCAGCCTTGACGTTTTCGGGCTTCAGTGCTTCTGTCTGAGCAGCTCGTATCTGAGCAGGAAGGCTAGACTGAATCGTAAGCTGTAGCGCTCGCACGCGCTTCGGTATAGTGTCCTTTCGACTAAGGGCATCAGCCACAACATTGGCTTTGCCTGGATGATACTTGATAGCGCATTCGTAGTCGTTAAGTAACTCGACCCATCGTCGTTGACGCATGTTTAAATCCTTCTGCTTAAGGATATGCTCGAGACTCCTGTGATCGGTGTAAATCGTGCACCTGGTACCGTACAGGTAGTGTCGCCATATCTTAAGCGCGAAAACAACAGCTCCCAGCTCTAAATCGTGCGTCGTGTAGTTCCGTTCATGAATCTTTAATTGACGAGAGGCGTAAGCGATAACCTTGTCGCGCTGCATTAATACACATCCAAGTCCCCGAATGGATGCATCACAATAAACCACGAAGTCGTCTGTGCCCTCTGGCAATGAAAGAATAGGTGCGCTGCAAAGCCTATCCTTTAAGTGCTGAAAAGCAGTCTCCTGGGGCTCTCCCCAGCGATAGGTAACACCCTTCTGTGTCAGTAGCGTAAGCGGCTGAGCAATCTTTGAGAAATCCTTGATAAACCGTCTATAATAACCTGCCAAACCCAAAAATTGGCGTATTTCTGTCGGCGTACGCGGTGCAGGCCAGTTTCTGATCGAATCTACCTTGGATGGATCGACATGGATCCCATCCTTGTTCACCACGTGGCCTAAGAAGTGGACTTCACGAAGCCAGAAGTCGTATTTAGAAAACTTAGCGTACAGCTGTTCCTTTCGAAGGAGTTCCAAAATAAGACGAAGATGCTGCTCGTGTTCCTCCTGACTCTTGGAGTAAATCAGAATGTCGTCGATGAATACTATGACAAACTTGTCGAGATAGGGTTTGCACACCCGGTTCATAAGGTCCATAAATACAGCAGGCGCGTTCGTTAACCCGAATGGCATGACAAGAAACTCGTAGTGGCCGTAACGAGTTCTGAAGGCTGTCTTGGAGACGTCCTCATCCCGGACTCTCAGCTGATGGTACCCAGACCTCAAGTCTATCTTCGAATAGTAGCACGACCCTTGCAACTGGTCGAATAAGTCGTAATGCGCGGAAGAGGGTAACGGTTCTTCACCGTCACCTTGTTGAGTTCACGGTAGTCGATGCACATCCTGAACGTACCGTCTTTCTTTTTCACGAAAAGTACTGGAGCTCCCCAAGGCGAAGAGCTTGGTCGTATGAAACCCTTTTCCAAGAGTTCTTGCAGCTGTTTTGACAGTTCCTCCAATTCTGATGGAGCTAGACGATATGGTGCACGAGCTATGGGTGCTGCTCCTGGAGCGAGCTCGATCTGAAATTCGACCTGACGATGAGGCGGTAAGCCAGGTAAGTCTTCAGGAAACACCTGAGGGTAATCACGTACAATTGGAATATCCTCCAATTGCTTTTCTTTTGCTGATGCGTCTGTAACGAGTGCCAGAATGGCAGTGTGCCCCTTACGTAAGCATTTTTGAGCCTTCAAGAAGGAGATGATGCCAACCACAGCACCACTCTTGTCGCCTTGAACTTCGAGAGGTTCCTGACCAGAACGAGGAATGCGAATAATCTTTTCGCTGCATAAGATTTCTGCCTGGCGTTGGGAAATCCAATCCATCCCAATCACGACGTCGAAACTACCCAAAACTATGGGAATGAGATCAATAGAGAAGGCTTGGCCAGCTAGGATAAGATTACAACCCTGAACTACGTGCGTGGCTTCTAGACTTTTACCGTTAGCTAACTCTACTACATGTTTGGTGGGTAAAAGTGTTGGTGCACGTTTTAGCAGTTGACACGTTTTCACAGACATATAACTTGTATCCGCACCCGAATCAAACAAAACAGTAACGTAAATATTGTCGAGGAGAAACTTACCCATAACAACGTTGGGATCGTTCACTGCGTCTCCTCTTCCCAAAACGAAAGCTCGACCTCTTGCCTCGTTGCCATTATTGTTGTTCCCGCCGTTGTTGTTGCCGTTGCCCTGGTTGTTATTGTTGTTGTTGCGGTTCTGGTTCAACTGAGGGCAATCGCGTTTGAAGTGATCTTCAGCCCCACACTGGAAACATCCCCGGTTTCCACGCTGTGGCTGCTGTTGCTGCTGTTGGTTCTGTGGAGCTGGTTGCTGAGGCTGCTGATTCTGATTTGCAGGCCGTGGACTCCTACAGTCTTTGGCCTCGTGACCCATCTTAAGACACCTTTGACAACGACCCTTGTTACATGGGCCGTGGTGATGCCTGTTGCAGTTGTGGCACCTAGGTTGACTACCCTGATATCTCCTCTGTCTGTGACTACCAGAGGATTGCTGACTAGGACTCTGGTAATGGTCAGTCTTCTGTTGCTGAGCTTGAGACTGAACGGATGCTGAGCCTCTGCTGGAATCTCCATCCCACTTTCTTTTACTGTCACCAGACGTAGCAGGAGTAACCGAGGTGGTGATGTTAGCAGTAGCATTAACACGCTTGGGCAGTTTATTCTGGTCCACTGCCTGATCGGTGATACGGTGAGCGAGGCGTTGGATTTCCTGGATGTTTTCGAGGTTAGCCGACGTCACGTGGCTCTGAATTTCTGGCACCAATCCCTTGAGATACAACTCAATGCGCTTGTATGGAGGGTCCACCATAGTAGGACACAGAACGGCCAGCTCGTTCGACCGTTTTGTATACGCTTCGATTTCTGATCCAACCATTTTCAGGTTATACAGCTCGTCTTCTAGCTTGTGAATATCTTCACGCGTACAGTACTCACGCTTGATGAGTTCCTTGAAATCGTTCCATGGGGTGGCGTTAGCAGCTGCCAACCCTAAGATTTGAACTTGGGCGTTCCACCAAGTCAATGCTATTCCTTCTAAAGTACCGGTGGCAAACTTGACCTTGCGAGCCTCAGGGCACTCGCACATTTCGAATACTGATTCTAGCTTTTCAAACCAGTGGAGGAGTCCCACTGCCCCCTCTGTGCCGCTGAAAGAGTTTGGACGACAGTCCATGAAGTTCTTGAATGTGTAGACAGGCTGCTGCGCGTGTTGACCTATTGTGTATGAATAGGACGAAGTTAAATACGAGAGTTAATGTAGGATCCAAAGATCCTAGTGTGTGCCTATACTGCAGGATATACTACCTGCTTGAGCTGCTGCAACTGCCGCAGCAACTTGAGCTTGAACGAGAGCCTCTAGCTGGGCTTGTGTCATGTTGATTCTTCCAGACATGATCTTCATTGTAACAAGTAGCATAGGTAAGAATAGTTCGCGAATAGGGCGATGACAGAAAAGTGTAAGCACGTAGGGTTTCTCATGCTATGGTATCATGTGTATCTAAGCGTAATGCGAGCAAAGTTCTAAACAGTTCTAGCAAACAGGCAATAAACATAAACCTTATTACCTAGGATGTCGAGTCTTGCACGTGGAGCGAAGCGTCGTTGTGGATCGTTGAGAGCACTGTTCTGGTTATAGTCCGGTTTTAATAAAACGTTTCCCCATATTAAAACCAAGTTCTCTATAACCAATGGCTCTGATACCAATCTGCCACACCCCCAAAATCCACCCGCGGAGTATCACCGCTTGAGAGTGTGACTGACCAGGATCAAGCCATCAATCATATCAAACATAGCATTTAATAATAAAAGTAATCAATGTAATTCATCATGACATGATTGATGTTCCAAAACCAAACATCGTTTAAATAGCGGAAGCATAGTATGTAATCTCAAAATAGTTATAAGTTCAGAATAAATTCATGATCCGTATCCCACAACGACCTGCTCCTCCCTGTGCAAGCTCCATAAAGTACCTAAGGTCCTGCAAGGCATGCAGCAAATAATCAACAACTAGTTGAGCGAGTTCACAGAAAGTACGTTCATAACGTAGTGTATAAGTATAGCTAGTGGGGGCTTCCCATACTAGTGTGTACTAAAGGTGGGGGCTTCCCAAACCTTGTGTTCATAATACTGGTGGGGGCTTCCCATGTTTATCCTGGCTAATGAGGGCTTCTCATTAACGGTACTTACTAGACTAACTTCCGACCATGTGTTCTTCTTTACCGAGAACAGGGATACGTACTGGGTCACGTAGGCTTTACGTGACGTGCCCTTCCCCGAGGACATGGTACGCGTGGGGGCTACGTAGGCTTTACGCAACGTGGCCTTCCGACCTGGAAGCCAGTGGATGGTATTGGGTTACGTAGGCTTTACGTAACGTGTCCTCCCGACCCGGGAGACAAATGGCAAATACTGGGTTACGTAGGCTTTACGTAACGTGTCCTGACTAACCTGAGGACGATGGTCTATAGTCTAGAGAATGCGTAAGTACGAGTAACTCTTTTAACAATAACATTTCCAACCCAATTCCCAACCCGGGAATCCCATGCCTTGGCTGTGTGAACTCACCTTGGTTTGCTCGGCAGATACACAAATACAAGACTCTTGAACTAAGGGTGGTCAACCACGTCCTAACAGGGTTACCACACAAGTCAGGTTCGTATAAAACACGTAGGTTACTAACACGTATCGATCATGGCAACAAACACGTATTCCAATAGCAGCCCAAAGCAAACAGTTAAACAAATAGCCAAGTGTCCGGCCCAATCAGTTGGGCCTGTAATAGTAAAAGTCCAATAGCAAACAGTCCACAAATCAAATCATTGGGCCCGTGACAGTGAAGGCCCAAACAGTGTGCGTGTAAATGGTGGTCTCGAGTCGCAACCGGCGATCTCGAGTCGCAACCGAGGATTACGAGTCATATCAGGAGATTACGAGTCGCAACAGTAGGTTGCGAGTCGCAATGGTTGGTCTCGGTTCATCATGGTCCGGTTACGAGTCGCAACGGGACTCGCAACCGTGGTCTCGGCTTGTGCTGTTGTGGTCTCGAGTCGAGACTGTGAGGTTTCGAGTCGCAATCTGAGTCGCAACCGTGTGTGTAACTGGTTTCCATAATTCCTGCATTGACTTATCCGTGATTCTAGCAAACATCTAAGGTAGTTTCGAAATCAGATCAATCACAGAAATTTATCAACAGTTTCATATCAACAATAGATCATGTTCATAGCAATTTCATATTATTAAGAACAGTAACAATCCATTCCAACCACATGAAATCGGAATACCACACAAGCCTTATACCGAATCCTTAACTATCATGCATCCTAGCCGATTAACAACATATTCTCGGCAATTCAATCAGTAATCAGCCCATGAACATCATTAACTTATGAACCGTATCATCATACTAACATGCCACTTAAAACACATGTGCAAATATAATCATCACAGCCGGTTACAAACATCAATACGGATCGAATAACAAATCACTCATGCAACCTATTACGTATGTAATCATGATCACCATTTACAGAAGTCGATTCACGAGAACACAAACAATTTCAAACATGACAAGTACTAACCGAATTAGAGAAGAAAAGAGGGTGATCCGAATTGTGGAGGCTCTTGCCGTCGGGTTCCAAGCAAACGAGAGGGAGGTAGAGAGCAAGTAGGGTTGTGTGTGTTTGTGTTGCAAAACAATAAACAAAACCCTTAAACTCGGTTTTGTGTTGCGAGTGGGGGAGTGGGCCGAGCCCATCCGGTTATCTAATGGAGTCCGATTTCAAAGTGTGGCCCAAAAGGGCTTGTGTGACCGGTTATAAGGTGCAATCGGGTTTTAGTGTGTGGTTTGGGTTCGTGTACACACAACATACACACATAAGGCACATAACATCATAACATTCAATAGCATCAAAGTTTGTAAAATCATAACACGTTCACGTATGTTACACAATGATAGGTCTAAAGTTCGAGTTGTCACATTATCCCCAACTAATTGGAAATTTCGTCCCGAAATTTGGTATGCACTCACTGAGGAAGCTAGGTAAACTGTATTGTTCACTGATTTTCCTGGGGTGTCACACCCCTGACCGCCATTGTTGTGGACACGTGACGGGTTTTGTCACAACTCGTCGCAGGTATAGCCCACAATCGGACCCGAACCCACGTTAATTAACAGCACGCCGGCGATATAAAAGAATCGATAATCCATCAGAATTGAAATCTAATTCATTGAATAAAATAGGAATTCCGATTACAAAAATCCACATACGCAGTGTACACATGAAAACACGTGCCTTGTTCATACCATAAAAACAAAGAACATATATGAATCACACAACTGCATGTAATTCTTGTAATTGCTACATTCCTCAATCTGAATATACATAATTCAGGGCGGTGTCTACATGATTAAACAAATTTCTTACATCCCCTAATCTGATTATACATAATTCTGGGGTCGTCTACATGATTAAACACATTTCTTGTATTCCCTAATCAGATTATATATAGTTCTGGGAGTCATCTACATGATTAAACGAAAACATATATATCATACTAAATTACTAACAACCCCTATTCAAATCATTCGTCTACAAACCTTACAATTTTATCAAGTCATGGGTCTTTAGTATGCTATCCATCGTTCATTTATTTCTTCTTCCAAATCACGTTTATTTGTCTGTAAGTCTATTTTCTTCGTTTGAACGATGCTAGCGAGAA
Organism: Helianthus annuus; assembly: GCF_002127325.2. Lineage (NCBI taxonomy): Eukaryota > Viridiplantae > Streptophyta > Magnoliopsida > Asterales > Asteraceae > Helianthus > Helianthus annuus. Next base: position 82,085,562 of record NC_035435.2, read on the forward strand.
CATACCAGAATCGAAACTTCAGATGGAGAGTGAAAAAATATGGCGCTGATTCAAGGATAAACTGAAGTGCTATTACGGTCTATAACGGAGGAAAATGAAGGTGAGAATCGGCAACAGAAAAATACTAAAACGTCTGAAAAGTGACAGTTACGGTTACCGGAGGATATATGGCAGTGATGGGATGGCGGAACTTGTTCATTTGAATGGTTTTGTCCGGAATGTTTTTACTAGGTGCGTCGGTTTGGCTGTATATTTAAATCAAAGATGTGTATTTAATTTGAATGTGAACTCCAATTGATATGAAGTTAATCGGTGCATCGGTTTCCCGCCGTTTAGTCGGCGCATCAGTTGGTTATGTATATGTTTATTTTAATTTAATGTTGTTGGCAGTTTGTTTAATTGACGAATCACATCGGTTTGGTTACTATATACATATTATTTCCATTTCCATTTTGAAGGAATCGGTGTCCGTTAAATTTTGAATGGGGTACCTTTTATGAAGGGATGTCAAAGGGTTATAATTTATTAAGGAAAAGGTATTAGTAAAGGGTGTGATGTAAGGAGACACAACTTTTGATTTACCCTAAGGCACCTCAAATTACTTTTTGTAATGTAATGTAATGTAATTTAGAGATTGTGGAAATATGTAATAAGCCTTCTTTAGGTGGGAAAATACGTAATAAGGCTTCTTTAGGAAGAGAAAATATGTAATTAAATTTAGAGGTTGGGGAAATATGTAATAAGGCTTCTTAGGGGGGGATATGTAAAAATCCTTTCAAGCAGAATAACCTCAAACAAACCCATAAATTCGATTAGCTGAACCGTCAGTTTTTTTATTTGTTCAGTTATGTTGATTACTACGTTTAAGGATTAGTTAACAGGTGTCTGCTCATCCCTAGTAATATTTGCAAAAGTCCTCATGTCTATAGCATTTTGAAAAAGTCAAACCCAGTACACAGGGCTCCTGCATTTGCGGGGTCCTGGGTTTCGGGCCACTTGAGCCAGATGTATGCATTTTTACCATGTGTTTATGCAAAAGGTGTTTCCATAACTTGAACTCATAACATCCAGCAAGGGCGTAGCTTTGTGGGGCGGGAGGGGGCGGCCGACCCCGAACTTTTCGCTCAATAGTGGAGAGTATGCAGTTTTCATATAGAAATTTTTGGGTATGTACGTTTTTGACCCCCCGGTTTTATACAAATTTTTGGTATATACGTTTTCGACCCCCGGTCGGAAATCTCAAGCTTCGCTACTGACCTCCAGGTCACATTGTAGCAATCTTAGTCGTCTGATGTCAAAAATAATATTCAAATTCTTATGGAAAGATCAAACATAACGGATGACAGCTTCATAGATAGTCACTAAACCAAGTTAATCCATGATGTTTACACAAATAGAGATGAAATCTTTGAGTGAAGAATCATAGTATACTATAAATGTATGAAATATATATATAGGGAACAACAAATAATGTTACAAAGATTTGATTACACTTTTATTCTATTTTATCGTTGAGAATATAATTAAAC